>NC_084842.1:90060340-90425368 GCF_033115175.1 Lepus europaeus | reverse complement strand
CTCTGCAATCAACTGAGGAATAGGAAAGGAAGCGTTTCCCCACACGGGACTTATGTCGAAACGGCGACGGCTGGCGTGCCTTCCTGCAGAGGGGACGTCGCCTGACACACGCACAGCTCGGCACAGCGCCGCTCGCAGATTCCAGCTCTGGGGTCCAGCAGAGCTCTGCCTCTTCCTGGCTGTGAAGGCCCCAGCAAGTTACCTGGTCCTACCGGTCCAGGCGTGGTTGGAGCACCCGGCTGCACCTTCCGCTGACGCACATCCTCGGGAGGTGGTGATGGTGCCCAGCCCCCTGCCCCTTCACACCTGCCCCTTGAGTCCTCACTGGATCCCGAGCGTCCAGCCACAGACAGGGGTGCAGGCCACAGGGGACGACGGCTGCATAGGCGGGGGGCCCAGCCCCCTGCCCCCTCACACCTGCCCCTTGAGTCCTCACTGGATCCCGAGCGTCCAGCCACAGACAGGGGTGCAGGCCACAGGGGACGGCTGCATAGGCGGGGGGCCCAGGCCTGCTGCCCAGGCCTCCCAGCCACAGGGGAAGGTGGGCGCCCAGCTGGGGGCACAGCCACACCAGGAGAGCACAGGAGGCCCTCCTTATCTTTCATTGCTGTGGTTATCTGTAACCAGGCCCACGAGGGTGCCGGCGGTGAACTGAGGCAGGCTCTTCTTCCCAGGCCAAGGAAGAGAAGGGGGAGGGGCAGCGGCCGGCTGCTGGACCTTTCACTCTCAGAATTACTCTGCAGGAGGAGTGGAGGCCACGGCTGACTCTGGGACGAGATGGAACGTGGACGCTAAGCCCTCACCACCTCGGCGGCGGGCCTGCAATCAATCCACAGCTTTGTGTTTTAAGTTTATTTATTTATTTGAAAGTCAGAGTTACACAGAGAGAGGAGAGGCAGAGAGAGAGAGGTCTTCCATCCGCTGGTTCACTCCCCAAGAGGCCGCAACAACAGGAGCTGTGCCGATCTGGAGCCAGGAGCCGGGAGCTTCCTCTGGGCCTCCCACTCGGATGCAGGACCCCAAGGACTTGGGCCATCTTCTGCTGCTTTCCCAGGCCACAGCACGGAGCTGGATTGGAAGTGGAGCAGCCAGGACTCGACCCAGCGTCCATATGGGATGCCGTCCCTGCAGGCGGCGGCTTTACCCATACACCACAGCGCCAGCCCCTCCCAGGCTATTCTGACATATAAGCTACGGTAGGCAGCGAAACGTCAGATAATTAAAGAAATGCGACACTTAAAACCCACAGCTTTCCAAAAGTGTTTACTTCCTTTGCACTGGAGTCAGTGCGCGGCTCCTCGCCGTGCAGGGGCACTGGCACACCATGAGCCCAGGCGAGACCAGGCCGTGGCAGCCGCTTAATGGCTCTCAGAAGTGCAGCTTCGCACATTGACCACAAGCAAAGCTAGCGTTCTGGGAATTCCTGGCGGCTCCAACCACGCACTAGCGCGTCCTTAAGCCACCCCATCTCTCCTCTTAGGGGCGAAACTGCCTCCCATGCCTCCTGCTTGGAGGTGGAGCAGTGCCAGGCCCCGGTGCCTGCCCCCACACCACCCGCCTGCCGGGGGCCACTGAGTCCAAACATCAACTCCACAAAGCCCCGGACGCCCTCGCCCCTACTCGCCCACGTAACAGAAACCGTGTCCCACATTTCAGGTAATCACCGCGCTCTGCCTGCGGAACGTGGAGCCCCAAGTGGTGGCCGTAGTGGCCTCATCCTTGCCCACAATGCCACCAGCTTTCCCGGACCACACAGAGACCGCAGCAAGACCCAGCTCCCTCGCACAGCCACTGCCTGTGAAGCCACCTCAAGAGACACACAAGTACCAGGCTGTCCCAAAGAAGGCGCTCTGGGAGGGGCGGGGGAGGGGGGAACCCAGTGCCTTCTGCCGTCGGGACACCCTGGGCACAGGGTGGGTGTGCGGGGCCGGCGAGCTAGCCTGACTCAGCACTGCCGAGCATCCTTCCCAGGGCTTTCTGAGCCTGGCTCGGGGCCAGGCGCCTGCCGGGAGAGGGACCTGGCCCTGGCCTGCCGGTGAGCAATGGCCTTCCAGTAGCTCAGCTCAGAGACAAACAGGCCATTCCCAGCATCCACGCGCCGCCTGGCCAGGCTGGGCACCCAGGATTTACGGGATGTAAACCAGTCAATTAGCAGCCTGGCTGGAAGCTACCGCTCAGATCCCAAGCCTAGGACAGGGTGGGTGCCTGGCGCAGGGAGCTAACCGGACTGGAGGGACAGCAGCTCACTGCCCACTGCCCACACGATGCAGAACAGGGAAATCACGGCTTGTGATGGTGGCAGCCTCTCACAGGCCACGCACCCATCCGGATCCCACAGCGGGGAGGGCCCAGGTCATGGAAGACCTTGCCCATGGGGCTCCAGGCCTCAGGGGTTGCTGGCTCCATGTCACCCCTAATTCTTATCCATCAAGGTGGAGCCTTACAGGGAAGACCGGACTGCATCTCGTCGATACGCACTGGAGGCCATCCAGACACAAACCCTGGCCTCTGCCCCTTCCCCCGGGACCTGCCCTGCTGGCCACTGCACTTCAAGGTGCCACCCCATCAGCAAGGTGGTCAAGGCACAGAGAGCCGGCCAAGGGCCCGGGGAAACCCAGAAGGAACTTGAGCACCGATCAACGCCCCGCTGGCTGAAACAGAAAACTCAACACACAATGTGCACAAAGCCCTAGCTTCACGCTGCCCAGTGCTGCCCGGTCCCACAAACATGCTGCCAGGTGTGCACCCAGGCTGGCCGGCTTTGCCAAACCTTTAAATTCATACATGGGGACAGGGATTGCCGTGCAGTGAGTTAAGCTGCCACGTGGAGTACCCACCTCCCACATCCAAGTGCCAGCATTGAGTCCCAGCTCTGCTTCCAACCCAGCCTCCTGCAAACGTGACCAGGAGGCAGCCTGGGGTGGCTCAGCACTCGAGTCTCTGTCACCTCCCAGCCACACAGGAGACCCAGGTGGAGGGTGGGTCTCCTGCTTTGACCGGTCCCAGCGCTGGCTGTTGTAATAAGCATCTTTCAAATAAATAAAGATTAAAAAAAAAAAGCGAAGCACACACATGGGGAAGGCGTTTGGTGCAGCAGCTGGGTTGGTACTCAGGACACCCACGTCCCGTGTCAGAGCCCCTGGGTCTAGTCCCAGCTCCACTTCTGATTCCTACTTCCTACAAATGCAACCCTGGGAGGCAGTGGTGATGGGTCCCTGCTCCTGGGTGGGAGACGCATACTGAATTCCAGGATTCTGCCCTCGGCCCTGGCTGTTGTGGACATTTGGGGAGTGAACCAGCAGATGGAACACACACACTCTCTCTCTTTCAAATAAATAAACGAATACATAAAATATAAAAGCAAAGTGCTCCCCAGGCAAGGCTCTGGGGGTGCTCTTGGCAAAGGTCACCTCATCTCTGATCTGAGCCTGGAATGACACAAAGTCCCCAGAAAAACGTCACCCAGTGAAGCAGGCAAGGAGCATTCCCTGCTAACAGGGGACCCGGGGAACAGGTGGAGAGAGCTTTGTGGGGTGCACGGCTGAGCACGGGGATCGGCCAGCAGGGGGACGTCCCCAGTGTCACACATCACGGGTGCTGTCACCGTGCTCTGTGATGATGGCTGAGGAACCCCAGCGGGGGCCGGGTCTGCATGCCGGGCCCCTCCCCCATGCCAGGACGTCTCCGCTCCACCAGACGGATCAGTGGAAAGTCAGAACCAGCACAGGTACTCTGGTTTCGATGACGTCACCAGTGGCTCCACGACACCCCGCCTTTTCCAAGAGCCACTGTGTCTCCGCCAGGCTTTACCCTAAAGAGCGGCGGAAGCCGGAGCCAACGGCAGCGGTGAGGACACAGGGGACGCTTCCCCTGCACACTGCCCCGTCCACACGGCCCGCAGAGCCACGGGACACACAAGGGCTTTCATCACGAAAGTCACACTGGTGTTTAAGAGATGGGCTTCTATAAAACGAATGGGAATGCAATGTGCACATGTCATTTTAATGTTAAACTATTGTATTATTCATCGGGTATTTTTAACTCAGGTCGCTATTAATGATTCAGGTATCAAAATTTATGTCATCTGAGGCTATTTTAAGAATTTTCAATTGCTTTCTTAAAAAAAGATTTATTTTATTTATTTGAAAGGCAGAGTTAGAGAGAGCTCTTTCATCGGCTGCTTCACTCCCCAAATGGTCACAATGACTGAGCCAGACCAAAGCCAGGAGCTTCTTCCAGGTCTCCTACATGGGTGCAGGGGCCCAAGGACTTGGGCCATCTTCCACTGCTCTCCCAGGCCATAGCAGGGAGCTGGATGGGAAGAGGAGCAGCCAGGACTGGAACCGGCGCCCATATGGGATGCCGGCACTGCACGTAGCGGCTTTCCCCACTGTACCACAGCGCCGGCCCCTCCAATTGCTTTTAGAACTAATGGAACAATAAATAATTCTTACTTCAGAATGTTTTCCACCGTGCCGTAGTGCACAAGGAGCTCACCGTCCAGTTTTAAGCCAGAACATGGTTAAACCAAAAATGCAGTTTGAACTGTACATCTAAATACATAAATGAAAAACAGACCCTAGGCGTGGGCAGCAGTGTCCCGCACACGTGTGCTCCTCCCATGGCCAGCACCCACCACCTCAACTCTCCCAGGCCCAGAACCTTCCGGGGCCTGGCTTCCTACTCACCAGTGCCAAAATGTGTGCTGTTAGACGGAAAAGAGGCATGGAATTCGATCCCTGATCCGAGGCAAAATTCTGAGCTTGGGTTTGAAGGATGAAAAGCTGCTGGGGTGAGGTTCCACAGTACTCGACACCTTTAACAGTCAAAATGCTTAACTCCAAGGAGAGAGCTCGGGCCGGGGACGGCCCAGGTGCAGGCTGCCGGGAGAGCTGGGGTCCCAGCGAGAGCCACGGGCAGGGGGTGGGGACAAACACCAGACAGCAGGCCGATAAGGGAACAAGGCACAGCAGCAAGGCCAGTGAGGTCTGGGAGGCCTGTCCCCTCCAGCACACAGCTTGGTGCCAGCTCACTAGGGCTGGTCATTTCACCGACTTCCACCCCCGGAGCTTGCCGGGACAGCAGCGGGAAGACAGGGGCAGGATTCTTAATTCTGGGCAGCAGCGACCAGGCGGGGTCACTTCGCACGTTCAAAGTCTTTTCCTAAACCGGACGCGGCAGAGCCCCCCTACGCAGCCAGGCTGCAGAGGCCATGCGGTCAGCGGCTCCCGCTCCTTCCCGCGGCGGCCAAGGCCTCCCTCCCCGGGTTTCAGAGCCACCACGCTGTCCCTCCCCGCCTGCCCCTGCGAGAAAACTAACCACGCCGCTGCCCACCCCCGGACGGCCTTCTCAGGACTGCCGTTTCCCTAAATGGGCGAAACAAAGTCCCTGGAACGCAAAGCCACTGCCTGCACGACGCGAGGTGCAGAGGCCGCGCCCGCTCGGAAGGCAGAACTCAGCTCTCCTCCGAGGGGCTGCGCCAGGGCTGCACGCTGCAGGCGTGGCCAAGCGCGGGCGAGGCCACGAGCCGCACCCGGCGCCCGCGCACAGGGGAGCCACCCCCGACCCCCGACGAGGAGGTCCGCACCCGCGCTCCGCTCCTGGGCGCCCCTGGCGCAGGCCCCGCGCACCACACCCTCAACCCACACAAACTCAGACCCGAACTTCAAAGGCCACGAAGGCGGCGAGAGCTCCGGGGCCCCCCTGCTGCCTCTCCAGAACGGGCGCACCAGAGAGGCACGGATTCTAGGGAGCCCCTGTCCTGGGCGCACCAGAGGCACGGATTCTAGGGAGCCCCTGTCCTGGGCGCACCAGAGGCACGGATTCTAGGGAGCCCCTGTCCTGGGCGCACCAGAGGCACGGATTCTAGGGAGCCCCTGTCCTGGGCGCACCAGAGGCACGGATTCTAGGGAGCCCCTGTCCTGGGCGCACCAGAGAGGCACGGATTCTAGGGAGCCCCTGAGAGGCGACAGGGGGCTGGGACCCGACCGACAGAAGTGGCTAGCTGCGGGGGAGGGGCAGGCTGCGGGGCCCGGCGGCGACGCGGAGGCTGGCCGCGATCCCGCCCGCGGTCGCCGCAGTGACTCCACCCGAGCCGTGCCCCGCAGGACCCCGCGCCGGCCCCCAGCGTGCCGCGCCTGGATGCGGAGGGCGCTCCCAGGACCGCGCGCCCGACCCCTCTCGGGCCGCAGCGGATGCCAAGCCCCACGCGGGCGGCGGGGACGCAACGCCCGCAGTGCGACTGGCGCAGCCGCCGCGGCCCGGACCCCGACCCCGCGGCGCTGGGAGGGGCGCGGCTGCGGGGCCCGGGCGGAGGAGCCGCCGGGGCTCGAGAGGGGACAAGGGTGGGGACGCGAGCTGGGCGGAGGTGCGGGAGGCCCGGGGCCTGGGACTGAGAAACGGGGGCTCCCCTGGAACCGGGGGAAGTGGGGAGCGGGTCCGACCCAGAGTGCGCAGGGAGGCTGGAAGGGCTCTTCCCGGCCCAGGACCAGGCGGGGGATGGGGCGAGAGCCAGCCCAGGCGCGGGGAGGGCGCCCCGGGAGAAGTAGTGAGGGGTCTGCTTCGGCCCGCGGGCCGGAGACCGCCAGGGGCGAGCCCAGGTCTATTCGACACCGGCTAGGAGGGAGGGGGCCCCGCTCCGGCCGCAGGCGCGGGGGAGGGCAACGCACCCAGGCCAGAGTGAGAGCCAGGGGGTCCGTCCGGGACGCACGCTCGCTCGGGAAGCGGGGTTTGGGCCGTTCGCGGGCAGGGCGAGGAGCAGAGGGGAGGGGAGCCGGGGGGACGGCGCTGGCCACCGACCGGAGGTCACTCCCTGCGGGTGGAGCGGGGCGCGGGGCGCGGGGGCGTCCGGCCCGGGGCGGGGGCCGCTCACCTTGGGTTTGTACAGCCACTTTCGGAACCTGTTCATCATCGCCGCGCCTGCCCCGGCCGGGCGCCGGCCGGCCCTCGCCCTCCGCAGCGCTGCGCCCGGGCCGGGCCGCGGCGCGGGGCGAACGCGGAAGCAGGGCCGGAGCCAGGCCGGGGCCCCGCGCGGCCCGAGGGCAGCTGAGCGCGAGCAGAGCGCGGGGCCGCCAGCGGCCGGCAGGCAGGTGCGCGGGGCAGGTGCGCGGTGCGGAGGATGCTCGGCCAGCGGCGCCGGCCAGACCCGCAGACCTGCTGGCGGGCGGGCGCACAGCGCGCACGGGCCGACGCGGGCACGGGGGCGCGCGGTCCTCGCCGCCCGCGGACACCCCGCGCCTCCGCCGGTCACGGCTGCCCCGCGCCGCACATGCGCCGAGGCGCCGCGAGCCCCCGGCCCGCCGCGAGCCGCGGGCGGGGCCGCCGGGCCGAGGCCGCCCAATCCCCGCGCGGCGCCGCGCCCCGCCCGAGGCGCGCTCCCCGCAGGCCGGGCCCGGACTCCACGCCCGGCGCGCGGCGCGGGGGCGGGGCCTGCGCGCGGCGCGTGGCGGGGCTTGTAGTCCCCCGCGGGGGCGGGGCGCCCGCCGTTGCTAGGTGACGACGCCCCAACGACGCGCCCCAGTCCGGCGGCGGCTGAGGTCTTGGCCACCCCGAGAAAGTCGGCGGCAGCCAGTGACTGCCGGGGCGCCCGGCTCCCGCGGCCCCGGGGAACCTCTGCGGCGGCAGGTGGAAGCGCGAGGGCGGCCCGGCGGCCGGGAGCGGGCCGACAGGTGAGCGTGCGGGTGCGGGTGCCGGTGCGGGTGCGGGACGTGGAACCGGGGGCCAGGCGCGCCAGCCCCTCTCTCTTCCACTCGACGACTTTGTCACCTGCAGGCGGGTTCCGTCTTGCTTGCTTGTTTTCTTCCCCACCGCCTTGAGTAAAGTTAATGTGTGAATCGGCACAATACACAGCGCTTATACACACATACATATGCCGTCGCCACTGCTTTCCCCAAGGGGTGCCCCAAGTTGAATCTATAAAGACATTCACCAACATCTGAGTGAAGCAGAGCGCCAGACACAAACACGCGTCTTCGCCTGAGCCTGCGGCTTGGATGGGGCTGTAGGAGGCGGAGCCCACCCCCCCACCCCGCCAGCTCACTCGTGCGCAGTTTCCCTGCACCCCGCCGGAGCTGTGCCTCCCCACCCGTTCTTCCCTGAACCTGCGCCCAGCCACTCCTCTGAAGCCCACCATCAAAGCGGGCAGGGCTGAACTCTCCCCTCTCCCTTGAACGTGAGCCGGTCACCCCGCTGACGGCTGCCCTGGAGACACACGGTCTCACGTGCCTGGAGCGCATTGCACCTGCCGCTCCTCTTCCTCCCCTCCCCCCACCCTGCCCCTGCCCCTACTCCTTCTCGGTCTCCTTGACAGCCTGACCCTGGGGGCCCAGGACAAGGTCCTTGGAAGCCACTCCACCCACCCCTGCCCTGGGTGGTTTCCTCCAGTCACATGGTTTGGCAAACAACCATCCCAAACCTTGCACTCCCCGCCGAGCCCGGGGCCTCCAGACCTGTCTATGTCTTCTCCACTCTCGGGACACCTTAACAGATCCCTTCAAATCCAGCTCCAAGCCACTCTCAGTGTCTCTGGGTAAAACGTGCCCCTCCTTGAATAGGGTACTGGGGCAAGCAGTTAAGACACCTGTGTCCAGGGAGGGACAGAGGACCTGGGTTTGACTCCCAGCTCTGGCTCCTACCCCACCTCGAGCGATTGGGTTCTTGGCACCCACGTGGGAGACCCAGAGTGAACTCTTGGCTTGGCTGCAGGCATTTGGGGAGTGAACCCACAGATACAGCCTGGCTTGCTCTCTTCCTCTCCGTGGGCTTGCCCGTGAGATCTGAGTAGACATTCGGTGGACTCGTCCTTGCCTCCCAGGTGTGGGGCAGCTGTGTGTGCCGAGGCTCCGTCTGTGAGTCACCGTCTGAAGCTGTGCTCAGGACAAAGGCTCACTCAGGGAAGTGGCTGTGGCAGTTAGGATTAGGGCCAGCCCCGTGTAACAAAGCATCCCCACACTGGCTGGCGTTATAGCACAGCAGTTAGAGCCACCGCTTACAATGCCGGCATCCCATATGGGCACCCATTCATACCCTAGCTGCTCCACTTCCCATCTAGCTCCCTGATAATGTGCCTGGGAAAGCAGTAGAAGATGGCCCAAGTGCCTGGGCCCCTGCACCCACATGGGAGACCTAGAAGAAGCTCTGGCTCCTGGCTTCTATCTGATCCAGCCCTATCCATTGTAGCCATTTGGGGAGTGAACCAGAAGATGTAAAATCTCTCTCCCTCCCTCCCTCTCTCTCTCTCTCTCTCTCTCTCTCTCTTGCTCCCTCTCTCTGTCTCTCCCTCTCCCTCTCTTCCTCTCTCTTGCTCTCACTCACTTTCTCTCTCTCTCCTTCTCCCTCTCTCTCTCTGTCTCTCCTTCTCCCTCTCTGATTCTCCTTCTCCCTCTCTGTCTCCCCCCATCTGTATCTCCCTCTCTCTCTCTCCCTCTCTGTCCCTCCCCCCATCTCTCTCTCCCCTTCTTTCTCTCTCTGTCTCTCCTTCTCCCTGTCTATATCCCCACCCCATCTCCCTCTCCCTCTCCCTCTGTGTCTCTTCTCCCCCAACTGTCCCTCTCCCTCTCCCTCTCCCTCTCCCTCTCTCTCTCTCTCTCTCTCCTTCTCCCTCCCCCTCCCCCTCCCCTCCCCCTCCCCCTCTCCCTCTCTCTCCTTCTCCTTCTCTCTCTGTCTCTGTCTCCCTCCCCCTCCCCTCCCCCTCCCCCTCTCCCTCTCTCTCCTTCTCTCTCTGTCTCTGTCTCTGTCTCTTTCTCATCTAACGGCTGGATCCAGATTGCAAGGCAGCGGGCAGGCTGGTCCCAGGAGGGAGAAGCAGGCTGGCTCACACGCTCTGGGGCCCCTCTACAAGATTTGCCGAGAGGAGACAAGCTTTGGTCCAGCCCACTTTTACCGTGGAGTCCCGGGTAGTGGGGTGAAAATTCCAACCAGCGGGGGCAAAGCGCCAGTAAGCTCAGGAGTTAAGCCCACTTCCCACGCTGACGACGTTTTGCTGTCGAAGCCACGCTGGGCACGAGCAGATGAGTGAGAAAGGGAAGCAGGCAAACAGGCACTGAAAGCAGGCATCAGAATCGGACGAACTCGAAGGCGGGACTACTGCGCACCCCTCGGCTAATCTCCGTGGGGATTTGGCGTGCAAATGTCTCTTTTCCTCATGTCCACCCTCCTGGTGCACCTGCCCTGTGCCACGAGTGCAGGTGGACATGAACCCTTAGGCCTGCCTGCAAGCCCCATCTGGAACCTGTCCCGTCTGCTCCTTCCAGTTCATCCTGTCTAGGTCGCTGGAGGGCAGAGCTTGGCATGCTTCGCTTGCCCCTCCATGACCTACGGCACCAGAGGGCTCCTCAGCTCCTGCCTTCCAGAGAAGATTCCAGGCTCTAGGACAGGAGGAGGGGCCAGGGAAACCTCCCCGCCCCAGAACAGCTCCCGCCAGGCACACACCGACTCCCCTGGCCTGCCAGGCAGCGCTGTGTCCCTAGCAGGTTCCGGACACTGGGGCAGGAGGCCCCTCCCAGGGCACCCCCTGCAACGTGACTACTTGTTTCTATCGGAGCAGACTTTTAGCGTCAGCTCACTCTTTCCCCGTGCCAGTGCTGTTTTCCTTTTTATGTTGATGAGGGGTCTTGTCACAGGGCTCCTGTGGGCCTCAGGCGCCCACACAACTAGGAAATCTTCCTCGGGGACAGGGTGACTGAGCCCCGCCCCAAACCCAGCCCAAGGCGGATGCTGTTCTCTCACTTCCTCAGAAGGTATCATCTCCTCCAGTCAATGAGGCAGTAAAGCTGAATAGTGCAGCGCGGAGACTTGTGACGGTTCCGAAACAGCTGTGCAGAGAGAAGCTGGGTGATCTCCGTGCCGACCGCATAGAGGAGCTGGGGCGATCTCCGTGCCGACCTTACTTCCGGAAGCCGAACTGCTTCCGATTAAAAGCATAGTCAAGGACGCTAGGCTGATCCTTTCACGGTTTCACACCAGGCTTTTCATTCCACGCGCGTTTCTTTTTTTCAGAAGTTGTATTTATCGTCAGCTACTTGAAAGGCACAGAGACAGAGCTCTTCCATCCACTGGCTCACCGTCCAGATGCCTGCAACAAGCCAGGGCTGGGCCAGGCCAAAGCCAGGTGCCCAGAACCCAGCGCTGGTCTCCCTGGGCGGCAGGGACCCAAGGGCTTGGGCCGTCGCCTGCTGCCTCCCAGGGTGTGCGTTAGCAGGAAGCTGGAGTCTGGAGCGACCATGCCGGGACAGACCCAGGGGCTGCACTGCGGGGTGCAGGAGTCTCAACAGCCAGGCCGAGTGCCCAACCCCAGATTTTTTTTAAAGATTTTTTTTTTTTATTTGAAAGGCAGAGAGACAGAGGCAGAGATAGAGAGAAGAGGTCTTCCTTCTGTTGGTTCACTCCCCAAATGGCCACAGCAGGCAGGCTGGGCCAGGCTGAAGCCAGGAGCCAGGAGCGCCATTGGGGTGCAGGGGTCCAGGCACCTGGGCCATCTTGCACTGCTTTTCCCAGGCACATCAGCAAGGAGCTGGACCGGAAGCAGAGCAGCCAGGGACTCGACGACGGGATCCAGCATCTGAGCCAGAGCGCTGGCCCGCGGCTGTTGCCCAGGTGCTTGCCAGATCCCAGCTCCGATGCTGGAGCAGAGCCCTGCCCAAGGCACTCACGGTGGCTTAACGAGGTCTGGGTGACACCAGAGGAGGCACAGAGAAGGGAACTGGGGGGGGTCGACACAGGTGGCGATGTTTGAGTGGGGTGTTGAGGGATGCCCAGGAGCTCAAGTAGAGGAGAGAGGATTCGAGGCCAGCAAGAGGCCCAGTGCCCTGAGCTGCAGAGCAGGGGGAGGGGGTGGGGGAGGAGGGCCCCGAGGACTGGTGACCGCAGGCTGTGAAGGGGTTAGGTCAGACTGAGAGGACCCCGGGTCTCAGAGCAGCTGAGAACCTGGGGGGTTGTTCACGATGCGTGGAGGAGCCCTGAAGCCTCTCCCCACTAAACCTCACCCCAGCACCCACAGCAGCTCAGGCTCACAGCCTGGGGTCTCCCTGCCCCTCCCCACCAATAGCCCAGTCTCTCAGGAGCACCTGCTGCATTCGGGCACTGGTGGGAAGGGCCAGGAGGCATGGCCAGACTGAGCAGGGTCACCAGGACAGGTCCGACCAGCCTTTGTGGCTGACCTTTCCGATGTCTTTTCCTTCAGTCTTTGCACGCTGCAGGCCTTCGGATGGGAAGTGGGTGCCTCAGGTTGTTGCTGCTTGCTCCCAGGCTGGGCTGGGGGCCCTGGTCTGCCTTGGGCCTGGGACATCCTGGTGTGGTGGAGTTGTTTTCCATTTATGAGTGAGCTAGACTGGAACAAAGAGTCCCAGAGCCGTGCCAGCACAGTGGCCCTGTGTGGCCCTGACATCAGGGCCTGAGGGGACAGGGAGATCACCCACGCTGGGATGGAGCCAACAGGACAGAGGCGGGGCTAGGGCAGGAACCCCCTGAGAGGAACACCAGGGGTCAGGCCTGGGCAGGGCCTGGCAGGAAGCTGTCAGGGAGGGGCTCTGGGTCCTGGACCCTGGCACCAGATCCCCCATCACAGCAGCATCAAAGCCCCTGGAACAACCTGTCACTGCCCTTGACTCCCCTCCCCCAACTGTCCTCAGCCCCATGGGAACAATGTCCACTCTGGGCCTGCCCACCCATGTTCCCTCTCCAGCCAGCAGAGCCTGGGGCACAGAGAAGCTAGGACACTTGTCTCCAATAGCCCAGCTGACCCACAACTCAAGCCCGGAGGACTGCACAGCCCCAACCTGGCCTGGCCTGGGCTGGAGGTGGGGTCTCCAGTGGCTGCCAGGTGTCCTCCTGCAGGTGCCCCCGCCGAGCCACAGGATGGGGACAAGGGGCTGTCCCTTTACTTCCTGTTTCATCGATGGCCCTGTCACTCCCGAGGCTTAAACTAGGCAAGCCCTCAGCGCGTGAGCCAACACTCCAAGCACAGCCGGCAGTGCTGTACAGCCGCTCATGTCTGCCCTTCTGCCCCCACCCAGCCCTCCAAGGCCCTTCCACGTGGTGACCCCGAAACACAGAGACCAGAATCGCCAAGCCCTGAGCTCAACCACAGAGCAATGCCCCAGAAAAGTGCTTCCTGCCCTAGCAAGACAGCATTGCCCTCCTGGCCGGGCACAGCTCCGTGGACCCTGGTGTCACCAGGCCAGCTCCCCACCCCCACTCCCACCCCCGCCCCCACCATACCGAGTGCAAGGCCTGTCACGGGCAGAGGCCTTGCTCGGAGTGTATGGTGTCTGGAGAGTGGGCCAGCAAGAGAAACGGGGCCCAGGCAGGCAAGGGAATGGCCTGGTCCACTGCCCAGCCTTCCAAGGAGCAGGGGTTTCCTGTGAGGGGGTCTGGGGAGCAGCTCTGGGTGGGAGGCGCTCAGGAAGGTAGGCGGGGGGCAGGGAGGGCACGGCCAGCCTCACGAGCTCTCTGTCCCGGCACCAGAGCCCTGCCTCAGCATCTGTGAGCTGTGTGTGATGGCTCACTCTGGTGTCACCCAGGCCCCCACAAGGAATCCTGACTGCCTGGGGGTGGGGCAGGTGCCTGCCAGGGCCAGGCCCAAGGCCGCCTCTCCCCTGGGCCGCAGTCACGTGGCCCTGGCCGTCCTGATGGTTTGACCAGGCAGCGCATGCCCCACTCACTTGGTTTCCTGGGAGTTGGTCCCCAGGGCCCGTCCGCTGCACCAGGGCTTTAAGCCCATTGCAGCCCACTTTTCTAAATCCCAAGAGGCTCCTCTGGGCCTCCTTAGAAAGCTCCCTGCTGGCCTGTGTCTGTGCAGAGCCCGAGCTGGGTCCTGAAGCCACCCCAAGGGAACAGCCCAGATCAAGCCTTGGTTGTCAGTGGTGCAGGGGCCCAGAGGCCCAGCCAGCGAGGGGCGAGGACACAGGCCCAGGGCCGATGTCAGCAGCAGGGGCAGGCAGCCTCCTTCCCCACCATTCAGTGAAACCCACCCAGGGGTCACGCCAGGGGCAGGCTCCCTCTGGTCCAGACCCCCTGGAGCCTCTGCCCGCCATGCTGTGCGTCTGTCACCGTCGGGAAGTCCCGCACGGAGATACTTGCTTGAGTGCAGCCCCAGCTCCCCAGACCGAATCCTCGCCTTTCCGGCTCACCTGTGAAAGGCAGGGCGGGGCCTTCTGGGCTGGAGGTGGGGTCTCCAGCGGCTGCCAGGTGTCCAAGCGCAAGGCCCACAGGGCACGTCCACTCAGGAACATTGCGCTTCGCTTGTGGGCTGCCCGCGCAGGGGGCCCGTCCGTCTGGAAACCCAGTCCTCCGGTTCTGGCGCGTGGTCTGGCTTTGTGTGTCGCCGCTGTCCTCATGGAACGGCGCTGGACTTTGGGCGTCTTGGAAGTGTCCTGTGACCTGGTCTTGCCCGTTCCCTGGGGGAGTGCCCACCCTTGCCGCCCCACGCCCTCCGTTAGGGCTGTCAGCCACGCTCACGGTGGGCCCAACCCGGTCCCTTTTCCCTTGTTTCCTGGACGCCAGTCTCCCCCGGAGGGCCGGCCGGCTGCTGGTTTCCAAACATTCCCCTGCTCTGATGTGGCCTGGTGTGGCCTGGTGTGTCTCCTCCTAGTCCTTTCTCTGCTAGAGTCTTCCATTCTGCTTCATGTCTGGTAACACCTGGCCACCCTCCTCTTTAAATACGGTGGGGAGTGAGGGTGGGGGAAGGGACAGGGTTGGCCAGCCTCAGCCCATGGTTTTCTCAGTCCGGCCAAGCCTGCCAGGTCTGTGTCTGGGAGCCGCCCCTGCCCCTTGGGCGGGGGACCGAGAGGGGCCCCTGCTGGGCCCAGAACGCCAGCAGCCTAGCATTCGCTGGCTCCAGGAAGGGCAGAGTTTGTGGAGTGGGGAAGCCGCTGGGGAGGGAGCCAGAATTGCCCCTGGGCACGTGAGAACCTGTGCCGCTGAGACAACCTGTTGTCACTGCAGCCAGACCCCTGCCTCCCCAAGCTGCCCCTCCCAGGGCTCCCAGAGATAGGCTCTGGGCAGCCAGACTCCTGGGACAGCTGCGTGTCCAGGGCCCACCGTCTGCACTGGACCACTCCGTCTGCGCAGCCCCTCGGCCCCGGCTCCCCTCGTCTTCATGGTGGGCACCGGGGCTCCGTGGTGTAAGCCACGCTTGGGACACCCACGTCCCATATCAGAGTACATGATTGGAGTCCTGGCTGCTCCGTGCTTCCAGCCCAGCTCCCTGCTGACGTGCCTGGGAAGCGACAGATGAGGGCTCATAATTCATGTCCCTGCCACCCACGTGGGAAACCAAGATGGAGCTCCAGGCTCCTGGCTCTGGTCTGGCGCAGCTCTGGGTGTGGCAACCATCTGGGGAGTGAACCAGCAGATGGAAGACCTCTCTCTCTTCCTCCCTGTCTCCCTCTCCCTCCCTGCCCCCACCCCCGTCTCTGCCACCCTGTCATTCTACCTTTCAAATAAATGATAAATAAACTTTAAAATAAATAAATAAATAAATAAATAAATGGAGGTCTGGCAGTTTTGAACCTGGGGGCTGCAGGCTGCTTCTTTCCTCTACGTTCTGTGTTAGGTCACCCTCACCTGGGATTTGCCACCCCCCGGCAGGGTTGCTGAGCAGTCACTGCCCCGGGCTGGCCTGAGGGATGCTCGGAGTCTGGCTCACGAGAGGCCTGTGCTGTCCGGCCTGGGCCCTTCCCAGAGGTTGCTGCCGTCCACAGCCTGGCCGAGAGCCTCAGGGCACAGGGCAGGGGACAGGAGGCCCGGCTTGGGAAGGTTCAGTTCAGGAAGTGGCCCCCGGGTTTCCAGCTCCAGGCGTCCAGTGCCCACCACCTGAGGCTCCTGGTGACCCAGTGGACTTGGAGGGGCCGATGAGGCTGGCTACCCAGGGGTGGTGCAGAGCGTGACCTGTGGTGTTTTTCAGGGTCGTGCCCTGGGAGATGGCCTACTACAGGAAGTGCATGGAGCTCGCCGTCGAGCAGCTGGACAAGTTTCAGCCTGAGAAGGACCACCCGGAGCAGTTCCTGGAGACCGTGTCTGCCTCGCTGCAGGTAGGGCCGGGGGCTCGGGGCCCCGGGAGGCGAGTCCACGACACCTGCCTGCCACGTGGCTGTGGGCCTCCCGGAAAACAGCGTGGGCTTGCTTCCTGAGAGCCTGGGGAGTGGCCAGCAATGGTGCCCTCTGCCCGTCCCCCCAGGACGGACACTGCCTCCTGCAGACACCCCCCGGTCACCCAGGATATCGGGGAGCAAGGCACTGGCAGCAATGCAAGGACTTGAGGCCATGGGGCGGCTGCGGGCTGGACCAACACAGATACGAGGATTCAGCCCTGGACCCCCTCACCGTGCCGGGGCCACGGCTCCCGTAGTCGCCCAGGCCTCCGACGGGGAGGAGAGGGGCTTGCCCAGGCAGTGAGGACCCCACACACCCTGAGGCCGGCCACGTGGCTCCTCAGCCCTTCCCCGTGGGTCCTGTCTTCTTCTTCCCTGTTGTGGTCTCCCCAGCTGAAGTCCTGGAGCCTGGGAGGGGGGCCACGTCCCAGTCCGTGTCACCCGTGGCACCCTGGCCACCACCGCAGCCTACCCCACTTGGTGCCCCCCCCCCCCACTGCCGACCCGGCCCCAGCCCCACACCTCTGACCCTTGTGTCTCTTGGCTGTCCAGGGCAGGGGCCCAGAGAGCAGAGGCGTGCACCACAGGGGTCCTGCCATCAGGATTCTGAGGTCTGGCCCCCTACTGGTCCCCCAGGGCAGAGCTGCTGGACTGTCACACAGGCCAGGCCCGAACGTGGCCCTGGGACGGCGTGCCTGTGGACTGTCAGGCGGGCCAGACCCGAACGTGGCCCTGGGACGGCGTGCCTGTGGGCTGTCACGTGGGCCAGGCCCGAACGTGGCCCTGGGACGGCGTGCCTGTGGACTGTCAGGCGGGCCAGGCCCGAACGTGGCCCTGGGACGGCGTGCCTGTGGACTGTCAGGCGGGCCAGGCCCGAACGTGGCCCTGGGACGGCGTGCCTGTGGACTGTCACGCGGGCCAGGCCCGGACGTGGCCCTGGGACGGCGTGCCTGTGGACTGTCACGCGGGCCAGGCCCGGACGTGGCCTGGGACGGCGTGCCTGTGGACTGTCACGCGGGCCAGGCCCGGACGTGGCCCTGGGACGGCGTGCCTGTGGACTGTCACGCGGGCCAGGCCCGCACGTGGCCCTGGGACGGCGTGCCTGTGGACTGTCAGGCGGGCCAGGCCCGGACGTGGCCCTGGGACGGCGTGCCTGTGGACTGTCACGCGGGCCAGGCCCGGACGTGGCCCTGGGACGGCGTGCCTGTGGACTGTCACGCGGGCCAGGCCCGGACGTGGCCCTGGGACGGCGTGCCTGTGGACTGTCACGCGGGCCAGGCCCGGACGTGGCCCTGGGACGGCGTGCCTGTGGACTGTCACGCGGGCCAGGCCCGGACGTGGCCCTGGGACGGCGTGCCTGCCCCAGCCCGGGAGGGTGCCCTAGGCTGTTTTCTGTCGCTGTAGCACAGTACCCGAGGCTGGGCCATCTGCAGAGAAAGGTTTGTTTAGCTCACTTCTGAGGCTGAAGTCCAAACAGCACGGCACCGGCTCAGGTGGGCCCCCCACCCCCCACATCACACCTTGGCAGTTGGTGTCGGGATGGGACACACGTGCGGGCAGGCTCACTGGGTCATTACAGCCTCTCTCGCCAGCCACCTGTGGTTTGCATTCATGACCCAGGGCCCTCCCGCCGGGCCCCACCTCTTGAAGGCACCGCCACCCTGAGGACCGTGCTCCTGACACGTGAACACCTGGGGACGCCCCAGCCAGATCAGAGGGGCCGTGGGAGCAGGAGCATTCTCTGGGGACGCCTGTCTCTGGTCAGCGCCTGCCGCCTTTCTGTGGCCTCGCTGTTCCTGTGCCCACATGAGTTGGTCCCCCATGGAGACTGCTCCGGCCAGGGCCCATCCCCAGCTTGTCACCCAGCTGTGCACCAGGCCACAGTCAGAGCCCGCCTCCCTTGGCAGGGGTGGGGGAGGTTCCTCCTTTGTAGCTACCTGCAGGCAGCAGCCAGAAAGCCCTGAGGGTGGATGAGTATGCAGAAGCTCATGGGTGCCGGGCCTGCGCCAGGAAGCCTGGGCCCTGACTTCCAGAAGGGCCGTGGCCTCCAGCTGGGGCTCGGGGGAGGGGCACAAAGCTTGTCTGCAGAGGGAAGGGACCCTAGTGCTCGTGGCTCCCTCCCCTCCGCCTCAGCACCCCCGCCCCCAGCTCCCCTGAGACCCTGAGCATCCGAAGAGGCGATGAAAGCCACTGAGGGCCAGGTGCACCCACACTGCTCCTCTGCCCAGCCCAGAGCCCATGGGAAGGCCTCAGTGTAGCCCAGCCCTGCTCCTGCCAGCACTGGCCCCTGGCAGAGCAAGCAGAGGGCTGTCCCCTCGCCCGCCCGGACCCCCTCTGGCAGCCAGACTGACGCCCTGCCCGCCGGCAGCTCCTCCCCCTTCTGTCTCAAACCCTCCGCCCTAGGCCCTGTGTGCCTGAGACTGGGAGCTGAGGACTGCCGGCCTCAGTGCTGGAGGCTGGGAGCCCAAGATCCAGGCCCCAGCTCCTGGCCAGGCCCCTCCTGCTTTGCCATTCATGGTGGAGTGAAGTGGGGGTGGGAGAGAGAGAGACAGAGAGAGACAGAGACAGAGAGAGACCTTCTGAAAACCAGTCCTCAGCACATCGCCTTGTTTGCGTCTCTGACTCCTGCCACAGCTCGCAGACCACAGCGCCCCAAGCCGACTCCGCCCCCACACTGACAGCTCACGTCTAGGCCCCACCTCCCTGCACCAAATCTGTGTGTCCAGTCTCACCCCACCTCTGAGCCAGCTGACCCCAGCTCCGGGACGTTCCATCGGCTCCTGGCACAGCCTGCGGCAGGGTCTCCTCTCACCCTCTGCTCCTTCCCAGGCGCTGACCGTGCTACATCGGGGTGCACGGGGCTGTGCTCCCCTCATCTCTGCGCCCTCCCGGTCACCTCACCAGCCAGCAGCCCTTAGCTGCTCCCCCAAGCCCCGCCCTCTCCCGAGCCCTGGACTCAAACTCAGGACCTCGCTGGATGATCTCTGGGCACCTCCAGTGTGACCCACCCAGGAGTGAACAGGTCCGTTGATGCCCCTGTACTGCCGCTGGCCCTGGCTCAGCCACCAGCACCTCTGTCTTCCCTTCCTCGGTGTCGGGGAGCCCTGGAGCCCCTGAAGCCCATCTGCCTGTGGTCAACTCCACAGCGACTGCACCTGCCCTGCCACTCCACCCGTCACGCCCACTGCCAAGCCACCCACTGGCTTCCTTGTTTGCACTCTGCCCCTCCACTGCCTCTCCTCCCCCAGGAGCCACGGGAATATTCTAGAATGTCACGCAGAAGGTTCCCTCCGTGCTCAGAACCTCGCTGCCCTCCCATCACAACCAGAGCAGCAGCTGTGGCCTCACAGTGCCCCCACCTGGCCTCTCAAGTCCGCTCTGCTCTGGATACGTTGGCCTCCTAGTGCTTCTGGAACATTCCACATGCTCCCCCAGATGCCCTGCACTGTGTCTCTCCACTGGAACATGTTTCCTAAGCTTCTGTACTGGGCTGCTGAGCCCTTACAGCCCCTGGGCAGAGAAGGGCACTTTCTATATGCAAGAAATGGTACCGTGGCTGTCTTTATTTTGTTACAGAAGGCGAAGAATGTTATAACAAACGGCTTGAGGGTCTTTTTTCCCACAATCAGCAGATTATTATTACTTTATTTACTTATTTATTTGAGAGGCAGAGTTTAGAGAGAGACAGATCTTCCATCCACTGGTTCACTCCCCAAATAGCCACAATGGCCAGAGCTGGGCCAATCTGAAGCCAGGAGCCAGGAGCTTCTTCTGGGTCTCCCACGTGGGTGGGAGGGGCCCAAGGACTTGGGCCATCTTCTACTGCTTTCCTGGGTGCCTTAGCAGAGAGCTGGATAGGAAGTGGAGCAGCTGGGAATGGAACTAGTGCCCATGCGGGATGCTGGTGCTGCAGGCAGAGGCTTAGCCAACAGATGACTAACAGTGAGTCCTGGCGGTTACCTGGTGGGCCACAGTACGTCGGCCAGTGCTGTGCAATCCCGTGAAGCCCAGCACCCGACACACTGAGCAGGCAGGCAGTGGCGGGCAGGGCCAGCTCACCCCAAGGAGCTGCGCCCAGGGCACAGGCAGCTCCTGCCTCAGAAGCCGGGCTGGGCCTCTGCTGTCTGAGCAGAGCCCCGCAGCCGGTGGGCTGTGGTGACGGCAGTGCCGTGGCTTAAACTGTGGCTCCTGAGTATGTAGGGGGCACGTGGCCTAGGGGCTAAGACAGCACTTGGGGTGCCTGCATCCCCCATCACAGGGCCCGGGTTCGAGTCCCATCTCCAGGTCACAACTCCCACTGCCTGCTAACACGCTCCTGGGAGGCAGCAGCTGTTGGCTCATGGAGCTGGGCTCCTGCCACCCAGCTGTGGGACCTGGGCTGGGTTCTTTGCTGCTGGCTTTGCCCAGCTCAGGCTGCTGTGGGCATCTGCGAGTGACTCAGCAGGCAGGAACTCTGCCCTTCTCTCTGTGTCTTTCTAATAAATAAACACATTTTAAAATTTAAATCAATAAATAACAAAGCACGCAGCAGTGCTAGCCTGGTTTCCTGGGACTGTCCTTTTATCCGGAACAGTCCGTGCAGGTGTCACTGCCCTGAGGGCCTGGGGATGAGGTCGTCCTTGGCTGAGGGAGGCCCCAGTCTAACCACGGTGTCCTCTGACTCGGGCACGCAGGGACCGGGCGGAGGCAGAGGCTGGCTGGTGCAGCCGGAGGCCCAGGAGCTGGGAGCCGTGGAGCCTGCAGCAGCCCTCCCATGCCAGGGCTGGGAGAGAGGTCGTCTCTGTTGTCGCCAGCAGCCCAGGATCCTCTTCAGACGTGGACCTCCCCAGGGAGGCTGAGGACAGAGGGGCCAGGGTGGGACTGGGGCCCAAAACGGCTCAGAGTTCCTGCTGCAGTGCTGGGCCCAGGGGCGGTACAAGGAGCAGTGGCTTTGTGGTGGCTTCTCCTCTCCGCGTGTACACCTGGAAGCCACACATGCACACACAAGCACACACACACGGAGCAGCCTCCCGGCCCTCTGCAAACCTGCGCTGCAAGGGATACCCCGAGTGGCACTCCTTCGCCTGGAAGCCACACACACGTGTTAGGTAGGAAGTCAGGTATGAGCTTATGTGTGTGTGACAAAGGCCTAAGGAGACATCTGGGTCCAGCATCCGCATCTCAAAGTCATCCCAGGAATGTCAGCATCCTGCCCTGCTCCTTCTACCCGATCACCTGCCAGGTGGGGTCCCCGCCCTTCTGCCTGATAACTGCCAGGGGCAGCCCAGGATCTGCACTTTAAACGCGCCCACCCTTCTACTCCTTCCTCTAAGGCTCCTCTAAGGTGGGGCGAAGCCAAGTCAGGCGTCCCCTGTCTGATAACTTCAGGGGGAAAACTCAGATAGGAGTTTTTCTATTTACATCCAAAAAGTATTTTGTTCCAAGAGGAGCAGAGGTGGGGAGGCAAGACCCATCTCCTTAAACCCCCGGGCCCCCCCCCCCCCGCCCCCGGCCTCATCCGGACAGCAGCTTAGCCCTCTGCCTCTCTGCTGAGCCGCCCGCCTGGCCTGCCCAGGTGTAATCTCTCCACTCAACCATGGAACCCCGCTCTCCCCCCACCATCCGAGCGACTGGGCGCTCTCTCTCAGGTCCTGTCTGGAGAGGTGCC
Organism: Lepus europaeus; assembly: GCF_033115175.1. Taxonomy (NCBI): domain Eukaryota; kingdom Metazoa; phylum Chordata; class Mammalia; order Lagomorpha; family Leporidae; genus Lepus; species Lepus europaeus. The sequence goes on along the minus strand of NC_084842.1, from coordinate 90,403,633 downwards.
CATCCGTCCTTACGGATGTCCCTGCCCTAATAAACTTTGCTATTTTACCTCCCACTACTCTGTCTCACGCCGGAATTCTTTCTTGTGCGAAGATGAGAACCCTGCCATTCTCCGGTAACACACGCACGCACACACGCACGCACACGCACACACACGGAGCAGCCTTCCAGGCCTCTGCAGCCCTGCGCTGGAAGGGGTACCCCGAGTGGCACTCCTTCACGGGCAGCAGAGATGTCTCACGGCTGTTCTGGTGCCGAGGGTCGAGTGCCTAGGGCCAAGCCCTACCCCCGCCTCAGATCCAGCTCCCTGCTAATGTGAGTCCTGGAGGCAGCAGCCTCAGTGCCTGGCCCTGCACCCACATGAGAGACCCAGAAGGAGCTCCTGGCTCCTGGTTTTGGCCTGGCCCAGCTCAGCTCTTAGGGGGATTTGAGGAGTGAACCAGAAGTTAGTTCACTCTATCTCTCTCTCTTTCTGCCTTTCAAATAAATAGAAATAAATAATAAAAGCACTTTTATGAAATCTATGGGATGGGGCCAGCGCTGTGGCATAGCAGGTAAAGCCTCTGCCTGCAGTGCCGGCATCCCATATGGGTGCTGGTTTGAGTCCCAGCTGCTCCACTTCCCATCCAGCTCCCTGCTATGGCCTGGGAAAGCAGTGGAAGATGGCCCAAGTCCTTGGGCCCCTGCACCCACATGAGAGACCTGAAAGAAGCCTCTGGCTCCTGGCTTTAGATCGGCACAGCTCTGGCCATTGCGGCCATTTGGGGAGTGAACCAGCAGATGGAAGACCTCTCTCTCTGCCTCTGCCCCTGCCTCTCTGTAACTCTGTCTTTCAAATAAATAAATCTTTTTTAAAAAATCTATGAGAAATGCATATTATGAAAAACTTATGCATGGGTTTCAAATTTTTCTACACCAAAACATGTTTTCCACGAACTCACTGGAGTCCTGTCCATGGATCAGAGAGGCAGCGCTGGACGCACACGGGCCCTGCACGTAGCAGAGGGGCCCCTCCAGATCCCACCCTCCGGAATGGAGTCGAGCCAGGTCATTCTAGGGAAATGGAGGCGGCCGGAGGGACCAGCATCAGGGAGGCGCAGGACCAAGCACAGGTGGGCAGCCTGGAGCTGGGCCAGGACAGCAGATCGTGGCCAGCGGCCAGCAAGGGGGTGCTCTGGGCAGCTTGGCCAGGCCCTCAGGGGGGGAGCAGAGCCTGGGGGAGTCCCCTCCCTGCAGCACCTCCTGCTGCCAGCTCTCTGCACCCCCATCGTCCAGGGCCCTGGGCAGCTCAAGAGGTGCCCAGGTCAGTCCTTTGCCTCCAGTTCTGCCCCAGGGCTGTGAGCTTTCTGTGAGGGGTGACTTGGGTAGACTCAGGTGGCCTCGCTCCCTGGGCATAGCCTTCGGTCACTCCTTCACCTACCCCAGGCCCCGAGACCCTGCCTTCCCAGCCAGAGCAGCCATGGTCACCAGCCTGGGGGACACAGATATCTGGAGCATCACCAAGGCCTGGGGCATCCAGGAAGCCCAGGGGTCTGAACCGGCTCAGCAGGGGCTGAGGACCTGCCCCCAGAGGGGCCGAGCAGGGCGGGGGGGCCTCCTCCCAGGGGGCCATGTCCCCCAGTGCCTGGTGTTTACTTTTCCTGAGCCTGGGCTCAGAAAAGATCTTTTATCTTTTTTTTTTTTTTTTAAGATTTTATCTATTTGAGAGATAGAGATACAGACAGAGAGAGGGAAAGACAGAGGGGGGGGGGGTCTTCCATCTGCTGGTTTACTCCTCAAATGGCCGCAACGGCCAGAGCTGGGCGGATCTGAAGCCAGGAGCTACGAGCTTCCTCCCGGTCTCCCAGCTGAGTGCCGGGGCCCAAGCACTTGGGTCATCTGCTGCTACTTTCCCAGGCCATACCAGAGAACTGGATCGGAAGTGGAGCAGCTGGGATTTGAACTGGCACCCTTTTGGGATGCTGGCACTGCAGGCGGAGGCTTAACGTAGTACACCATGGCACCAGCCCCAAGATCTGTTACCTTAAGGTTGCTGACGGAATTAGAAACCCAAAGGTTCTGAGTGGTTCAGTGGGGGCCTCCCGTCCTCCTGGCCCCGGGGACCCAGCAGAGGAGAGGTGTCCCCCGTGCTCCCTTCCGGAGACCGGCCACACCTGGCCTGCGTGCGGCCAAAAATGTGTTCAGATTATGTCAACTTTACACGTAAAAGTAAGCACACAGCCACGCGTGTGACAGGCAAACAGTGCTGTGGCTGCCCTGCAAGCCCCAGGTCGAGACAGCCTGGACACGGCCGTGGCAGGAGGGAGCTGGGGGGGCCGGGGCGGCACTGGGTTAGTTCCCAGGAGAGTGGGGGGCCGGGGGGCACTGGGTTAGTTCCCAGGAGAGCAGGGAGCCGGGGGGCACTGGGTTCCCAGGAGAGCGGGGGGCCGGGGGGCACTGGGTTAGTTCCCAGGAGAGCGGGGGCCGGGGGGCACTGGGTTAGTTCCTAGGAGAGCGGGGGGCCGGGGGGCACTGGGTTCCCAGGAGAGCGGGGGGCCGGGGGGCACTGGGTTAGTTCCCAGGAGAGCGGGGGCCGGGGGGCACTGGGTTAGTTCCCAGGAGAGCAGGGGGCCGGGGGCACTGGGTTAGTTCCCAGGAGAGCGGGGGCCGGGGGGCACTGGGTTAGTTCCCAGGAGAGCGGGGGGCCGGGGGGCACTGGGTTAGTTCCCAGGAGAGCGGGGGCCGGGGGGCACTGGGTTAGTTCCCAGGAGAGCGGGGGGCCGGGGGGCACTGGGTTAGTTCCCAGGAGAGCGGGGGGCCGGGGGGCACTGGGTTAGTTCCCAGGAGAGCGGGGGGCCGGGGGGCACTGGGTTAGTTCCCAGGAGAGCGGGCTGTTGCAGAGCAGGCACTGGCTCCCCCCCCCCCAGCTTCCCCCCAGGCGTGGAGCGCTGTGAGGCCTTAACCAGAGCCCCACAGATGCCGTGAGCTTCCAGAACCGTGACACAGAGAAACCCCTACCGATGACCGCCCGCAGCTGTGCGTGACGGCCACAGATAATGAAGACAGAGCAGGCGGGCATCTTAGGACTTCTGGGCAAGGCAGCAGTGCCGTGACGCAGTCCTCACTCGGCTTTCCTCACTGAGCCGGGCTTCGTGGGAGGCGTCCCAGCTCTGCCGCATGCCCCGGCACCCTGGTGTGGTCCAGATTCTGGCGGCAGGCCTGGCTGTGCCGTGGCCAACGTGACCACCCCCGTCCCTCTGGTCTTTCCTGTGTCCAGCTGCTGTGGGCCTGGCGGGCCCGCTTGTGCCCTGGCTCCTAGCAGGTGCACCCAGATTCCAGCTGTGAGGGTGTTACTGGCCCCCGTGGCTTCAGCAGGTGCTCATGGCTGCTCTCCCGGCAGGTGAGCAGCACTTGTGCCCCACACCACCGCCAGGTTGGTGTGTGGCAAACCTTGGTATCTTTGCCAATCAAGTAGGTGAGAATGTGCTTGGCGGGGTTATAACCAGCGCTTCCTTGCATCGCCACCAGTTTTGGAACTGTCTTTCCTTTTTGTGCCACCTGCTTGGGCCTGCATCCGTGAGGAGCATGTGCTTGGCTGTGCCAGGATCTAGGAAACCAGTGGCCCAAAGAACTTAGAGGTGACTGTGTGTAGAGGAAGCAGTCTGCCAGGGCTGGCCCTGTGGCGTAGCAGGTAACGCCGCCGCCTGCAGTGCCAGCATCCCACATGGGCACCGGTTCCAGTCCCAGCTGCTCCACTTCCAATCCAGCTCTCTGCTGTGGCCTGGGAAAGCAGCAGAAGATGGCCCAAGTGCTTGGGCCCCTACACCCATGTGGGAGACCCGGAGGAAGCTCCTGGCTTCTGGCTTCAGATCGGTGCAGCTCCGGCCATTGTGGCCAACTGGGGAGTGAACCAGCAGATGGAAGACCTCTCTCTCTCTCTCTCTCTCTCTCTCTCTCTCTGTCTCTCCTCTCTCTGTGTAACTCTGACTTTCAAATAAATAAATAAATCTGTAATAAAAAACAAAAGCAGTCTGCCGTCCAGAGGACGTTAGGCAGCTGGTGCTGCCAGTAGGAGCTCACCCCACTTCCTCTCTGCTCAGCCACCCGTAGCATGAACCTTCGCCTCACAGTCACTAAACGGCTGCCCACCCTCCAACCCTGCATCAAGAACCGGGGTCAGGGGAGAGGAAAGAAAGGCCAACAGCACAAGGCAAGTGCCGGCTGAATCCGCCTTCCTTTCGAAGAGCCACGGCTAGCGGTTTGGCGTTACAGCTCATTGGTTATCGTTGCCACGTGGCTCTGTCAGCCAGGGGAGTTGGGGGCTGTGGCTTCAGCCCAGCACACTGTCCCCAGCAGCACAGGTGGGAAGGAGAGGGGAGGGGAGGGGGTGTCGCGTGGCACCCAGAGCCTCGACTTCCCCTGACTGCTTTTCTTTGCTGATTCTTTGTTTATTTGAAAGGCCAGAGAAAGAGGGAGAACCTTCCATCCACTGGTTCACTCCCCGGATGGCCTCAGCTGCCGGGGCTGGGCCAGGCCGAAGCCAGGAGCCAGGAGCTTCCCCTGGGTCTCCCACGTGGGCCTTTGCCCACTTTTCTGGCTGACCTGTCTCTCTGACTGGCAGGCGTTACCAGTGGAACTGCAAATCCTGTGCCGTGGGCAGGCGGCTCCCGGGCCACCTCCCTGCCCTCCACCCGGCCCCACCAAACCCTAATCCGGGGTCCCAGCAGATGAACTCATTCCTGGGAACGCGGATGGACTCCTGCCCGGGGGAGGAGGCTGTAGTGACGGTGGAGGTTTCCAGGCTGCTGCGGCCGCCCTCGCGGTGGCTGGCCAAGACGGAGCCACACACAGTGACGGGAGCTCAGGACCAGGGTCCCGCTGCCGTGTGCAGAGCCTCCTCTCTGCCTCCTGCGGGGACGCGCCCAGGGCCTCCCAGGCTGGACACCTCACGTCCTAGGGCTGCCAGCCCAGCACCAGCGCCCTGCCCTTCCCGGTGGTGAGGACCTGGCCGTGGGTCCGGCCTGGGCACGGACACAGGTGTCGCTCCCTGGCCCCCAGCACATGCTGGCCGACCCGGCCCACTCAGGCTCCAGGCGCTCGCTCGCACGTAATCAGCAGGCCCTTGTCTGGAAGGTTCTGAGGGACGGGACCGCTCTGGGTGCTGGGCTGGGAAGCAGAGTGAGGAAGGGGCAGAGGAGAGGCTGGGGGGGGCAGCCCTGGGTGTGGGGCTTTGGGAGCGAGGAGCGAGGCGTCCCGGTCACTGAGCTGGACGCAGCCTTGAAGCTGGGAGAAGCGTGGGCAGAGAACGAGCTGGGAGTTGAGCCGAGACCCTCTGTGGTGTCGGGGGTGAGGGGAACCGGCAGCCAGGGCCGACAGGGGCCGCCTTCCAGCAGGAGCCGGGCAGCCAGCCCGGGACTTCCTGTCTTGGCTGGAAGGCGGGGGAGAGGGCAGGAAGAACCAGTGTCAGCACTGTGTGGCAGGTCCTGGCGCTGCCAAGACACAGCCGCCGCCGCTCTCGGCCTCGGGGCGCTCAGCACTGTGTCCTGGGAGGCTCAGCGCCTGCCCGGACACGGCTCTCCTGGTGGCGGTCTCCTTGGCACAGCTCAGAGAGCGGCCAGAACGCAGAGGGGTGAGGCGTGCGAAGACCGGTCTCAGCCTCCTGGGCCCTGGTGCGGGGAAGGCAGGGGGGGACGCCGCCATCTGCCAGACAGAATGCTCCTGGGCACACAGGTGGAAGCTGGCCCCAGGTCACTCAGGTTGTCGAGGTCAGGGTCGTGGCCCAGCAGGTTGGGCTACCACTGATTGCACATAGGGGTGCTGGCTCCTCTGCTTCTGACCCAGCTCCCTGACGATGCCCCCGGGGAGGCAGCAGATGAGGCCCAAGTGCTCGGGCCCCTGCGCCCACGTGGAGACCCGGATGGAGTTCGGGTTCCTGGCTTTGGCCTGGCCCAGCCCCAACTGTTGCAGCCATTTGTGGAGTGAACCAGCAATTGAAGATTCTCTCTCTCTCTCTCTCTCCAACTGCCTTTCAAATAAATAAATCTTTTTAAAAAGAAGTTTTACTTGCTTATTATTATTTATTTGAAGGCAGAGCAACAGAGAGAGAGAGAGCACTTCTGTCTGCCTGGTTCACTCTCCAAATACAACAGCCAGGGCTGGAACAGCCCGAAGCCAGGAGGTCAGAACTCAATCCAGGTCCCCCATGTGGGCGCCAAGAAGCCAAGTACTGGAGCCACCACCTGCTGCCTCCGGGGTGCACAGCAGGAAGCCGGGTCAGCAGCAGATGAGGACTTGAACCTCGGCACTCGGATTATGGGATGTGGGAGCCCCAAGCCACCCCGCCCCACGTCTGCCCCCCGGCTCTTTTCTGAATGACGGCTCTGAGCTCTGTTTGTCAGTGCAGACACCCGGGAAGGCACTGGACACACCCAGAAGGGACCGACTGGCTGAAGGAAAACGTTAGCCGTTTCTAAGTTGCCGTGGAAGCGGCCCTCGCCCATTTAGGAAGTCATGCGTGGAGAGACAGCACACCGGGCAGAGGCACCCGGCGCCCACAGAGCCGCCCCACGTCCAGTGTGTCCACCTCGTGTGTGCTGACTGCCTTGTCCCCTCCTCGGGGCGCTCTAGGAGCACCTGTGGAGGGGTGCGCCGTGCCCGTGGCAGCACCGAGGGACCACCCGGCATTCCGGCGCCCTGAGCAGCTGGGGCATGAATGTCCTCTGCTTCCTGGACGGCTCCCTTGATTCCCGGAGGAGCAGATGCAGGGTCGCTGAGACCTGCCTCCACACTGCTTCTGGAAAGGGCTCCGCCTGTCCCACCCAGCCGCCCCTGCCGCGCGGGCAGCCCTGCACCTTCTCAAAGACCTAGTTCCTGGGGCCACACCCATGGCTCACTTGGTTAATCCTCCGCCTGCGGCGCCAGCATCCCATATGGGCACCGGGTTCTAGTCCCGGCTGCTCCTCTTCCAGTCCAGCTCTCTGCTGTGGCCCGGGAAGGCAGTGGAGGATGGCCCAAGTGCTTGGGCCCTGCACCCACGTGGGAGACCAGGATCGCAAAAACACTGGCCATAGCAGCCATTTGGGGGTGAACCAATGGAATGAAGACCTTTCTCTCTGTCTCTCTCACTGTCTAACTCTATTTGGGAAAAAAAACAAAACAAAACAAAACAAAACACCTAGTGCCTTTGCAATGCTCCACCTGCAGAGCCGGTGACTTCTTCCAATGAAGTGATGAGGTCATGCACGGGTTTCAAACACCAGAATGTCCCTCGGGGTCAGTGGCGACATCAGCGCCTGCAGCGCCAGCTCGCTGGACCCCAAGGGGACAAAACCGCTCCTGCGAGATGCTGATTCCCATCTTGCTCCCCCCACCCCCCCACCCTGCCATATATTTTTTTAAAGAAGCAAAGAGAGGGAGAGCTCCCACCAGATAGTTCACTCCGCAAACAGCGGGCCTGGGCCAGGGTGTCCAGAACTCAACCCAGGTCTCCCAGGCTGTTGACTGCAGGGGCCCAGTCCCCTGCACTCTCCCCACCATCTCCCAGGCTTTGCATTCTGGATCCAGAGCTGGGATTCTGAGCCAGGCGAGGCCCAACATCCACTCCCATCCTGCTTTCAGACGTTTTCCTTGTTTGTGCTTCCATCTTTCAGTTTTTTTTTTTACCCGTTTGTGTAAAAACCTTTATATGCACTCAGGTTTAAGAATTATTATGGGGGCCAGCATTGTGGTGTGGTGGGTGGAGCCGTCACCTGCGACACCAGAATCCCATATGGGCACAGGTTCAAGTCCCGGCTGCTCCACTTCTTTTCCAGCTCCCTGCTAACACCCTGGGAAGGCAGCAGAGGATGGCACAAGTCCTTGGGTCCCTGCACTCACGTGGGAGACCAGGAAAAAGCTCCTGGCTCCTGGCTTCAGCCTGGCCCAGCCCCAGCGGATGGAGGATCTCTCTCTCTCTTTTTCTCTCTTTCTCTCTCTCTGTCTGGAATTCTTGCAAATAAATATATCTTCACAAAATATTATGACAAAATACACATGATATAAAATCTATTTTAAAGATTTTGTTTTGTTTATTTGAAAATCAGAGAAAGAGGGAAAGACACAGAGATAGAGATCTTCCATCTGCTGATTCATTCCCCTAAGTGGCTGCAATGGCCGGGCCAGGCAGAAGCCAGGAGCCAGGAGCTTCTTCCGGTCTCCCACGAGGGCCCAAGGACTTGGGCCACCTTCCACTGCTTTCCCAGGCCACAGCAGAGAGATGGATGGGAAGTGGAGCAGCCGGGACACAAACACTCCTATGGGATGCTTGTGTCACAAGCAGGGGCTTTACCCGCTACGCCGAACATGGTGGCCCCAAATCTACTGCTGCAACCATTCCCAAGTGTGTCATTTATAAGTGGATCACGTAACTCGGTCCCCGTTAACCACAACCTCTCATCCCCTCTCCCGCCCCCCCAGCCCAGTTCTCACCTAAGTGCACCTGCAGGTCTGTGCTCCCCACCCCCTCTCCACCCCCAGCCTGGTTCTCACCTAAGTGCACCTGCAGGTCTGTGCCCCCACCCCCTCTCCACCCCCAACCTGGTTCTCACCTAAGTGCACCTGCTTGTCTGTGCTCCCCACCCCCTCTCCACCCCCAGCCTGGTTCTCACCTAAGTGCACCTGCTCGTCTGTGCCCCCCACCCCCTCTCCACCCCCAGCCCAGTTCTCACCTAAGTGCACCTGCAGGTCTGTGCCCCCCACCAACTCTCCCGCCCCCCCAGCCTGGTTCTCACCTAAGTGCACCTGCAGGTCTGTGCTCCCCACCCCCTCTCCACCCCCAGCCTGGTTCTCACCTAAGTGCACCTGCAGATCTGTGCCCCCGACCAACTCTCCCGCCCCCCAGCCTGGTTCTCACCTAAGTGCACCTGCACGTCTGTGCTCCCCACCAACTCTCCCGCCCCCCCAGCCTGGTTCTCACCTAAGTGCACCTGCACGTCTGTGCTCCCCACCCCCCTCCACCCCCCAGCCCGGTTCTCACCTAAGTGCACCTGCTCTGTGCCCCCCACCCCCTCTCCACCCCCAGTCCAGTTCTCACCTAAGTGCACCTGCACGTCTGTGCTCCCCACCCCCTCTCTGCCCCCCCAGCCCGGTTCTCACCTAAGTGCACCTGCTCGTCTGTGCTCCCCCACCCCCTCTCCTCCCCCAGCCCGGTTCTCACCTAAGTGCACCTGCAGGTCTGTGCTCCCCACCCCCTCTCCACCCCTAGCCTGGTTCTCACCTAAGTGCACCTGCTCGTCTGTGCTCCCCACCCCCTCTCCACCCCCAGCCCGGTTCTCACCTAAGTGCACCTGCAGGTCTGTGCTCCCCACCCCCTCTCCCGCCCCCCAGCCAGTTCTCACCTAAGTGCACCTGCTCTGTGCCCCCTCCCCCTCTCCCGCCCCCCAGCCCAGTTCTCACCTAAGTGCACCTGCACGTCTGTGCTCCCCACCCCCCTCCGCCCCCCAGCCCGGTTCTCACCTAAGTGCACCTGCAGGTCTGTGCTCCCCACCCCCTCTCCCCCCCCCAGCCCGGTTCTCACCTAAGTGCACCTGCAGGTCTGTGCTCCCCACCCCCCTCCGCCCCCCAGCCCAGTTCTCACCTAAGTGCACCTGCATGACCTCTGTGTTCTTGCGTGCTTTCTGTCGGCTCATGGTTTTGTGGGTTCACCTCCTCTGTCCACTCGCCTGGTGGTCACCTGAGAGAACCATGGGGCCACCTCGGGCCCATTCCCGATGTTGCAGTCCAGGGCCGGGGGCCCCACTAACTGCCTCTTCCCAGCCCTGGGGGGCTGTCCCCTCCTTGGCCCTGCTCTCCTCCTGGTCCCTTCCGGCAGTCCCTGGCTGTCTCTCTTCCAGGCTCTGAGCCCGCAGAAGCAGGCCTTTGTTCTGGAGCTCCTGTCCGGGTGTCTGGAGTACCAGAAGCTGCTGACCATCGTGGTGGATGCCTTCTACGTGCGGGCTGGCCGGCTCTGCCTGTGGGCCGACTACAGCCTCTTCGAGGGTACGTGCACATCCCACATCCCCGGGGGCTGTGCCTGCTGCCCCTCCCGCCAGTGAGAAGTGGCTGACGGGTGTGGCTTTGGGCCTGGGGAGTAACCAGCACCCGTGTTTCTGCAGCAGCCCCTCCCTGGCTGCCTGTGAGTTGGGGGCCAGGGTGGGTGTGTTTTTCACCCCACACATGGGAGCACGGAGACTCAGGTCCGCAGTCCCAGGCTCACGGCAGAAAGACCTCGGCTCTGCTGTCCCTGTCCAGAGACTCTGGCCCCTGAGGGAAGCCTGGCCTGTCTGAGGCTGCATGGCCCTCCCCAGCAGGCAGCCTGGGTGGAGAGAGGCAGCAGCCGAGCCCTGGCTTCCTGAACTTTAACCCCGACGCTACAGTGGGCTGATCCCGGGCAGAAGAGTGGGAAGCCGAGCTCCCACTCACAGATATGAGACATCTGTGCCCGGGCCTCCTGCTTGGGTTCGACGCCTGCCCACGGGGTGCCATTTCATAGGCAGGGTGGCCACTGGGGACAAGACTGGACTGCAGGGGAGGTGGGTCCAGCTCTGGGATGCTGCCAGGGAGGGAGGGGCGCCCGATGCCAGGTCCAGAGCTGGGCTCGTGCAGAGTCCCTGGCCGCCCAGCCCAGGTTGTGTGGCCTGCGGCATGTCTGGGCCCCCCCAGCAGGGGCCTGAGCGCAGTCCTGCCCCGCCGAGGGCTCCTCGTCCAGGCTCATCCTTTTCCGATCGGCTTGGGGCCATTTCAGCTTCTCAGAATGGAACAAAAATCCAAAACGATTTCATTTTCAGCGCCGGGGGCGTTTGGGAGTCCCGATTTCTCTCAGATGAGATCATATCTGTGAAGTGCTTTGAAGCCACAGGCGCCCTGCACGTGTGAGACAGTGAGCACAAGCCGCCATGCTCCCTGCAGGGGCGGGGCCCTGGCCTTTGGTCCACTGCCTCCCCAGGGCACCTGTGAAGCCCCCGGCAGACTCCCCAAGATTCAAGAGTGGGCTCTGCTGAGAGGCGGCGCCGGCCCTCCTCGCCCGTGCCAGCCCCGTCCTGTCCCCCCAGTGACCTGCTACCTGGCCACCTTCCAGCTGGAGGAGCTCGGCTTCCCACTCTTCTGTGACATCATCAGCGCCCAGCCCGTGGACAAGATGCGCAAGGTGAGCGCCCCCACCTGCCTCCCACCTTCCAGGGCGGCAAGAGACCGGGAGCACGGAGGTCTGTCTTGCCCAGGGCCCCCCTCTCTGCTTCGTTTTGACAAAAGAGACTCCGGTGGGTTTATGCTGTGACACCCTTCCACGTGTGGCTTCTGTCCTGGGGGATTTTTCCTTTTTTATTTTGATTTTTTTTCCATTTTGTTTGAAAGAGGGGAGAAGACGGTGGGAGAGGGGGGGGGGGGGACAGAGAGAGAGGGAGAGGAATGAAGGGAGAGAGAGAGAGAGAGAGCACACTTCCATCCCCTGGTGCACCCCCCAAAGGCCTACAAGAGCCAGGGCTGTGCCAGACCAAAGCCAGGAACTCAGTGAGTCTCCCACGTGGGTGGCAGGGACCCGGGGAGGGGACTTGAGCCGTCACCTGCTGCCTCCCAGGTGCGCAGGAGCAAGAAGCTGGATCAGAAGTGCACACTGTGCCCCGTGCCCGCCAACCCCAGGGAGAGCTGATGTCACTTCCCCTCTGTGCGGGCGGGTGCTGACCTCCAGCGACCTCCGACTGCGTTCTGGAACCTCCCAGACGCAACCTTAGGTGCAGCAGAGTGTCCCTCGCCCAGGTACCTAGGCAGCGTCAGAGCCCAGGGAAGGGTCCTGGTGGGCTGAGGGGAGCCTACAGGAGCCTGGGGCCACTTCTGTGGGCAGCTGGGTGGGCTGACCACAGTATATTGCCAAGGCCGCTGCTCCCTGCCCGCTGCGTCCGGGAGTTTCCAGTGCTTGGTCCTCACAGCGACCGCATGGCAGCTCCCATGCGGTACTCAGCACGATGGAGGGTGCGGGGGGGGGGGGGGGGCACCGAGAGGTCATGTGACTTGCCAGAGGCCACACAGCCCGAGAGGAGCACAAACAGCTGCCCCTCCTTGCTCCGTTCAGAGAGGGGTCGTTGCCACCAGGACCCTTCTCTGGGGGGGATGGGGAGACCCAGGCCCAGGACTGCTCAGGGCCTCTGGGAGGAAGCAGCCAGCTCTGGAGGGGCTGCTCACGTCCTGGGCAGGTGGGAGGGGCCTGGAGCAGCAGCGCCTGCCAGCGCCACAGGCCAGAGTTCTTTTTTTTTTTGTTTTTGACAGGCAGAGTGGACAGTGAGAGAGACAGAGAGAAAGGTCTTCCTTGTGCCATTGGTTCACCCTCCAATGGCCGCTGCGGCCGGCGCATCGCGCTGATCCAAAGCCAGGAGCCAGGTGCTTCTCCTGGTCTCCCATGTGGGTGCAGGGCCCAAGGACCTGGGCCATCCTCCACTGCCTTCCCGGGCCATAGCAGAGAGCTGGCCTGGAAGAGGAGCAGCCGGGACGGAATCCGGTGCCCCGACCGGGACTAGAACCCGGGGTGCCGGCGCTGCAGGCAGAGGATTAGCCTAGTGAGCCGCGGCGCCAGCTACAGTCCAGAGTTCTAGGACCAGGGCCCACGCAGGCCCATGGCCCGCGGACAGGTGCAGGGAGCGGAAGTACTGTTTTCCGTTCTCCTTAAGGAATTCACCGTCAGCATTCACGTGGTTGCTTTAAGCAGCGGGCTTGTTTTTCCATGGAAAAGAAGCACATTTTCTGAGAGACGCCCTGGGGCCGACCCCAGGCCGGCTTCCCCAGCTCAGAGCGGCTTGCGCTGGTGTGTGCTCAGCTGTCGCTGTCAGTTCTTCATGACTGTTGGGCAAGGGCCCTGATTCTGCAGAGGCGGAGCTGCCCAACACCGATGGGGGCCGCAGAGCCCCAGGATGCTGGCCCGGGACAGAGCGCCCAGGGCTTGCCGTGGGGCTCACAGGACGGCAGGGCGCTGGCCACACTCAGCACCAGGGCTAGCATGGCGCCCCTGGCACAGGCGCCTGGGCGAGGACCCATCTGACGGCTGCTGGGAGGAAGGGCCTCCCTCCCAGCCCCAAGCCCCAGGTCCCCCTGGGCAAGGCCGGGCTCCCTAGGGAGTAGGGTTCCTCTGCCTGCCTCCCACTCCGAAAGAGACCAGCCACAGGACGCTGTCCCAAAACCTCTGCAAGGAAGCCCTGCCACCCACACCCCGGCACGTCAGGCAGCCTGGGCCCGTGACCTTCACAGGAGCTGGGGCCGACCCCGGGGGGTGGTCCTGGCATGAGCCAGGCCGCCAGAGGGCTGTCCCAGACCACCCCCACTGCAGCCCAGGGAGGGCCGGGCCCACTGCAGCCCTGTGCGGCCTCCTGGCCTTGGTGGTGGAGACAGCAGCCCAGCTGGGACGCGTGCACAAGTGTGTGGGTGTGTGTGTGTGTGTATGAGAGAAAGAGCTGGGACATGTGTGTGTTGTGTGTGTGTGAGAGCTGTGTGTACATGCCGTGTGTGTGTATGCTCTGTGTGGGTGCACGCTGTGTGTGTTGTGTGTGTGTGTGAGCTCTGTGTGTGTATGAGCTGCTTGTGTATGTAAGCTGGGATGTGTGTTATGTGTGTGTGTGTGAGAGAGAGAGAGCTGGGACATGTGTGTTGTGTGTGTGTGTGAGAGCTGTGTGTACATGCCGTGTGTGTGTATGCTCTGTGTGGGTGCATGCTGTGTGTGTTGTGTCTGTGTGTGTGAGCTCTGTGTGTGCATGAGCTGCTTGTGTATGTAAGCTGGGATGTGTGTTATGTGTGTGTGTGAGAGAGAGAGAGCTGGGACATGTGTGTTGTGTGTGTGTGTGAGAGCTGTGTGTACATGCCGTGTGTGTGTATGCTCTGTGTGGGTGCATGCTGTGTGTGTTGTGTGTGTGTGTGAGCTCTGTGTGTGCATGAGCTGTGTGTGTGTAAGCTGGGATGTGTGTTATGTGTGTGTGTATGAGAGAAAGAGCTGGGACATGTGTGTTGTGTGTGTGTGTGAGAGCTGTGTGTACATGCCGTGTGTGTGTATGCTCTGTGTGGGTGCATGCTGTGTGTGTTGTGTGTGTGTGTGAGCTCTGTGTGTGCATGAGCTGTGTGTGTGTAAGCTGGGATGTGTGTTATGTGTGTGTGTATGAGAGAAAGAGCTGGGACATGTGTGTGTTGTGTGTGTGTGAGAGCTGTGTGTACATGCCGTGTGTGTGTATGCTCTGTGTGGGTGCATGCTGTGTGTGTTGTGTCTGTGTGTGTGAGCTCTGTGTGTGCATGAGCTGCTTGTGTATGTAAGCTGGGATGTGTGTTATGTGTGTGTGTGAGAGAGAAAGAGCTGGGACATGTGTGTGTTGTGTGTGTGTGAGAGCTGTGTGTACATGCTGTGTGTGTATGCTCTGTGTGGGTGCATGCTGTGTGTGTTGTGTCTGTGTGTGTGAGCTCTGTGTGTGCATGAGCTGTGTGTGTGTAAGCTGGGATGTGTGTTATGTGTGTGTGTGTGTGAGAGAGAGAGCTGGGACATGTGTGTTGTGTGTGTGTGTGAGAGCTGTGTGTACATGCTGTGTGTGTATGCTCTGTGTGGGTGCACGCTGTGTGTGTTGTGTGTGTGTGTGAGCTCTGTGTGTGCATGAGCTGTGTGTGTGTAAGCTGGGATGTGTGTTATGTGTGTGTGTGTGTGTGAGAGAGAGAGCTGGGACATGTGTGTTGTGTGCATGTGTGTGTGAGAGAGAGCTGGGTCTTGTGTGTTGTGTGTGTGTGTGAGAGCTGTGTGTGAGCTCTGTGTGTGCATGCTGTGTGTGTGTGAGCTGGGATGTATATTGTGTGTGTGTGTGTGAGAGAGAGAGAGAGAGAGGGAGAGAGAGCTGGGACATGTGTGTTGTGTGCGTGTGTGTGAGAGAGAGAGCCGGGTCATGTGTGTTGTGTGTGTGTGAGAGCTATGTGTGTGTGAGCTCTGTGTGTGCCTGAGCTGTTTGTGTGTGAGCTGGGATGTGTGTGTATGCTCTGTATGTGTGTATGCTGTGTGTTGTGTGTGTATGGGAGCTCTGTGTGTGCATGAGCTGTGTGTGTGCACACTGTGTGTGTGACAGCTGAGATGTGTGTATGTGTGAGCTCTGTGTGTGTGCTGTGTATATGTGTGCATGTGTGTGAGAGAGCTGTATTGTGTGAGTGTGTTGTGAACTGGGATATGTGTCTTGTGTGTGTATGAGATGAGATGTGTGTGTGAGAGTGAGAGTGAGAGCTGGGACATGCGTGTATGTGTGTGTGTAAGCTGGGACATGTTTGTGTGTGTGTGAAAGTGAGAGCTTGGCCGGCACCATGGCTCACTAGGCTAATCCTCCGCCTGCAGCGCCGGCACACCAGGTTCTAGTCCCAGTCGGGGCTCCGGATTCTGTCCCGGTTGCTCCTCTTCCAGGCCAGCTCTCTGCTGTGGCCCGGGAGGGCAGTGGAGGATGGCCCAGGTCCTTGGGCCCTGCACCCACATGGGAGACCAGGAGAAGCACCTGGCTCCTGGCTTCGGATCAGCGCAGTGCGCCGGCCACAGAGCGACAGCCGCGGCAGCCAGTGGAGGGTGAACCAACGGAAAAGGAAGAGCTTTCTCTCTGTCTCTCTCACTGTCCACTCTGCCTGTCAAAAAAAAAAAGGTGAGAGCTGGGACATGTGTGTTGTGTGTGTGAGAGAGCTGGGACGTGTGTGCGTGTGCTGTGTGTGTGAGAGCTGGGACGTGTGTGTGTGTGTGTGAGAGAGTGAGAGCTGGGACATGTATGCTGTGTGTGTGTGAGAGCTGGGAAGTGTGTGTGTGTGCTGCGTGTGTGAGAACTGGGACATTGTGTGTGTGTGTGTGTGTGTGAGAGAGAGAGAGCTGGGACATGTGTGCTGTGTGTGTGTGAGAGCTGGGACGTGTGTGTGAGAGAGAACTAGGACATGTGTGCTGTGTGTGTGTGAGAGAGAGAGCTAGGACGTGTGTGTGTGTGTGAGAGAGAGCTGGGACATGTGTGTTTGTGTGTGTGTGTATCAGCTGGGACATGTTTGTGTGTATGAGAGAGAGCTGGGAGGTATGTGTGTGTGTGAGAGAGAGCTGAGATGATGTGTGTGTGTGTGTTCTGTGTATGAGCTGGGACATGTGTGCTGTGTGGGCATGAGCTGGACTGTGTGTATGTGTGTGTGTGAGAGAGAGAGCGAGCTGGGACGTGTGTGTGTGTTCTGTGTATGAGCTGGGACATGTGTGCTGTGTGTGTGTGAGCTGGAATGTGTGTGTGTGTGAGAGAGAGAGAGCGAGCTGGGATGTGTGTGTGTGCCAGGGCGGGGCAGGGTTTGGTGAGGCAGAGGATGTGAAGGGGGTGGGGCAGGAGGAAGGTGAGGACCCCAGGGGAGCAGGGGAAGCTGGAAGAGGCCACAGGGTGGGTGAGGGCGGGTGGCCGAGGGCAGAGGGGGCTGGTGACTGGAGAGGGGTGTGGAGGCCCTGGGGAGGCTGCTGAGGGCGGTGGGCACTCTGCCTGCTGCTGCCCCCTTGCTAGACAGCTTTACCTCCCAAGGCCCAGGACCAGGGTGAGCTGTAGGGACCCAGACCCAGGCACCATGTTTCCTGCCTCACCATCAGTCTGCCTGGGGGAGAGTGGTGCATGGCGCTGGGCTCTCAGGACCTCAGGCCCGGATGGAGGGGTCTCCAGTGACACCCTCGCTGGACAAAGCCCTGTAAGCTGGCCATGTTTTCAGCTTCTGGGACCCCTGCACCTAGAGCTCCCAGGGACGCAGGCTCTGCCTGGTGAGTTAGGTCCTGCGTCTGCTGGAGCCCAGTCTGGGAGGCCGGGACCCAGGAGCCTGGAAACAGCCTGCAAACCCCCAGGGCCAGGCTCTGCCCGGGGCAAGCAGCCTCAAGCCCAGGCCAGGGCCCAGACACCCACTGCCAGGGGCCAGGCAGACATGCTCCTCCCCCAGGGAGGGCAGGGACCCCCGGCTCTCTACCCAGACCTGTCCACAGACCATGCCCTGGGCAAGCACAGGGTTGGGTTCATTCTCAGGATTCTAGGTCCAGCACAACTTGCCCAGAGGAGGTGTGGGTCCTTCCAGGTCCTGGGGAGCTGGGCTGGGGCAGGTGAGCAGGGGCGGAGCCCCTACCCCACCCAGACTGTCCCGAGAGATGTGGCTTCTTCCCAACCACCCGCAGCACAGCGGCGACCCTGAGCCGAGCTGCCCCCAGCCCAGACTCTCCCCACTGAGGGGCCCCGGGGGCTTCGCCAGCTTGGGGGTCTGGGCCAAGGCTCCGGCCCCCCTGACAGCCCCTACCCTCCCTAGTTCCTCGGGTTCTTCTTCAACCCCGTAAACCTGTGTTCCTGGATCAAGGACGAGTGGAGCCTCATTTACGAGACAAACTATGTGAAGGAGAACTGGATCGACCCCCTGATGAGGTGGGAGACACAGGGGCCTCGGGGGCCTTGGTGGGCACAGGGCCTCCCTGCTCACAGAAGCTCTGAGGGTCTGTGGTCGCCGTGTTGGAGGGGGAGGGCCAAAGAAGCCCTGTGTCCAGACTGGGGGGCGGCCACGGCCTTGGGCACAGGAGCCGGCTGTGGTCCAGCATTCTGGCTCTCTCCACGCTGGGTTTCAGGGCCAGCCTGGACCAGGGGCCGTGAGCTTCTTCCCTGGAGCCCGCCCACTCTGCCTCTCTGTGGACCCCAAGAAGGGTGGGTGTAGGGCAGGGGCCGCCTGACAGCCAGCAGTTCAGCTGTGGTGGGTTCCAGCCTAAATCTAGTGGCCCCCTGCCCTGCTCCCAGGCCTCCCCTGCCTCCGCCCAGGGTCAGCATCCCTGCTTCATCCCCCCTTGGCCTCTGATAGCACAGGGCTCACCTTGCCTGCAGGGGTCAGCAGAGAGGCCAGGGGGTTCCAGCTGTGAGTGGGAGGCCTGGCGGGGCGGGGCGGGGGAGCTGCACAAGAGCGGGCACGGCCCTGCTGGCCCACCTCCCCATTGACCAGGCTGGACCTACTGCCTGTCCACAGGATGCCCGCAGCTGCCCAGTCGGGTTCCACAGCCTCCTATGTGGGATTCCCTGCGTCCCATCCCATACCTCCTGCCCCAAAGGTGGGAACACTGGCCTTCCCACCTCAGGGTGGCTATGTGAGGCAGGAGCTCTGCAAGTCATACTGCCCCCTCCCTTTCCCCCTCCCCAGATGGCTCCCTGCAATGGACGCCACCCTTGCCCTTCCAGCCAGCTCCCTTGCCCCAGCTCGCTCGCCACCTGCGGCCCTCAGGAACGCTCCTGGTCCTCACTGGCTCCCTCTCCCCACCCCCACCCTCCTTCACCAGTGCCATCTGCTCTGGCCCAGACTAGCTCCATGTCCCAGCGGCTGCTCGTTCCCGAACCCCCGCCTCCTGCAGCTGTGATGTCCCCGTCCCTCTGAGCCTCAGTTTCCCCCCCTGTACAAGAGGGACGCCGAGAGTGGCGCTGCAGGGTGTGGCTGGCACGGTGCCCCGAGCAGGAGGCCCACCCGAGGTAGACACCACGTGGGGCCTGAGAGGCTCTCCATGTCCGCCCTCAAGATGGCAACCAAAGGTCCAGGAGCTGATCAGCCAGCTGGAGGGAGTGTCGGCGTGTCAAGTCCCCCTTCTGAAGTCCAAGGCTAAGGCCACAGAGCCCAAGGAGTTCAACCTGACCGCCCCCAGGCCCCGTGCCATCCCAATGCCAGAACCAGTTCCCAGCTTGGCCAAAATGAAAGCAGTGAGTGCAGGCATGCAGCTGGGTGGGTGGGTCGACAGGTGGGTGGGTGGGTGGGTGGATAATCAGCTGGGTAAATAGGTGGGTGGGTGAATGGGTAGATGGGTGGTTGGGTGAATGGGTGGATGGATGGATGATTAGGTGGGTAAGTGGGTAGATGGGTGGTTGGGTGGGTAGATAATTGGGTGGGTGGGTGGATAGATAGGTGGGTGGGTTGGTGTGTGGGTGGATGGATGGATGGGTGAGTGGATGGATGGATGATTAGGTGGGTAAGTGGGTAGATGGGTGGTTGGGTGGGTAGATAATTGGGTGGGTGGGTGGATAGATAGGTGGGTGGGTTGGTGTGTGGGTGGATGGATGGATGGTTAGATGGATGGGTGAGTGGATGGATGGATGGTTAGGTGGGTAAGTGGGTAGATGGGTGGTTGGGTGGGTAGATAATTGGGTGGGTGGGTGGATAGGTAGGTGGGTGGGTTGGTGTGTGGGTGGATGGATGGATGGTTAGATGGATGGGTGGGTGGATGGATGGATGGTTAGGTGGGTAAGTGGGTAGATGGGTGGTTGGGTGGGTAGATAATTGGGTGGGTGGGTGGATAGATAGGTGGGTGGGTTGGTGTGTGGGTGGATGGATGGATGGCTAGATGGATGGGTGAGTGGATGGATGAATGGTTAGGTGGGTAAGTGGGTAGATGGGTGGTTGGGTGGGTAGATAATTGAGTGGGTGGGTGGATAGGTAGGTGGGTGGGTTGGTGTGTGGGTGGATGGATGGATGGTTGGATGGATGGGTGAGTGGATGGATGGATGGTTAGTTGGGTAAGTGGGTAGATGGGTGGTTGGGTGGGTAGATAATTGGGTGGGTGGGTGGATAGGTAGGTGGGTGGGTTGGTGTGTGGGTGGATGGATGGATGGTTAGATGGATGGGTGGGTGGATGGATGGATGGTTAGGTGGGTAAGTGGGTAGATGGGTGGTTGGGTGGGTAGATAATTGGGTGGGTGGGTGGATAGATAGGTGGGTGGGTTGGTGTGTGGGTGGATGGATGGATGGCTAGATGGATGGGTGAGTGGATGGATGGATGGTTAGATGGGTAAGTGGGTAGATGGGTGGTTGGGTGGGTAGATAATTGGGTGGGTGGGTGGGTGGGTAGATAGGTGGGTGGGTTGGTGTGTGGGTAGATGGATGGATGGGTGAGTGGATGGATGGATGGTTAGGTGGGTAAGTGGGTAGATGGGTGGTTGGGTGGGTAGGAGGGTAGATGGTTGATGGGGACCTGTTGCTGAGCAACCCCACAGTTACCCCACCTGCAGCTTCTTCAGCCAGGAGCCTAGGCCACTGACCTCGGCTATCTTCCTCATCGCCCCCACCCCGACACAGGTGCCTCGGAGCACCTACCAGGTGCCCAAGGAGCAGCAGCAGCTGGAGATGATCAAGAGAGACAATCGCCGCAGGGCCGAGGTGAGCCGGGAGCCCCCTGGAAGGAGGGAGCAGCTGGTTGGCGGTTGCCCAGTGCAGCCCAGGACCCCTGTGCTGCCGCTCAGGAGCTGCTGCTGAAGGCGAACGTGGAGGAGCTGCGGTGCGCGATGCCCAGGGCCCGCGGGGAGAAGCCAGCACAGGTGCGCCCGGCCCCCCCCCCCCAAGGCCAGTCTTGGTGGTGACCACACAAACGTCCCTCCCCAGAGGGGTTCGATGGCCCTGCGGGGCCCCCGGAGTTGGGGGGCGGCACCTCGCAGAGAGAGCTTTAGCCGGGGGATCTGGGTCCTCCGCACGCCCCCTTCTCTCTGGGCCCTGAGTTCTCCTATAGGGAAACCCCGATGTCTGTCCGCACGCCGAGCGCAGGGAGCAGGCGAGGAATCGCTGGTCTGATGGGTGATGCTCCCTCGGGCTCAGAGGGGCCCCTCCCCAGCTGCGGGGCAGGTCCAGGGTCAGGCACCTGCCAACAGCAGGTCCGGGGCTGGGGGTCTAAATGGCTGAGTTCTCCTAGGGGTGGCCTCTCAGCAGCCGCTGTCTACACTGTGGCTGGTGGTGTGCTGTCTACCTCCTGGGTGCTTGTCAACAGGGCAGCAGGAGGTGGGGCAGGGGAAGACGGGTTCAGAGAGCAGCCCTGTGGGGGGCACCGGGAGGAAGGGTGCCGAGCCCTGAGGCCAGGCCATCCTGCGTGGGGACCCCCGGCCCCCGGCCCGAAAGGCCCTGCACCTTGCAGCACCAAGCAAGGGGACTTGGCTAGGCACTGGGGGAGAGAGGCTGCCCGGGGCAGGCGGGGCTGGGTGGGAAGGACAGAGGGAGCAGGGTGGTCTCCCAGGGCTCGCTGAGCCAACGCCCAGCTGTGCTTGGGGGTACCTGTGGGTACCAAGCTGCAGCCTCTGCCCTGGTTTCTGCAGGAATGCAAGAAGCAGCTGCAACCCCAGATCCCACCTCGAATTCGAAAGACTCCAAAGCTGACCTTCTACAGGGTGAGGGGTGCACCTGGCCACGCAGCCCCTCTCCCTGGCACCCACCCCTCCCCACCTGTCCTGCTCCCGGAGGCAGGCGTCCCAGAGACCCCCAAGGACTGCCACACCCTGTGGCCAAGGAAGCACCTGGGCAGGAGGGCAGGAGGTCACTTGCTGCTCCTGTGTGCTGCCGTCCCAGCCAGCCCTCCCCTCCCACCACAGCCGGACAACGTGCCCGTCAAGCTGAACACCGCGGCCATCCTGCGGGAAGGGGCCTTATACCAGCGGCAGGTGGAGCGAGAGCTGCAAAGGTGAGGGCGCAGGTCTGAGGCTCCCCTCAGGCCCGCCTTCCACAGAGGGAGCCCCGGGGGGCTGGGAGCTGGGTGGGTGGCTCCACAGACAGCGCCCAGGAGACAATGAAGAAAGGAAGCAACCTGGAGCCCAGCCGCTCCCACTACCCGCTCACAAGCCGGGCAAGTGTAGTTCAGCTCTGATGCCGTGTACCCAGACCCCACATCGAGGGCTCCGGCCCCAAGACCCTCCCAAAGGACACCAGTCACAACCCCAGACGGGTTTCCTGTGCTACAAACCGGGGTTCCCACAGCCCTGCCCAGGGCACCTCTAACTCGCTCAGCGGGCTCCCAGAACCCAGGGAAATGGGTTGGCTGGCTCATCGTCACTGCCCTCACAAGGAGTCCAGAGGAGCAGAGGCATGGTGGAGGTGGCGGGGAGGGGCACGGAGCCCGGTTCTGTGGGTTCTGATTACCCAGTCACCACCGATGACTTCATCTGCCAGGGTGAGCAGTCTTCAGCCCCGCCCCTCCCGGAGGGTGGGCAGGGGGGGTGAAGTGGGAGTCCCAGCCCTCAGCCACGGGGGCTGCCTTCCCTCAGTCATCTCACTAGGGTAGTAAAAGGCATTGTCACTTTCTGGCTCAAGTAACTGAGCCTCTGCCACTCAGACGGGCGACCTGGGTTGAGTTCCTCCTCAATCCAGACCATTTTGGGCGTAACTGGCCAGTGGAAGCTTTCTCTCTCTCTCCTCCTCTCTCTGTCTCTCAAAAAAAAAAAAAAAAAAATCTTTTTTAACCATCACTTCAAAGATTCCAAGATATTAGGAGCTAAGTGCCAGGAAACCAAATATGTATTTCACAATCTCGTTCCACCTCCTCCTTCAGACGGATCCCTCCCATCAGAAGGTACTGCCCGCTCCGCTCCCAGAAGCCCACGCGGTCTGGTCGGGGTCATACCGTGTGAGGCCTCCCGGGTGCGCAGCTCCAGCAGGCGCCTCACTCTGAGCTCTGGCACTGATTACGTGACCCACGTACTCGTTCCTTTACACCCAGATTTTTCCACCTGTTGGAGGGGCTTTAGAACGGGCACAGTGCTGGTCTACACTGCAGGCGGCTTTGCTGGTGTAGCCCACTCTGCTCAGACAGCAGAAGGAACCCTGAGCAGCTGGGGTGGAGGCACGGCCACCCCTTGAGGGCTCGGGCAAGTCCATGGGGCTGCACAGTCCCGGGCCCTCACTTCCAGCGCCTGTCTGTCTTCCTGGTCCTGTGGATGCAGCATCCAGTGGGGGAAATTGAGGTGATGCGGGGAGGAAGAAAAACCCATCGTCCTTACGTGGTGCACGCCTCCCTAGGCGAGAATCACACAGGCGCAGCAACGTGTCCTCCTTTAGGGGGGGCCCATCACGTGTCCCTGGGCCTGCAAACCTGCGTCCGTGGTGCTCCTGGCTGAGCCTGGGCAGCCCAGACACGGGGGCTGTCTCCGTCGCTCCTGAGCCGAGTTCTTCCCGGCCTCAGTCCTCAGGGTGGGGTCCCGTCACCTTGGACCGCCTCCCACACGCCCGGCAGCTCTCTGCTGGCCAGCTGAGGGCTGTGGAGGAGGCACTGCCCAAGTGGCCAGAGAGCCGAGCAGCTCCCCACACAGCTCCAGAGTCGGCCTGGGGCACAGAGGCTCCCCGGATCGCCCAGGGGGCACCGTTTCTGTTTCATTAGGGGACCTGTCTGGGTCTCACTTGGGACAGGCGCAGGGGTGTTGGTTTTGTGTCTTTCGGTCACAGGAGTGGCTTCAGGAGCCGGCTGTGTTCCATGGCAAGACACCGAGTGCCCCAAGGGGAGCTCTCCAGTCCCACGACCCCACGGCAGTTGCCAGCAGACGTCACACAGGGGTGTCGAGGGTAGACTCTGTCCCAGCCAAGTGCCAGTGTCTGTTCTACGCAGCATGGGCTCGGACAATCCTACTGGTCCCCGTTGAGTGCCCCCAACTTAGGTGGCCTGCAGGGCAGGTTTGACAGGACTACCATTGAGGGGTTCGTGAGGTCTCTCTGAGAGAGATCCCCAGCTAAACTTGGTTCAGGGCCTTGTCTTCCTAATGGCACGAATGCAACTGGGACACCTGGAGCAGGAGGTGGGATTTACTGAAAGGCCGAGGGGCAGCACACACACAGGCAGGAGCGCCGGCAGCATCCAGGAGGACAACTGGCCCCGTCAGTCTGGGTCATCTTTTATAGGATACAGGTGGTGCTCGGAGCAGGAACCGACTACAGACCCAAAGGAGACAGAAGTGGGCGGGGCTGCCGTGTACGCTATGGTCGCCAGGAAGGTGTCGAGGGGTCCGGAGCGTGATGGACAGCAAAGCCTAGCTGCATGATGAGGCGTGGGCATGCCACACTGTCGGCCATGGGCCCTGGGCACTGTGGCTTGGGTGTTGTCTCTGGTGTTGGCTGCATCGTCCACTGCACGGGGCCAACACTCCCCAGGGACGTGTGATGGCTGTCCCAAGCGTAGCCTCCGTTTGAGTCTTACCAACAGGTTTTGGTTTAAACGTTGTTGGCACGGGGTACTCCCCAGCCAGCCAGAATATCCATTCCCACAAAACAGGTGGGGAGAGAGCTCCTTTACAGAAAGCCTGCTAACCACCCGACGGTGTCGTCCTGTCCATGCCACACTCTGCTCTCGGGAACCTTCTTTGGCGCAAGAAGCTTCGGGTCTGCAGGAGGGCTGAGCTAAGGAAGCCCTGGCCCTTCCGTTGATTAATCCGCCTGCCTCCCAGGCCGTTGCAGATAGACATCTCCTTTAGTTCTTGCCTGACTCTCTAGGTGTCTGCAAACTGGGGCCAACACAGCAAACGTGCTTGGGCCTTTTAAGGTTGTGGGGCCAGCGGGAGCTCCCCCTGGGCCCCCCATCCTTCAGCAGTGTTGTTGTAAAGCCAGTTCTTTTCTGCGAGGCAGAGTCTGAAGGAGAGAATTCCATATGCTGGTTCACTTCCCCAAAATCCCAAGCAGAGGGGGCCGCACTGTGGCGTAGCAGGTAAAGCCGCCGCCTGCAGTGCCGGCGTCCCGTGTGGGAAAGCCCTCGGGACCACATCATAATGCTACTACAGGGGACATGATGACCTCGTGAGTCTTGTGCCCAGGGCCCCTAGGGGGCCGAGGGTACCTCTCCCTCAAATCAGTTTTAGCAAGGACCCTGGAGGCAGGACCAGATTGTAAGCTGAGACTGGGGCCTCGTGGTGTCTCGTGTCCACATCAGACGTACTGTGTGGCCTCAGCTTCTGTTGTCGCTTCTTAGTGCTGCCCTGGGTGACGGGTCAAAGCCCGTCCAGCTGAAATCCATACTTGGCCTTGAAATCTATACCAAGGTCCAACCTAGCCCTCCTTTTTTTTTTTTTTTTTTTTTTTTTTTTTTTTGACAGGCAGAGTGGATAGTGAGAGAGAGACAGAGAGAAAGGTCTTCCTTTTTGCCGTTGGTTCACCCTCCAATGGCCGCTGCGGTCAGCTCATCGCACTGATCCAAAGCCAGGAGCCAGGTGCTTCTCCCGGTCTCCCATGCGGGTGCAGGGCCCAAGGACTTGGGCCATCCTCCACTGCCTTCCCGGGCCACAGCAGAGAGCTGGCCTGGAAGAGGGGCAACCGGGATAGAATCCGGCACCCCAACCGGGACTAGAACCCGGTGTGCCGGCGCTGCAAGGCGGAGGAGTAGCCTGTTAAGCCACGGTGCCGGCCACCCCTCCTTTAACCTCATTTCTGCTCTGACAGCTAAGGACAATCGAGAGGTGGGACATTTTGGTTACTTCTATTGGTCTGCATTTCCTAGTGGACCCAGTGAACCGGCTCTCTGGCGGCTGGATCGCCTCTAAACTCCACTGGTAACTTTTGCCTCCATGGAGAACCACGTGGCCCCCAGGAATCCAAGGTTCCTCGTGCCCCAGCATGTTATCGCTTTCCTTCCCGACCGCACGTTTCTGTGAATCAGAGCCAGGCCAGCAAATCCCACTCCTGGCACCGAATCTGAAGCTGCTGGGGGGAGACAAGGCAGCAGACTCCAACTCAGCTTGTCCTGTGTCGTCCCCCAACAACACATGGCTGACGCCAGGCACAGAGGTTCCCCCACACCACACGCGCAGGGCTGCAGCAGTGGTCAGCAGGCGTCCTCCAGGTCGGTCCAGCCTGCCACTGTCCTCCTGGAGGTAGCCTCAGACCACATAGAACTCAAGACCTGCACCCCTCCACATGCCGCACGCAAGCCCGAGGTTGCTCACCCGTGCCTGGGACCGCCGGCGCCGTCGGGCTTTCCCACTCTCCCCTCTTCAGGTCCCGTCAATTTGCTGGAGCGGCTGGTAGAGCTCAGGATTACACATGCATTAGGAGGGACATTACAGAGCGCACAGAGGGCGATGCGGGGGGGGGGGGTGAGGGAAGGGGCGGTCCACCTCCAGGGCCACCCACGTGCTGGGCTACCCGGAAGCTCTCCAACCCTAGCCCTTAGGGGTTTGATAGAAGCTTGATCACATAGGCTTGATTGATCAAATTGCTGGCCACTGATAATCAGCCGTTAGCCCCTCCCCCTGGAGGTTGGGGGTGGGGCTGACTGCAGCCCTGGAGTCCTGCCTTCGTTTTCCTGGTGACCTGTAACCCATCCTGCAGCTACCCAGGGGTCAATGCATCACTTACCACACTGAAGCCTCCTAGGGCCTTAAGAGTTGTATGCCAGGAAGCAGGCCGAAGGTCAAGTGCAGTTCAGGACATCACAGGGGTCATGACCAGGCCGTAGTCCTGCAGGGGTGCGGATGGCCGGCGGATGGCCGGCAGGCCTAGGTCAGGGCTGAGGCCGCATCTTACAGAGAACAGCTCAGCGAGGGAGCCTGGGGAAGCCGGCAGCAGCAAATACCTGGGCCGCCCAGGCTTCCCCTCTTCCGTGGACCCCTTCCCAGGGCCCCTCCCCCAGACAGCCCTGTGCTTATGTCATGCGTGCTCTGGTCTTTCCATGTATGTAGGCAGGGCTGTGGGCGGCAGCTTGAGTGGCTGACCAGATGGATGGGGATGTGGTGGCCAGACAGGTGGTGGACAGCAGCACAGATAGTTGATGGAAGGAGAGGTGGGTGCAGGGGCAGTGGACAGGTAGACAGAGCAAGGGTAGGCGTGGTTGAAGGTCCTGGTGGGATGCTGTGGCTGGTGGGTGGATGCTCAGGATGGGCCCGGAAGGCAGTAGAGGGTTAGGGGTGGGGCTGGGGCTGGGCAGTGTGGCCGGATGCTGAGTGACCACAGCCCTCCACCCCGCGGGGAAACCTGTGGTTCCTGGTGGCCCAGATCACTGGAGAGATTGAAAGCTGTGCCTCTGTCCCTCCTTCCCTAGGGTTGGTCAGCTTGTGGATGGGGCCGGGGACGTCTCCGAGTTCCTCGAGTGGCAGAAGCAGATGCTGGCCAAGGACCGGGAGGAGCAGCTGGCCGCGGACGAGTGCCGGCGGCTGCGGGGGAAGCTCAGCCAGCAGGAGGCGGTGCTGGCCCGGCACAGCCACGTGCAGGAGAACAGGCAGAAGGCCAACCAGAAGAAGGAGGAGGTGACCTCCGTGCTGTGGGGCCGGCGGCTCCCGTGGCCGTTGGATTTCAGGGTCACCTTGGTCTTTCCTCCTAGGACCCGCAGGCTGACTGTAGCTTTGCTGCCCCCATCCCTGCCCCACCAGCAGGGTCAGTTGGTCCACAGACCCCCAGGTACCTCTGAGAGAAGCCCTGGGGTTCCGGCAGAAGCTTCCGGAAGCCGGGCATATTTGCGAATGGTGTTGTCTCCCGCGGGAGTAGGGCCCCCAACGTGCCAGGGCCGCTCTTTCTCCTCCTGGGACAGACACTTACTTCCCTTGTGCTCCATCCATCACCCCGGCTTCACCTGCAGCCAACACTGTGCAAGCCTTCCACCTGCGCGGAGCTGTATCTGCAGGGCACCTTCCAGAGGGGCGCGAGCCGAACAGTCCCTGGGTGGAGGGGTCTTGCCGTTGCTGGGGGCATGAGCCCAGCAGTGGGAGGGCCAGGTCCCTACGCCCCTACTGCTGGGCTCTGATCAGAATTTCTGAGTTTTTGCCACTCTCTTGGTGATGGATGCTATCTTGGGAAAATTCTGATTTGCATTTCATTTTTCTGTGTGAATTTGAGCATAATTTCACTTATTTAAGTCCTTTATCTTTTTTTTTTTTCTGGTGAATTCTCTTCTCCATTTTCTACTGAGCTTTTGATTTTTACTTCCTAGACTTAGGAGGAAATGGAGTTATTTATTTCATTTATTTGATTATTTAAGTGGACAAGACACACGCATGGCATAGAACATGACGTTTTAAAATACGTGCACAGGGGCAGCTGCTGTGGCCCTGCAGATCAAGCTGCTGCTCGGGATGCCTGCGTCCCTTTTGGAATGCCAGGCTCCTGCTAGTGCAGCGTGCGGCGTCTGGTGATGGCCCAAGTGCTTGGGTTCCTGCCACCTCACAGGAGACCCGGATGGAGCTCCTGACTCCTGGCTTCAACCTGGCCCAGCCTTGGCTTTTGTGGGCATTTGGGAGTAAATCAGAAAATGAGGGAGCTCTCTCTATTTCTGCCTCTCTGTCCTCTGCATTTCAAATAAATAAGTCTTTAAAGCATATAAAATGTATATACATTATGGAATAGCTAAACAAAGCTAATTTTTTAAAATTTATTTGAGTCAGATTGACAGAGAGAGATCTTTCATCTGCTAGTTCACTCCCCAGATGACCACATCAGCCAGCACTGGGCCAGGCCAAAGCCAAAATCCAGGTGAAGCGGTCTCCACAGGGGTGGCAGGGGCCCAAACACTTGGGTCATCTCCACTGCTTCTCTGGCCGTTAGAGAGAGCTGTGTCATACGCAGAACAGCAGGGACTCGAATTGTCACCCACATGGGATGTTGGCACCGCAGGCGGTAGTTGTACCTGCTATGCCACAATGCTGGCCTTAGGAAATATTTTAAAATCTTGAGTATAACAATATTTTAAGTTGATATTAACATTGTCTTAAACGCCTTTAATGTATTTTTCTCACCTCAAGAATTTTATCCCCTTTGTAAAATAATTTGATGAACCATACAAATAGATATATTGAATAACATGAATAAAGCTCAGATAATTAGACTTTTTTAAAAAAAAATTTATTTAAAAGGCAATTACAGGCCGGCGCCATGGCTTAACAGGCTAATCCTCCGCCTTGCGGCGCCGGCACACCGGGTTCTAGTCCCGGTTGGGGCGCCGGATTCTATCCTGGTTGCCCCTCTTGCCAGCTCTCTGCTATGGCCCGGGAAGGCAGTGGAGGATGGCCCAAATCCTTGGGCCCTGCACCCGCATGGGAGACCAGGAGAAGCACCTGGCTCCTGGCTTCGGATCAGCGCGATGCGCCGGCCGCAGCGGCCATTGAAGGGTGAACCAACGGCAAAAAGGAAGCCCTTTCTCTCTCTCTCTCACTGTCCACTCTGCCTGTCCAAAAATAAATAAATAAATAAATAAAGGCAATTACAGAGAGAAAGAGAGAGAGAGAGATCTCCCATCCACTGGTTCACTCCCCAAAAGGTCAGAACGGCCAGGCAGGCCAGGCTGAAGCCGGAGCCTGGGGCTCCAAGCCAGGTCTCCACGGCGGTGGCCGCGTCTGCCGCCTTCCGGGTGCATTTGCAGGAAGCAGCAGAAGTGCCGAGCACCCAGGACCCGAACCGGAGCTCTGATACGGGAGTCGGCGTCCCCGGCAGACTTCGCCCACCGCGCTCAGCCCTCGTTACTGGGTTTTCACTCACTGTCACAGCGGACTGGCTCCAGGGTGGACGTCCCAGCGTTAACCCTAAGCCCCCTGGGTGACAGCGCACAGCTGCTGGGCTGTCGGGCGAGCGTTCTTCGAGTACATGTGCCCAGCTCCGCGCTCAGCTGGGTCTGCTTACCGTGCCCAGCCGTGTGCCCTGTCAGGCGTCTTGGCTGTGCTGGGCTGTGTGCACCATCAGGTGTGCTTCCCTGTGCCCAGCTCTCTGCTCGGCCAGTGTGCTTACCCATGCCAGGCTCCGTGCTCGGCCAGTGTGCTTACCCGTGCCAGGCTCCGTGCTCGGCCAGTGTGCTTACCCGTGCCAGGCTCCGTGCTCGGCCAGTGTGCTTACCCGTGCCAGGCTCCGTGCTCGGCCAGTGTGCTTACCCGTGCCAGGCTCCGTGCTCGGCCAGTGTGCTTACCCGTGCCAGGCTCCGTGCTCGGCCAGTGTGCTTACCCGTGCCAGGCTCCGTGCTCGGTCAGTGTGCTTACCTGTGCCAGGCTCCGTGCTCGGCCAGTGTGCTTACCCGTGCCAGGCTCCGTGCTCGGCCAGTGTGCTTCCCCGTGCCCAGCTCCGTGCTCGGCCAGAGTGCTTACCTGTGCCCTTGGTCAGGTCTGCTCAGTGTGGCACCAGGGTCATGCCAGGGCTGTTCTGTGTTCTGTGTTGGCTTTCGTTGTGAGGTGTCTCTGGGTAGGTAACGGCAAGCTCCCACTGTGGGTGAGCACGTGGGCAGCCCTGGACGAGGGGTACTCTGCTGTGGAGGGGCCACGGGGATGTGGGCAAGCCTGACGGGACTGCCAGAGTAGGCCCCGAGGCTGCACTGGGACTCGGAGCTGCCTGGGGGCAGACAGAGCTGGGCGTCCACCCCCGGACGCAGGCCAGGTGACCACCGCCTCGTGGTGGGCCAGGCCCTGCGGCTGTCCTCCCAGTTGGCGCACCTCTTCTCCTTGCCCCGCAGTCTCCCAGTGCTGATGCGATGCAGCTGCTGAAGGTGACGCTGCCCCCTGCCCCCTGCTGGGCCGGCACCCAGCGCAGCCTCTTCCAGGAGGCCCGTGACCTGCCCGAGGCCATGCGGCTGGCTGGGGCTGAGGGAGGCAGAGCCCAAAGCCCCGTGCCTCCGGCTCGGGAGCCGGCACCTCCTGCACAGACCCAGGCTGCCTCCCCTTCCCAGCGCGTTCACAAGAGCTGCTGGGAGCTGGGGTGGGGGTGGGGCCGGCGGGGCAGGGCCTCTGCACGTGCTGACCTCCTCGAGACCCCGCGGTGCTGGCAGTGGCCGACCCACCTCCTGATTCCGCACACAGTTCTCCAACCTCTCGGAAAGCTGTGAGAGTATTTTTTTTATCTTAGGACGGTGTTGAGATTTACAGAAACGTCACAGCAGAGCTCGGCCAGCTCCCACATACTCCCCAGCCGGTGCCTCGACCGCGCACGGTTTCCATTAGCCTTCCAGGCTGCCGTAACCAAGCACCACTAACCGGGTGGCTGAGGGCAGAAATTCACCCCCACACCACCTCCAGCAGGAGGACGTGGGGTGGAGTTCCCCCCAGGAGCTGGTGGGCTTAGATCTGGGTCCCGGGGCAATGCAGGGGCGGGCGGGGTCCACCCTGCGTGGGGTGCTGCTCCCTGAGCTGGGGCAGGCCCAGAGGGAGCAGGGGCTCACCGCGGGGTCCTCTGTCCCGGCAGACGGCAGCGCTGATGCGGCAGTGTGCACAGAGGCGGCTCCAGGAGGAGCGGTCGGTGAGGGAGCGGGTGGAGCAGGTGGTGGAGGCGCAGAAGAACGTGAAGGCGGCTCAGGCGAAGCTGGTCCAGGACCGGCGGCAGATAGGTACCAGGGGCAGCCAGGGGCACGCGGCCCTGCCCAGCACCCCCAGGGTCCCGAGCAAGCTACTGCAGTGAGCGGGAGGCGGGGGGCGGCCCTGGCCCGTGGGCGCCCTCAGCACCGCGCCTGGCCCCCAAGTTCAGGAAGTGATGGAGGAGAGCCGGGAGCTGCTGCAGCGCACCGCGGAGGCCGCCAGGGAGGAGCAGAGGCGGCGCTGGGAGCTCACCTCTCAGCTGCGGGCACTGGAGACACAGCCCACGCGCAAGGGCAAGCTGGTGGACCTGACCCAGGTGAGGAGCCTCCTCGGGTGCTGCCGGCAGCTCTGGTCCCGGCAGTCATCGCGAGCCCCCACACTGGGACAGATCGTGACCCTGGGGGCAGGGGGGGGGGGGCAGGGTGTAGAGAGGACAGAGAAGCTGGGGGGGGGGGGCAGGGCACAGCAGCCGGTTACCCAAGCAGGAACCAAGCACTGTACACAAGGGAGGCCCAGCCCAGCTCCCAGACTGTGGCCTCCCCCACCCCACCCCAGATCCCAGGGTACGGCCTGGAAGGGGAGATGTCGGTGGTGGAGCTGCGCGAGCGCCTGGCCCTGCTCAGAGAGAGCCAGCGGCGCAAGGAGGAGGAGAAGCGGGATGAGATCATCCAGGGCAGGCGCGCCAGGAGCCAGGAGCTGCGCAACACGCTGGAGCAGATCTCGCTGTGCCGAGCGGCCATGGGACGGGCCGCAGCCTTGAGGTCCGTGTGGAGGGTGCGGGGGTCCGGGTCCAGGCTGCCTCTGCCCTCCTGGGTGGGCCCTCCCAGCTTCCTGCCCACCAGGTCCCTGGCTGCTGCGCCAGGTGGCTTCCAGGCCCAGAACCGGTGGGTGCAGCTGTGGGTGACACAGATGCTGCCCTGGGTGTGGCCCCCACGGGGCTCCACCGCGCTGGCTGGCTGTTTGGAAGGGGCTGCAGGCATCCGAGGCTTTGCTCCTAAACACGTTTGTGACAGCATTGTCCTACATAGCCACAGCACCATGAACAGCCAGAAAAGTTCCCAGAAATGTGCAACGTCACCTGAATATCTCGTCTGTATCCACATTTCTCCAGGGGCCCCCAGACTGACTGTAGCATTTGCTGCAACAGTTTTCTAACATGGCTCTGGCTGAGAGTCACACATACCCATGTGGGCAACCCCCCCCCCCCGTTTTACTTGGTTTTGGGGACTGTGTGGTGGCTTTTCCCAACCTCCGTGGGCCCTGGCCTGACGCCTAGCGAGGCGGCACCCAGACCTGGCTCTGAGCCTGGCACACAGGGCTTCAGAGCGAGTGTCTGAGTAGGGGGTGACGACAGTGACCACAGGGCCCAGGTGAGTGTCCTAGCAGAGAACCCGTCACCACTGTGCCTCCGCGTGACTGCTACTCTGGTCCCTCCACACCGCTGGGGGCTGGCCGCTGGCAGCCCCCCCCCCCCCCCCACCGAGGTGGCACACACGCAGGAAACCTCACCACTTGCCAGCGGCCGGCCTCGGCCCGGAGGACCCAGAAGCAGTTGGTTGTTGCCAGAGGGACTCCAAGAGCCCAGCAGGTGCCACCGACACTCCGGGAGCACCCCTCACGAGTGGGGCCGATCCCGTGGCACCAACTCACCAGGAACAGCTCCTGCAAATGCCCTGGCGCCGTGATGCGCGTCCAGCGAGGGTCGAGGGCACAGACCACAGGCTGTCAGTGGGGACCCTAGGCAGGAGAGCAGCGAGGTGACAAAGGGGCTTTCCCATCGCTTAAAAGAGTGACAGAGAGAGAGAGAGAAATACCTTCCATCCAATGGTCGAGCTGGGGCTGGGCCAGGTGGAAGCCAGGAGCCAGGAACTCTATCCCGGTCTCCCCGGAGTGTGGCAGGGATCCAAGCACCTGGGGTGGGGACATCCCCGCTGCCTCCCGGGAGCCGGAGCAGGGAGCTGGATCAGAGGCAGAGCAGCCGGCTACAACTTGCACTCCCAGGTGGGACGCAGGGCTGTCACCTTGCTGCCCCACAGGCCCGCCCTGCCGTCCACATTTTACCCCTATTTTACGTGTAGTTAATACATAATGTTTAAAGAAATGTTGGGGCCAGCGTGTGGCACAGGCCTCCTCCTATGACTCTGGGATCCCACAGGACGCGGGTTCGGGTCCCAGCTGCTCCTCTTCCTATCCGGCTCCCTGCCAATGGGCCTCGGGACACAGCGGAAGATGGCCCAAGTCCCTGAGCCCCGGCCTCCTACGTAGGAGACCTGGATGAAGCTCAGCCCCCGCCATGGCGGCCATGTGGGCCTGGGCCGGTGCCCCATCCGGGGCCGGGGTCAGGCCTTGGCGCCGCTCCTAAGCCCGCCCCGTTGCCGGCCAGGTGGGAGGAGAAGAAAGCGCAGGCGGCGGCCCCGGGCGACCTCTCCAAGGACGAGCGCGTGCGGGAGCTGCGGCGCAGAGTGGAGGAGCGGGCGGCCGAGCGCCGCAGGCAGGCGGCCCTGCTGCGCGTGGTGGCGCCGAGGGCAGCGCGACCCCAGGCCGCGGTGAGCAGGGGCTGCGGACGCTGGGCGGGAGGCGGGCCAGGCCGTGGCGCGGCGGGGCGCGCGGGAGGCCGCGGGGGTGACGCTCTGCCGCCCGCTGCCCGGCAGGGTCCGGCGGAGGCGCAGCACTGGCAGGAGCTGGCGCGCAGCCGGGAGCGCAGGCTGCAGGCGCGGCAGCGCGGGGCCGCCCCTCCGGGGCCCGCGCCCCGCCTCGAGGCCGCCTGAGCCCCGCCCGGGCGGCGCGCGCGGCCGGCGGCGCGCACCTGTTCTCCACCGTCGCCACCTGCCCGGAGCAGACTGGCCAGAGCAGGGGCGAGACGCCCAGTGACTGCACGGGAGAAACGTATGCTGAAGGAGTGTCCGCTCTCCATACGGAATTAAAGTTTAACTGGGTGCCCTGTATTTTCACATGCTAAATCTGGCCGCGCTGGCCCGGGTCCCAGCCCTTCTCCGCGGTCCAGGGCAAGGCGTTCTCGGGCCCCAGAACCTGGAGTCCCCACCTGTGCCCCTAGGCGGGTTCCTTCTCCTACGAAACGGGCCCAGGGAAGTGGCCAGGATTCTTGGGCACCAGCTAAGGACTGGCCCTTCCGGGCCTGTCCCCTGCAGCCCTCACGATGCTAGGCAAGGGTGAGGCCCCCCAAGTTGAGCACCCCCACATCCTCTCAGCATCACTGCAGGAGCCCTGCTTGGAGGCACGAGCTGCCCCCGCCCCCCCCCCCCCCCGCAGGAACCAGGATGGAAAAACAGCAGGAAAAGTAAAGAACGGGCAGGTGCTTGGCCTAGCCGCCGAGGCCCACCCTGAACACCGGGGCGCCTGGGAGTCAGTCCCGGCTCCTTTTCCAAATCCAGCTACCGGGCACCCCGGGAAGCAGGCAGCAGTTGGTGGCTGAAATGGTTGGGTCCTTGCCACCCACTTGCAGGCCTGGACTGAGCTCCTGGCTCCTGGCTTCCTCCTGGCCCAGCCCCTGCTGTTACCAGCAGGGGAGGGAATGCGTGAATAGGACCTCTCTCTCTCCATCTTTGGCTCTCTGCCTTTGAAATAACTAAAATTTTTAAAAGGTAAAGCACATTACCAGGGGAGAGAATAGGGCAGTCCGCGGGGGAAGGGAGTAATAAGGCCGGGGGCTGACAGACGATGTGTGTCCAGGAGAGAGGCCCCCCACACCTTCCCCTTCCTCCTGGGGCCCGCAGAGAGGCCACCTCGGTCCCAGGGAGCACTCAGGAAGGGGGCATCCCAGCACTGAGAAGAACAGATGAAAGTGGAGCCCTACCCACTATGCTGAATCATATCAGACTTCCCACAAGCTGGGTTGGTAAAGAGGGATTCCCATCGCTGTTGAATCCGAGCTGGGAGCAGATTAAATTCCGTCTCAACCAATAAAGTTTTGCCACCTTGCGATGTGTAAGCCCACGTCATTTGACATTGAGGGGTACGTCGATGGTTGCTGATCCAGAGACCCCTGGAGCCCTGAGGCTTTGAAAGGGGACTTCTTAGGTCCTAGAACTGGCAATCCAGAGGAGGGTGGCTGCAGCCTGTGCCGACCTCCAGCCGGGCAGCAGGTCCAGCCCCACGGACCCTGAACGTGTGGAGCTGGCGTGGGGGACGAGGGGTCTGCACGGTGGCCTGAGCAAGCCTGGTGGCAAGGAGGGGAGGGAGCCTTCTACCAGGCCGGCCTCCACTGGAGGAACCTGGGGCCCCCCCAAACCCGAGTGCTGCCGGCAACAATGCAAGCTGCCCTCCCCGCTCTGCCATGCCTGCCTGGGTGGGAGCAGGCCTGGGACTGTCCCGTGAAGGCGTGGCCTAAGGGTAGATGGACGGCAAGTGTCTCCCTGCGTCCACACCTCCACTTGTGACTACACCCCCAGTCAAGAGGTTACATCTGCATCCCGTGTCTGTGCCTCTGGTACAGTAGGCTGCAGCCAAGGTGACAGTGCCCCAGTTTTTTGTTTTGTTTTGTTTTTAAGGTTTATTTATTCATTTGAAAGTTGGAGTTACATGGAGAGACAGAACCATCATCTGCTGGTTCACTACCCAGATGGCCACAACGGAGCCAGGATCTTTCCTGGGTCTCCTCTGTGGGTTTAGGGGCCCAAACTCTTGGGCCATTTTTCGCTGCTTTTCCCAGGCCATTAGCAGGGAGCCAGATCAGAAAGGGAACAGCCAGGATTCCATCCGACGCCGGCATTGCGTAGGGATGCCGGCATTGCAGGCAGAGCTCAACCTGCTGCACCACAGTGCCGGCCCCGGTGCCCCAGTGGCCCAGCCTGAGCCTCAAGTGGCC
Source organism: Lepus europaeus (assembly GCF_033115175.1). Classification (NCBI taxonomy): domain Eukaryota; kingdom Metazoa; phylum Chordata; class Mammalia; order Lagomorpha; family Leporidae; genus Lepus; species Lepus europaeus. Next base: position 90,367,835 of record NC_084842.1, on the reverse strand, counting down.
TTGGAGCTTCTACTTGTTCTCTTTTATTTATTTATTTTTCTTTTTTTAAATTTATTTTTAACAGGCAGAGTGGACAGTGAGAGAGAGAAACAGAGAGAAAGGTCTTCCTTTTTCCGTTGGTTCACCGCTCCGACTGGGACTAGAACCTGGGGTGCCGGTGCCTCAGGTGGAGGATTAACCTATTGAGCTGTGGCGCCGGCCTATTTATGTATTTTTTAAAGATGTATTTCTTTCTTTGAAAGACAGAGTTACAGAGAGGCAGAGGCAGAGAGAGAGAGAGGTCTTCCATCCACTGGTTCACTTCACAAATGGCCACCATGGCGGGGGCTGGGCTGATCCGAACAGGAGCCTGGAGCTTTCTCTGGGTCTCCCACATGGATGCAGGGGCCCGAGGACCTGGACCATCTTCTACTGCTTTCCCAGGCCATAGCAGAGAGCTGGATGGGAAGTGGAGCAGCCAGGACTTGAACTGGTGCCCATATGGGATGCCGGCGCTGCAGGTGTCAGCTTTACCTGCCATGCCACAGTGCTGGCCTCTACTTGTTCTCCTGAAACCCTGCCCAGGCCCTGTGTGAGCAGACCAGGGTGGCCGGCTGGGAGAAGGCACCCTGTGGAGGAGAGACAGTTGTCCCAAGAGCCATGCTAGACTGCCCTACAACCACAGACCCCAGCCTGTGAGGCTGGCCAGGACCAGAACACCCCCCCTCCCCCATCGCCCCAGCTGACTTGTACACGGGCAACACATACCTCTTGTTTAAAGTTCTGAGCTTTGGGGGCTGGTGCTGTGGCGTAGCAGGTAAAGCGGCCACCTGCAGTACTGGCATCCCATATGGGCGCCAGTTCGAGTCCCGGCTGCTCCTCCAATCCAGCTCATTGCTGTGGCCTAGGAAAGCAGTGGAAGATGGCCCAAGTCCTTGGGCCCCTGTTCCCGTGTGGGAGACCTGGAAGAAGCTCCTGGCTCCTGGCTTTGGACGGGCGTAGCTCTGGCCATTGTAGCCATCTGGGGAGTGAACCAGTGGATGGAAGACCTCTCTCTTTCCCTTTGCCTATGCCTCTCTGTAACTCTGCTTTTCAAATAAATAAATAAATCTTAAAAAGTTCTGAGCTTGATTTGTTGCGCAGCCCCCTGCCTCACCCTCCCTGCATAAACCCTCGGAAAGGCAATCAAGCCAGCCAGGGGTATGGCCCCGCTGTGCTGCAAACGCTCTGGGCGCTCTTGGCTGCACCACCTCAGGGGCTGACACTCTGCCCGAGCACACGCTAGTCAGAAGACCCTCTAAGAGCTCCAGAGACCCATGTAGGCGGGGCCCTAGAGAGACAGTTAAGGGGGTGGGCATTTGGCAAAGCGGTTAAGAAACCGCTTGGGACACCTGCATCCTAGATCTGAGTGGGTTCAAGTCCTGGCTCTGCTTCTGATTCCAGCGTCCTGAAAATGTGCACCCTGGGAGGCAACAGGTGATGGCTCAAGCACTTGGGTTACTGCCACCCAGGTGGGAGACCCCAAGGGAGTTCATGGCTCCTGGCTTCAGCCTGGCCCAGCCATAGCTGTCGTGGGCATTTAGGGAGTGAACCAGCAGATGAAAATGTTCTTTCCCTCTCTCTCTCTCTCTCTCTCTCTCTCTTTTTTTTTTTTTTTAAGAGTTATTTATTTATTTGAGAGGTAGAGTTACAGTGAGAGGAGAGACAGAAAGAAAGGTCTTTCATCCGCTGGTTCATTCCCCAAATGGCCACAACGGCCAAAGCTGTGCCCATCCGAAGCCAGGAACCAGGAGCTTCTTCCGGTCTCCCACACGGGTGCAGGGGCCCAAGAACTTGAGCCATCTTCTACTGCTTTCCCAGGCCATAGCAGAGAGCTGGATTGAAAGAGGAGCAGCCAGGACTTGAACTGGCGCCCATATGGGATGGCAGCCCTGCAGACGAGGGTTAACCTATTGTGCCACAGCGCTGGCTCCAAGATGTCTGTTTCTGTCCCTCTATCCTTGTGTCGCTGCTTCTCAAATACATTTTTACATTCTGTCTCAGTTAAATTAAATGTCTTAACTATTCATATAAAATACAAGTTCCTATTCTTGAATTCTGTTTATCGATGTGGTCATTTTTAACCATTCTTATTAAAAAATAAATGTTTTACTATCTACTGATTGTCTCCCCAGTGCCTGCAACAGGGGCATGGGTGGGGGGAGGGGTGGGCTCGCCAAAGCTGAACAGCTGGGACTCCAGCCAGGCCTCCCACGAGGAAGCATCTCCACTCACTACCATACCAAATCCCCTTAGAATATCAAAGACAGAGATTGTAACTCAACACAAAGACATAAATGCTCCAGTTCCAACCTGTCTTGTCATTCCCAGATATGGCTCAACCTTCAAGTTAAAGAACCGCTGTAAGAGACTATCCCCAGGGACAGGGTCCTGGGGCTGTTAGGTAGGAAGTCAGAAATGAACTTATGTGTGTGTGACAAAGGCCTAAGGCACTGACACCAGGTCCAGCATCTGCATCGCAAAGTCATCCCGACCACCTTCCGGGGCAGCCCAGTATCTGCACTTCAAACGCCCAGCCCCTTCTACCCGACAACCATCCTTCCGATACCGAGGCTTCCCCCAGTCTGATAACTTCAAGGGGGAAACTCAGAAAGGAATTTTTCGTATTTACATCCAAAAAACCCTTTGTTCCAGGAAGAGCAGAGGCCGGAAGGCAAGACCCATCCCCTTAAAAACCAGACTGGGCGTTCAGCCCTCTGCCTCTCTGCGGAGCCGCCCGCCTGGCCTGCCCAGGTGTACTCTCTCCACTCAACCACGTAACCTCGCTCTCCCCCAGTCCAAGCGACTGGGCGCTCTCTCAGGCTCTGTCTGGACAGGTGCCCATCCGTTCTTACAGACGTTCCTTCCCTAATAAACCTTGCTATTTGCTTTCCACTACTTTCTGTCTCTGCCTGAATTCTTTCTTGCGTGAAGACAAGAACCCTTGCTTCTCCGGTAACAGGACCAGAGATGGTGGCTGGGCTCTTTTGTCTGGTTGCTAAATCCATGTGCTGTAGGAACCCCCTCAAAGCTAGTTGAAGGAATTGCTGCTAAAACCCCCAATACTGGGTCCACCAACCAGCCCAATGCACTGTGAGCCAATTACTGCCACCAGGATGGTGGAAGAGAGGAGATGTTTGTGGCAAAGCACAGAGCAGGGGCGGGGCACCTGTCAATCCCTTGGCTCCTCGAGCAGCTGGGTGGAGGTCGTCCCGATGTTGGGGTTGAGGTGCGTGTTCAGCCCATGTCCAGGTCCCTGGCCGGTGACAGCGTGTCTTTCTGGGAATCTGAGGACAGTCAAGTGGGCTCCAGTCAGTCTGGGGGCTACGAGCAGGCGGGAGCGTTGACCTCAGTTCTTGTCACGCCGAAGAATTTCCACACGGACAGTGAGCAAAGAATCTGTTGACAGCGAAAAGCTGCCACTGAAATCGGACAAGACCCCCTAAAATTTACCCTGAATGTGGCCCCTTAAAGTTCCCTAGAAATGCTATCCGGGGTGCCACATGTGCTACTGGAATTTGGGGTGCCTCACGATTTCACCGCGGGCTTATTGCTAAATCCCCGATAGTAATAAGCCCGAGAGGTTTTTGCCTAATATTTAGAGAAGAATTCTAAATACTGGCACAGATAAACGAGGCAGCAGGGTACGTTTTATGCTTTATGTAGTAAGAAAGGTGCATAAGAGAGTGAAAGCTTTATTTAGGGGAGAGAGGTGAATAGGGGTTCATACCGAGCACCAGGAACCAGCCACGTGGATGAGCATCTGGCCAGGAAGCCTAGAGCACAGGGCCCGAAGGCCATGCGCCCTGGAGGCGCAGGGCTACAGCAAGCCCTGTCCTGGCAAGAGGCCAGGGAAAAAGAGCAGGGCTGGCACACTGTGCCCCAGGCTTTTAACCCACTCCAAAGGGGAGTGGTCAATTAACCTGATTGGCTGGTGCGGCCAGGTAGGGGAACAAAGCCACTCAGGGGCGTGGCAAAGGCATCAGGTAGGGGCATGAGGCCACACAGGGGTGTGGCAAAGGCGTGGTCTTCCAGTTCACAAATCTGATCAACCCCAACCTGTATGCCTGCCTACTTCACCACCACGGCAGACAGGAGTGGGACTCCAAGGGAGGAGGTGCCAGTTAAGCCGGGGGGGGGGGGCTGCCTTTTCATTACTATTATTATTTCATTTATTTGAAAGGCAGGGTTACAGAGAGAAAGAGGAGACACACAGAGAGAGGTCTCCCAGAGTGACCACAATGGCCAGCACTGAGCCAGGCTGCAACCATGAGCCAGGAGCTTCTTCTGGGTCTCCCCCATGGATATGTCACCAGAGAACAGGCTGTGGAAGCCGTGGGGCTCTTTACACAAGAAAGAGTTCAAGCCAAGTGATAAGGCTCTACTGGGGACAGGGCATCTGTCAGAATGGAAGCGACAGAGAGCGAGCGCCCCAGTTGCTCAGACTGGGGGAGAGCGAGGTTGCACGGTTACCTAGTTGAGTGGAGAGAATACACCAGGCGGGCGGCTCAGCAGAGAGGCAGAGGACCGAGCGAGCAGTCTGGACTCCCTAGTTTTTAAGGGAGTCTGCTTACCACCTTCCCCTCTCCTCCAGGACAAAGGATGGGTTCGCTGGGTGAAAATTAGCAAATTCCTCCCCAGATCTGCTGGCAGAGGGGCTTCCCTTGGAGGTCTGTGAAGGTTTTCCTGCAAGGTGTCCGGCGCATAACAAATCTTCCCAGGCAGACGAATCAATTGATTCACAGGCTTTTATTGGGGTTCCGCTCCCGGGCGAGGTTCCACGGCCCCAACAGAGCAACAGAGCGGGGGCCGGGGAAGTCGCGCCTCAGAGATTGGGAGGGCTCCTTTTATAGATTCAGGGCATGGGAGTTAAAGGTTGAGGCGGGTCTGATCCTCACTGGTTGACCTTTGGGCACCGGCAGGGACCTTGACAAGGACTTTCTTCCCCGGAAGTAGGCCTCTCCGTTCCCAGAAGTGTAGGCCTTCCCTCCTTGCGGGTCCCAAAGCTACCATTTACTGCCCGTGTTATCAGGTCAGGTAACCCATCTGGTCCTGAGGAGAGAATCCTCCTGGGAGCTTTCCTTGGGAGAAGGGCTGGGACCACCTGGGCAGGACTTGACAGTGCCAGATGCTGGGCTTCTGGAGCCTCCACAGTAGGTGCTGGGCTTCAGGCCTGTCTCATACACACACAGGCTAAATTTCTGACTTCCTACCTAACAGGTACAGGGGCCCGAACATTTGGGTCATCCTCCCTGCTTTCCCAGGCACATGAGCATGGAGCTGGATCAGAAGTGGAGCACTTAGGACTCAAACTAGCACCCATAAGGTGCTGTAGGTGGCTTAACCTGCTATGCCACAGCACCTGCGGGGGTGGGCTGGGGTGAGTCACACGACTGCCTTTTTATTTTATTTTATTTTTTAAGATTTCTTCATTTATTTGAAAGGCAGAGTTACAGGGAGGCAGAGAGAGAGAGAGTCTTCCATCTTTCCATCTGTTGTACCACTCCGCAGATGTTCAAAATGGCTGGAGCTGTGCTGATCCGAAGCCAGGAGCCTCCTCCTGGTCTCCCACGCCGATGCAGGGGCCCAAGCACTTGGGCCATCTTCCACTGCTTTCCCAGGCCATAGCAGAGAGCTGGGTTGGAAGTGGAGCAGCCAGGACTTGAACTGGGGCCCACATGGGATGCCGGCACTGCAGGCGGTGGCTTTACCCGCTACACCACAGCACTGGCCCCTTGCTGCCTTTTACATGAAGGCTCTCTGGCCCCTTTCTGAAAACCAGACCTAGACTTCACCAGGAGGAACAGAGTACCAGCTGGTCAGAAGGCAGGGATGTTAATTCTGTGAAGCCTTGACAAAACCCCTGTGGGTAACTGACCTGACCTCCCATCTGCCTGTCCACCCCTCACAGTGGTTCCTGGAAAGGAAATCGCCCAAGGCGAGACCTAGGGTCCAGATGTTATCTGCAGGGGAGATAAGTGTCCGCTGCCTCAACTCAGAGCGAAGTTTAGGCCAAGCTGGAAGGAAGGGCCGGGGCTAGGACTCAAGGTGTCTAGCCAGCCTCAGCATCACAGGCCCGGCTCCAGCCCAGGGCCTCAGCTCCGCGGGGCTCACCCCTGCCAGTGCGGTGTTGGGTTCACAGGTGAGGGCAGCCTGGGACCCAGGGGGCTCAGATTCCCGCAGCAGGCATCCAGGGCTCCGCCTGCGCCCGGGGCTGGAGGACGCTTTTCTCCAGGCCGTTCTTGGGGTGCCTTGCCCTCCGGGCCCTCGCACACCGGGCCCCTGACACCCTGACTCCCCTCCCCAGGCTGCGGGACACCCAGCTCCCTCCTTCCTGCCCAGCTCTCTGCTTCTCCCTCCCGGTACTCCGGCTCCAAGCTCGCTTCCTCGGGACAGCCCTCCCAGACGTGGCGGTTTAGGGCCCCTCTGGGCTGCGCCAGGGGGGACTGGGCCGGGGTCCTCGCGGGGACGGTGACCGCCCCGCCCCGTCCAGGGCCTGGAACCAGGCGGCGGTGTTCCAGGCCCGGCTGCCAGCTCGTGCCCCGGGAATATTCCTCTCCAAGGTCTCGCGAACAAGGAAGAGCAGGGCGGAACGTCTGGCCTGGACCAACGTCCAGCTTTACGTCGCCGGCCGGCCTCGTGCAGTTAGCACCATGGTGGCTGCTGTGCGGGTGGCAGCGCAGGACCGGGACCGTTCGGAGCCCCCTCGGCTCCGGAGAGCACGAGCCGGCCAGTGCCGGTCACCGAGGGTCGGCGGGCAGCTCCTGCGGGCCAAGCGCTCGGACCACCCTCAGACCACAACTCCCGAGAGGCCTTGCAGGCGGCGCGGCGCGGACAAGGTCTGTCGCGAGAATACAGAAGCAGAGGCGCGCGAGCGTGGGCGGGGCCGGAAGCGACGCAGTTCAAAGTGGTAATGGACGTCTTCCTTATCCAATAGAATTGGAAATAGGGCCCCTTCCCCGGCAGCCGCGGGGGAAGGGGAGGCGGTGGCCACTGGGGACGTGCGGGGGGCGGGGCCCGGGCCTCGGGAGCGGAAGTGGGTCGCTGTGGCGGCGGCGGCGCCTGGCTCGGGGGCTCTCCTCAGCGGCTTGAAGGTGCTTCCTCGCTCCAGTGCAGTGGCGGCGGCGCCTCCCGGGCCGGAGCAGCTCGGGTAAGGCCCGGCGCCTCGGGGAGGGGGCGGCGGCCGGGGCCCAGCAGACGCCGCGTTCGCGCGGCCTGTCCGGGCCTCGGCGGCCGCGGCTCCGGCAGCCGCCCAGCGCGGCGCGACCCGGTGCGGGCCCCGGAGTCCGGGCCGGGCCTGCCGGGCCTTCGGGCCGCCTGCGCCGGCGTCCCGAGCCTCGCCGGGCGCGGGAGGGGAGGTCCAGGGGGCTCCCCCGGCCGCGGCCGCACGACCGGGCTCGGAACCCCGAGAGGGAAACTGAGGCCGGGCCGGGCCGCCCAAGGTCACGGAGAGGCGCCGGCCGGCCGGCGGCGGGGGCCCGCGGAGGCTCTGTTCTCCTTTGTGCTGGCGCCGCCGCCCCGCCGCCGTGGGCCCGCGAGCTCGCCGGAACGCCTGGCCGCGTGGCGGGCGCTCGGCTCGGCCGGGCGCGGGGCCTGGAGCCCGGGGAGCCGCGCTCCTGGGTGCAGCGTGGGCCGGAGACCCGCGTGGGAGCCGCGGCGGACCCTCGGGCGCCGGACCCGGTGCCCACCAGCGTCCGCCCCGGGCGGGGAGGGCCGAGCCTGGGCGAGCCGCGCCTGCGGGATGCAGCTTTTGTCTTCCCACGGCGCCCGTGGACGTGCAGGGTCTCGGCCCGCGCAGCCGTGCAGGGGTCCTGGCGGTGAGGTGGGCCGCCCGCGGGCGCACGGCGGAGCCGAGTGCCAGCTGCGGGACCCGGAGTGCGGGCGTGTGGCCGTGGGAGGCGGCGGCGGTGAAGGGGATTTGCTCTGGGTCGGTTTTGCCTGTGAGTTTGGGGTCGTTGTGTTGCTTGAACTTGACCTTCCAGCCCTGACTCGAACCTCACTAATGACGCTTACGAATGTCCCAATTGCTGTCCTGGTACGCTTGCTCCTCGGACGCCGTCTTCCCGACTGCTCGCCGCCATGACCTTAGGGCCGCGTATACGGTATACTGTGTGTCTGCTTTTTATTTAAAGATCTATAGAGAGGGAGAGACAGATCTTCGTCTGTTGGTTCACTCCCCAAATGGCCGCCGTAGCCAGGGCTGGGCTGGGTGGAAGCCAGGAGCTTTATCTGAGTCTCCCAAGGCGGCCCAGGGGCCCAAGCATTAGGGCCATCTGCTTCCCGGGCACATTAGCAGGGCTTGGGATTGGAAATGGAGCAGCTGGGATTCCAATGGCTTCCATTTGGGATACTGGAACTGCAGATGGTGGCTTAAACTGCTACACCAGAGTGCTGGCTCCTACAGTATGTCCTTTGTGTACTGTACATGTATCTGTTCTTTTTTTTTTTTTTTTTTTTTTAAAGATTTGTTTATTTACTTGCTAGACTAGGGAGAGGACAGGCAGAGAGAGAGAGAGGTCTTCCATCTGCTGGTTCACTCCTCAGATGCCCACAACGGCCAGAGCTGCACCGTTCCAAAGCCAGAAGCCAGGAGCTTCTTCCAGGTCTCCCACGTGGGTGCAGGGGCCCAAGGACTTGGGCCATCTTCCGCTGCTTTCCCAGGCCATAGCAGAGAGCTGCACGGGGAGTAGAGCAGCCAGGACTCAAACCGGTGCCCATATGGGATGCCGGCACTACATGTTGTGGCGTTACCCCCTACGCCAAGCGCTGGCCCCCATGTATCTGATCTTAATACATAAAATGAGTAGGATTTTTCACCTCTTTCAGAAGACATACTTTAATATTCTGAGCACAGTTTTGAGGCAAACAGCAGTGGATTACAACAATGAACAAAATAAGAATGTGCTGCCTCTCCTGGAGCTAAGGGCTGAGAGACCCAGAAAGTCCCTGACACTGTAGTACAGACTGTGCAGGAAGTGTGGCGAGAGATGAGGCTGGAGAAACACGCAGGAACCAGAGAGATGGGACAGACTGGAGACACAGGCAGGATCCAGAGATGGGACAGACTGGAGACACAGGCAGGAACCAGAGATGGGACAGACTGGAGACACAGGCAGGAACCAGAGAGATGGGACAGACTGGAGACACACAGGATCCAGAGATGGGACAGACTGGAGACACAGGCAGGATCCAGAGATGGGACAGACTGGAGACACAGGCAGGATCCAGAGAGATGGGACAGACTGGAGACACACAGGATCCAGAGATGGGACAGACTGGAGACACACAGGATCCAGAGATGGGACAGACTGGAGACACGCAGGATCCAGAGATGGGACAGACTGGAGACACAGGCAGGATCCAGAGATGGGACAGACTGGAGACACAGGCAGGATCCAGAGAGATGGGACAGACTGGAGACACAGGCAGGAACCAGAGATGGGACAGACTGGAGACACAGGCAGGATCTAGAGATGGGACAGACTGGAGACACACAGGATCCAGAGATGGGACAGACTGGAGACACACAGGATCCAGAGATGGGACAGACTGGAGACACAGGCAGGATCCAGAGATGGGACAGACTGGAGACACAGGCAGGATCCAGAGAGATGGGACAGACTGGAGACACACAGGATCCAGAGATGGGACAGACTGGAGACACACAGGATCCAGAGATGGGACAGACTGGAGACACAGGCAGGAACCAGAGAGATGGGACAGACTGGAGACACAGGCAGGATCCAGAGATGGGACAGACTGGAGACACACAGGATCCAGAGATGGGACAGACTGGAGACACAGGCAGGAACCAGAGAGATGGGACAGACTGGAGACACAGGCAGGATCCAGAGATGGGACAGACTGGAGACACAGGCAGGATCCAGAGATGGGACAGACTGGAGACACAGGCAGGAACCAGAGAGATGGGACAGACTGGAGACACAGGCAGGATCCAGAGATGGGACAGACTGGAGACACAGGCAGGATCCAGAGATGGGACAGACTGGAGACATGTGCAGGATCCAGAGATGGGACAGACTGGAGACACGCAGGATCCAGAGATGGGACAGACTGGAGACACAGGCAGGATCCAGAGATGGGACAGACTGGAGACACACAGGATCCAGAGATGGGACAGACTGGAGACACACAGGATCCAGAGATGGGACAGACTGGAGACACAGGCAGGATCCAGAGATGGGACAGACTGGAGACACACAGGATCCAGAGATGGGACAGACTGGAGACACAGGCAGGATCCAGAGATGGGACAGACTGGAGACACAGGCAGGATCCAGAGATGGGACAGACTGGAGACACACAGGATCCAGAGATGGGACAGACTGGAGACACAGGCAGGAACCAGAGAGATGGGACAGACTGGAGACACAGGCAGGATCCAGAGATGGGACAGACTGGAGACACAGGCAGGATCCAGAGATGGGACAGACTGGAGACATGTGCAGGATCCAGAGATGGGACAGACTGGAGACACGCAGGATCCAGAGATGGGACAGACTGGAGACACAGGCAGGATCCAGAGATGGGACAGACTGGAGACACACGCAGGATCCAGAGATGGGACAGACTGGAGACACGCAGGATCCAGAGATGGGACAGACTGGAGACACAGGCAGGATCCAGAGATGGGACAGACTGGAGACACAGGCAGGATCCAGAGATGGGACAGACTGGAGACACGCAGGATCCAGAGATGGGACAGACTGGAGACACACAGGATCCAGAGATGGGACAGACTGGAGACACAGGCAGGATCCAGAGATGGGACAGACTGGAGACACGCAGGATCCAGAGATGGGACAGACTGGAGACACAGGCAGGATCCAGAGATGGGACAGACTGGAGACACGCAGGATCCAGAGATGGGACAGACTGGAGACACGCAGGATCCAGAGATGGGACAGACTGGAGACACAGGCAGGATCCAGAGATGGGACAGACTGGAGACACAGGCAGGATCCAGAGATGGGACAGACTGGAGACACACAGGATCCAGAGATGGGACAGACTGGAGACACACAGGATCCAGAGATGGGACAGACTGGAGACACAGGCAGGATCCAGAGATGGGACAGACTGGAGACACACAGGATCCAGAGATGGGACAGACTGGAGACACACAGGATCCAGAGATGGGACAGACTGGAGACACAGGCAGGATCCAGAGATGGGACAGACTGGAGACACAGGCAGGATCCAGAGATGGGACAGACTGGAGACACACAGGATCCAGAGAGATGGGACAGACTGGAGACACAGGCAGGATCCAGAGATGGTTCAGACTGGAGACACGTGCAGGATCCAGAGATGGGACAGACTGGAGACACGCAGGATCCAGAGATGGGACAGACTGGAGACACACAGGATCCAGAGATGGGACAGACTGGAGACACAGGCAGGATCCAGAGATGGGACAGACTGGAGACACACAGGATCCAGAGATGGGACAGACTGGAGACACACAGGATCCAGAGATGGGACAGACTGGAGACACAGGCAGGAACCAGAGATGGGACAGACTGGAGACACAGGCAGGATCCAGAGATGGGACAGACTGGAGACACACAGGATCCAGAGATGGGACAGACTGGAGACACAGGCAGGATCCAGAGATGGGACAGACTGGAGACACAGGCAGGATCCAGAGATGGGACAGACTGGAGACACACAGGATCCAGAGATGGGACAGACTGGAGACACACAGGATCCAGAGATGGGACAGACTGGAGACACAGGCAGGAACCAGAGATGGGACAGACTGGAGACACAGGCAGGATCCAGAGATGGGACAGACTGGAGACACAGGCAGGATCCAGAGATGGGACAGACTGGAGACATGTGCAGGATCCAGAGATGGGACAGACTGGAGACACGCAGGATCCAGAGATGGGACAGACTGGAGACACAGGCAGGATCCAGAGATGGGACAGACTGGAGACACAGGCAGGATCCAGAGATGGGACAGACTGGAGACACACAGGATCCAGAGATGGGACAGACTGGAGACACAGGCAGGAACCAGAGAGATGGGACAGACTGGAGACACACAGGATCCAGAGATGGGACAGACTGGAGACACACAGGATCCAGAGATGGGACAGACTGGAGACAAAGGCAGGATCCAGCCTCAGAGGTCTTGGAAGTGTCCCCATGGAGAGGATTTCAGAATTATTTGTTTTACATGAAGCTGAGTTTCAAAGTGGAAAGTAACACAGAGTCATATTTTACAAAAATTGCCCGAAAAGGTTCAGTTAGAAACGTGAATAAGGCTGGTGGCTTTGGGGCTGGATAGCAAGGAACAGGTGACAGGGACCAAGGCAGTGCCTGGGGCAGGACTTGTGGGGGAGATTGCCAGTGCTTTTCACTCCCGCCAGCTTCTGGGACAGAGTGGGGAGGGGGGCAACCAGGAAGATTATGTGCACAGAGCAGTTGGTCTGTGTGCTCTATGCAGGTGGCTGGGTTTGGTCTTTGTGTGAAAACAGTGTTTCATTTGAAATGATTTACCGACATCTTGAACTGTTCCTAAAATAGGGATTTTAGAAGATAAATTGGCCCATGTAGAATGTCATAGGGTTGGCTAATGCTGAGTTATGTAATGTATGTGCTCGTTTTTTTATTTTTTAAAAATTGATTTGAAAGAGTTACAGAGAGAAAGGGAAAGACAGAGATCTTCATCTGCTGGTTCACTCCCCAGATGGGTGCAATGGCCAGGGCTGGGCCAAACGGGAGCCAGGAGCCAGGAGCTTCTTCCAGGTCTCCCATATGGGTGCAGGGGCCCAAGCACTTGGGCCACGCTTTGCCGCTTTCTCAGGCACATTGGCAGGGAGCTGGATGTGAAGCGGAACAGCCGGGACTTGCCCATATGGGATGCTGGCCCTAAAGGTGGCGGCTTAACCCGCTATGCCACAATGCCAGCCTCCACGTGTGCTCTTACAGCTTTTGTTTTTGAAACGTAGAGTGACAGCAAAGACAGATGGTTCACTTGCTGGTTCACTCCCCAAGTTCCCTTAACAATCCATCCGGGTGTCCCAGAAGGGCTACAGGCACATTAGCAGGGTGCTGGATTGGAAGCAGAGTTGGTAGCCCAACCTGCTACATCACAGTGCTGTCCTCTGCATTACATTTCTTAAATATCTTGTTCCTTAGCAAGACTCTCAGAATTCCAGAGCAAGACATTCTGAGGTTGTTGTCTTATGGGCACTGCTGTGTCCCCTAAGGTCAAGAGAATGTGAGGTTTGAGTTAGGAAATGGAGGATGATGCTGTAGGCCTCCATGATTTTACTTGGAAGTAATTTTGGGGCCACAGTAAGGATGGCAGGTTCACTGGGTACCACATCACTAAGGGTAGCAAAGGCCTGGAGGCTTCTAGATGGACAGTAGCATTAGCATGCTTTCAGACTTCAGAAGAGACTTTGTGACCACAAAGCTTTCCTGGAGGTTTTTTTTTTTTTACTTTATTTATTTGACAGGGTTAGAGAGACGTAGAGACAGAGAGAGTGGTCCTCCATCCACTGGGTCACTCCCCAGATGGCTGCAACAGCCAGAGCTGCGCCCATCCGAAGCCAGGAGCTAGGAGCTTCCTCTGGATCTTCCCACTTGGGTGCAGGAGCATGAGCGTTTGGGCCATCTTCTGCTTTCCCAGGCCATAGCAGAGAGCTGGATTGGAAGAGGAGCAGCCGGGACTAGAGCGGGTGCCCATATGGGATGCCAGCACTTCAGGCCGGGTTTTAACCCGCTGCGCCACAGCGGAGTATTCTTTTTAGCCACATGGTTTGCTGGTTCACGTACTAAGGTATATTAGCTGCAGGATGTCTTGTTGGCTGAGGAAATGAGTCTGGGGTGTAGGTTTATTTTACATGCATGAATTTAAAATTAAAGAATATCTGCTAAATGGCATCTTTTTATTTTGGAATCATAATAGTAAGGTTGATGTTAGGAATATGACGGTCACTTTTGGGTCTTGAGGCCCTGTTTCTTACTGTCTCTTACAGAATCACCCCGCAATGCTTGTGTTAAACCCTCGCGTCACTTGTCCTGAGGCACTGGGCGATCAGGGTCACTTGTCCAGGGTCACATGGTGTCAGCAGAGCTAGCGTCTTAACCCTAGCTTGTGCTGGGCTTTGCTGTGTCATCTATTTCCTGTGGTAGGAAAAGGCGTGGCTGGTGTTTCTAGTATACTTGAGATAATAAAAATAAAACTTACAAGTGAGGTTAAATGATGGAGGTTATCTTTATCTTCATGTTTCTTTTAAGAGATCTGATTATAAACATTTTCAAGAAGCTTTATTCTTGGTGACAGCGTTGTATTTCTAGAAAATGTCATTGCTGTTCCTGAGTTTCTCTTTCCTGCCAGTGAGGGGGATTCCCCTGTGTGCTACCTCCTCTTCTTCTTCTTTTTTTTTTAAATAGATATTTATTTTGTTTGAAAGGTGGACTGTTAGAGGGAGAGACAGAAAGGAAGAAAGATCTTCCATCTGCTGGTTCAATTCCCAGATGGCCTCAATGGTTATGGTTGTGGCTAGGCCAAGCCAAGCCAAAGCCAGGATCCTGGAACTCCATCTGGGTTTCCCATATGATATGGGTGCAGAGCCCCAAATAGTTGGGCCATCTGCTGCCGCTTTCCCAGGCACATGAGCAGGGAGCTGTATTGGAAGCAGAGCAGCTGGGACTTAAACTAGCACTCCAGTATGGGATGCCAGTGTCACAGGTGGTGGCTAAGCCTGCTGTGCCACACCAGTCCCTACACCTCACCTCTTAACTTCAGCCAGATTATTACTAAATTCTGTTGCTTGCTAATTAAAGCGATCTTTGTAACTGAAAGCTTGCTTTTTTTTTTTTTTTAAAGATTTTTTTATTCAAAAGACATAGTGACAAAGAGACAGATCTTTCTTCTGCTGTTTCACTCCCCAGATGCTCACAACGGCCGGGAGTAGCCCAGGCTGAAGCCAGGAGCCAGGAACTCCCTTTGGGTTTCTCATTGGGGTGGCGGGGACCCAAGTACTCGGGCCATTATCCAGGCCCTTTCCAGAGCATTAGCAGGACGCTGGGCCAGAAGCGGAGTAGCTAGGACCCAGACCTACACTGATACGGGATCCCAGCAGCTTAGCCCACTGCGCCAGCCCCTGAAGTTGGCTTTTCTCCGCACTTTCTTGAAGGCTCTCAGTGTGTGCTCTGGCCTCCTGCAGGTTGGAAATGCCCGAGACAGAGACAGCCTTCCTTGTCCCTAGTGATCGTGTGTTTTGAAGTCTCCCTCCATTTCCTGAAGGTGACTGTATTTTTGTACGTAGTGTAAGGCTCCATTTCCCCCATCTCTGAAATTCTTTTTTTTTTTTTTTAATTCTCAAAAACATTCATCCCTTTCAAGCTTCTCATATACTTGATAATTTCAGTGGGGAAAAAGCCTTTATTCATGGTGCCAGCGCTGTGGCTTAGCACGGGTAAAGCCCCCGCCTGCAGTGCTGGCATCACATATGGACGCCAGTTCGAGTCCCGGCTGATCCACTTCTGATCCAGCTCTTTGCTATGGCCTGGGAAAGCAGTGGAAGGTGGCCTGGTGCTTGGGCCCCTGCTTCTGCGTGGGGGCCATTGGGAGAGGCTCCTGGCTCCTGGCTTCAGATCGGCACAGCTCCAGCCATTGCAGCCATCTGGGGAGTGAACCAGCAGGTGGAAGATATCTTTCTCTGCCTCTGTCTCCGTCTCTCTGTAATTCTGGCTTTCAAATAACTAAATAACATTTTTTAAAAATAAATAAAAAAGTCTTTATTCACATGCTTGTGCCAACTGCTGGGCTAGAGGGAGAGTAGTTTGTGATAAGTACTTGATCCAGAGTTGTGTTTGTTGTGTTAAGGAAGTACAACAGAATTAAATGAGGCTAGACGGAATGAGAGGAGTGGGAGAAACCTTTGAGCTAGGTCTTGAAGGATGCACAGAAATTACCCAGGGGTGGGAGCGGCAGGGCTCCTTCCCTTAGCAAATCATGGCACCACAACAGGAAGGAACCGTGAGGGGGAGACGAACAGCGGGGTGCCTCGAGGACAGTGTGGTTGGTTCTGCTCTAACCCAGAATCCCCCACACTTGGGTCTACCCAGCGTGCAGCAGGAGAATCACGCAGAGGTGGGGCAAAGGTGCTGCAAAGCCCAGAGCCAGGAGCTGAGCGGCTGTCCCTTCCCACACTGGATGAGGGAGTAGAAGAATCTGATCCATTGCACCTGGGCTTGAGGCGTGAGTGCCTGTTGGGCTGCAGCACCTGGCTCTCCTTTGATGGATCGGCAGTACTGTGTTCCTGTGGGGATTTTGGTGGCAGGTGGCAGGTGGTACTGACTGCTTGCTCAGGGGCCATGGTTCCTAGTAGCAGCCCTGCCAGGATTTATCTTCGGGGTGATGAGTGACCTCGTGAGTTTAGTGATGGATGGACCCTGTGGGGCTGGTTGTATTACTCTTAATTTAATGAGTTAATTTTAGTAACCCAAAAGGCCAAAGAAACTTGAAGCTAAGAGATAACTTTATGCAAAGAGATAAAGAAAGTTTAAGAGTAGTGTCCAGTACCTACATCGAAGACCCGACTGTACAGGGGCTCAGTTCCTTTTGGAAGGTTGATTTTGTTCCATTGGGATTAATACATTGCGGAAAAGTTGAAACATAATGGGAAATTTGAGTTTGCGGTGCCCAGTGAGAGATACTTGGTGAACACAGAAACTTGAACCCAGCCACATGGACCATGCACATGTCAGACATTGGCACCCCCATTGACTTCCTGTGTGTGCACTGCACACGCATATCTGGTGTGCGGCATTCGCCTGACTTCCCAGTAGGTCAAAAGCTGTGGCTCTTCCAAGACTCACTTCTGCAGTGAAGCTCCATCAGGCCCTTTCAGTGAAGAGTACCGGTGATGGGTGTTTCTCAGTAATTTGACGTGTTGAAGTGAGTTGCCATTTTCATTAGGTTCTTGTGTGTGTGTGTGTGTGTGTGTGTCATTGACAGTTTCCGAGTGTTGTGCCCTTCATACAACTCCTGAAATACTTGAGGTCTTCAGAGTACTAAGTGTCTATACTAATGAGTGGACTGATGGCTGGCAGTCCTAGGTAGCTGGAGCTTGGTGACTGTAGAAACCAAGATGGGGGCCAGCACTGTGGCACAGCAGGTTAAAGCCCCTGCCTGTTCCACTTCTGATCCAGCTCCCTGCTAATGTGCCCAAGAAAGGAACAGAGGATGGTCCAAGTCCCTGGGCCCCTGCACCTACGTGTGAGTCCCAGAAGCAGCTCCTGGCTCCTGGTCCAGTGCCTGCTGTTGGGGCCACTTGGGGAGTGAACCAACAGATGAAAGACCTCTCTCTGTAACTCTGTTTTTCAAATAAAATCTAAAAAAACCTCAAAAAGTATTAGAAATCAAGACAGGATGAGAGGGTTGGGACATTTTCCCCTTCTCCCTCCAACTTCTGGGAAGGGGAGAAGGACTGAAGAAGTGGCCAGTGAGATCAGGCAAACCTGTGTAACAGGACAGGGTTTGGGGAACTCTTGATAGCATAGCTTGGAGGTTGGCACCTGGACAGGGCGTGGAAGCACTGCACTACTTCTCTACTACTTCGCTTTATGCATCTCTGTGTCCTTCATAATATCCACTAGTTATCTGAGAAATGCCCTGAGCCCTTTGTGATGCTGTAGCAAGCTAATCAGGCTTGAGGAGGAGGCCTGGGAACCCCTATGTTCAGTCTCAGGAGCACAGCAAACTTGGGACTGGCATCTGAACTGGAACAGTCCTCGACCTCTAGGATTTGCTGCTGTCTCCACGTAGAATGTGTCAGCATTGATTTACCCCAGAAGGCACCGCTGGAGTCCATGCAGAAGTGATTTGTTGGTGTTTTTCCGTGTTGTGGAACTGCAGTAGGAGAGTCAGTGCTGCTTCTGTCATGCCCCTAATTCTGACTGTTGTCTGAGCGCTGCGGTTTTTTGCATAGGGGGAGGGGGGACACGTGTGTAACTGCGGATGCAATCAGAAGGGTGAAGGATGACTTGGGGAGGACAGGTTGGCTGTGTGATGTGAGCACTTTGTGCATTACACAGGCAGTGGTTGTGATCATTACCTGCAGTGTTCTTGGACCACTTGGAACTTGGTGATTTATTTTTTTATTTTTAAACATTTATTTGGTTTTTTTAAAAAAATTGTTTATTTGAAAAAGTGACAGGAAAAGAGAGAGAGCGCTTCCATCTGCTGGTTCACTCCTCAAATGCCCAAAGCAACCAGGGCTGGACCCTGCTGAAGTCAGGAGCCAGGAACTCCAACCAGGTCTTCCTACATGGGTAGTAGTATCTGCTTCCTCAGATGCATTAGAAGTAAGCTGGATCAGAAGCAGAGGTGAGACTTAATCCCAAGTACTTTTATTTATTTTTATTTAAAAGGCAGAATTACAGAGCGATAGGTAAAGAGATCTTTCATCCTCTGATTCACTCCCCAAATGATGGCCACAACGGCTGGAGCTGGGGTGAACAGGAGCCAGGAGCTTCCTCCATGACTCCCACGTGGGTGCAAAGGCCTAACCACTTGGGCCATCTTCCACTGCTTTCCCAGGCCATAGCAGAGAGCTGGATGGGAAGTGGAGCAGCTGGGACTCAAACTGGTGCCCGTATGGGATGCTGGCACTACAGGAGGCAGCTTTAGCTGCTATGCCACCGTGCCAGCCCCTATTTATTTATTTTTTTAAACAAGTTTGTTTATTTGAGAGACTCAACTTCCATCTGCTGATTGATTTCCCAAATACAATGGCTGGGGACAGAGCTAGGGGCCAGGAACGAATCCAGATTTTCCACATGAGTGGTGGGGAGCCAGCTGCTGAGGCTGCGTGCTAGGGTTTGCGTTGGTGAGAAGCTGGGACCTGGTGCTTTGACACGGCACTCACGTGTCTTAACCAGCTTCTTCACTGTGGGGACAACACCTGCCCCTTCGCGAATTTTTTTTCTTTTTTGGGTGACCTTGTAAACTTTGTACTTCCTGGAGCCCACTTAATGTTCTTCCGTCAGCTACCCTCACCTGGAGTGTTCCTGTTAAAGGTGCTTACTTTTCTTGTTTTTCTGGGGCTAGTGTCCATTGACTTGCTGTAGTTCACTTTCTGGGTGTAATGTTGAAGGAGGTTGAAGAGGATCTGGGTTAGGACTTCGGTCAGATGCCGCTGTGAGGATAGGTGTCCCTAGGAAAGTGATCGAGCTAGCCATATGGTGACAGCACGAATCCTTTCATTGGCCAGCCCACAGGTGAGTGGACTAAGGTCGGACGGGAAAGCCGAGGGCTGAGGAGCCCTGGGGTGGTGCCATTTGAGATCAGTCCCATTGCTCTGCTGGTTTGTGTCAGAGAATCAGATTTGTAAACTTATGACATCACCCTTTATTCTGGCCTCCGAAGGTCCCTTGTTTCCGGTTTATTTCAGGATTTGGGGGATTTGGGCTGTGGCCTGACTGGTGGTGGTGGCTTCATCATGGTTACAAGTTTGTGTGCAGCTTAATTTATAACAGCTAAGATACGCAATCAACCCAAAAATGCGCACGAACTGAAGACTGGATAAAGAAATTGTGGGATATATACACCATGGAATACTACACAGCGGTTGAAAAAAAATGAGATCCAACATCATACTTAGTGAAATAAACCAGTCCCAAAGACAAATAACATGTTCTCCCTGATCTGTGATAACTAACAGAACACCTAAAAGGTAATCTAGGGGCCGGCACTGTGGCACAGTGAGTTAACGCCCTGGCCTGAAACGCCAGCATCCCATATGGGCGTGGTTCTAGTCCCAGCTGCTCCACTTCTGATCCAGCTCTCTTCGATGGCCTGGGAAGGCAGTAGAAGATGGCCCAAGTCCTTGGGCCCCTGCACCCACATGGGAGACCTGTAAGAAACTCCTGGCTCCTGGCTTTGGATCAGTGCAGCTCCAGCCATTGCAGCCATCTGGGGAGTGAACCAGCGGATGGAAGACCTCTCTGTCTCTGCCTCTCTCTGTAACTGTCTTTCAAATAAAATCTTTAAAAAAAAAAAAAAAAAAGTTGGCCGGCGCCGTGGCTTAACAGGCTAATCCTCCGCCTTGTGGCACCGGCACACCAGGTTCTAGTCCCGGTTGGGGTGCCGGATTCTATCCCGGTTGCCCCTCTTCCAGGCCAGCTCTCTGCTATGGCCCGGGAAGGCAGTGGAGGATGGCCCAAGTCCTTGGGCCCTGCACCCGCATGGGAGACCAGGAGAAGCACCTGGCTCCTGGCTTCGGATCAGCGCAATGCGCCAGCCGCAGTGGCCATTGGAGGGTGAACCAACGGCAAAAGGAAGACCTTTCTCTCTGTCTCTCTCTCTCACTATCCACTCTGCCTGTCCAAAAAAAAGTAATCTATAGAAGTGAAAATAACACTTCAAAATGCAATGACATTAAACAACCCTTACCTCGACTGTTGAGGAACAGCTTTTTTTTTTTCCTCATACAATTTGTTGAACTCTCTTTACTTATTATAGAGTTAATTGTAGTTATATAAAGTTAATTGAAAATCTTAGTTAAAAATAATGGGAATAGGAGAGGGAGGAAGAAGAAGGGGTAAGAAGGTGGATATGGTGGAAAGAATCACTACATTCCTAAAGTTGTATTTATGAAAAGCATAGTTTGTATTCCTTAAATAAGAGGTTTGGGGGAGGGGGTAGATAAATTCATGAATGTTCGGCATTGTGGTGAAGTGGGTTAAGCCACTGCCTGCAATGCCAGCATCCAGATGGGCACCAGTTGGAGTCCTGGCTGCCCCTCTTCCAATTTAGCTCCCTGCTAATGGCCTGGGAAAAGCAACAGAAGGTGCTTGGGTCCCCACCACTCAAGTGGGAGAGCCAGATGAAGCTCTAGGCTTCAGCCTGGCCCAGTGCTGGCTGTGGGGACCATCTGGGGAGTGAACGAGCAGAAAAGAAAAAGACAAATCTTCAAGGCCTCTGAGCCGCCTTAAGGAGTCAATGGCTGGAAGAGGGCTACCTTATCATGGCATCCATGAAGACTTTGTTCAGCTACCTCCAAGTCCTCTTAGCTCTAAGCAGTGGTGGCTTTCTCCCTCCTGCAAAGTGTTTTCTGGAATGAATAAACCTTGCAAGCACAAACATTGATCCTGGGGTCCTGGTTTGTTTTGCTTTATTCAGTAGCACTCGGACTTTAAAAGGAGCTGCCACTTCTGACCCTTCCGACGTGAATTTATTACTTAGTTTGTTGATCATGTTTCCATTAGCATATACACTTGGGCTGGCACTGTAGCACAGTGCCACCTGTGGCATCTGCAACCCATTTGGGCTCCAGTTCAAGTCCCAGATGCTCCACTTCCGATCCAGCTTTCTGCTATGGCCTGGGAAAGCAGTGGAAGATGGCCCAAGTCCTTGGGCCCCTGCACCTGTGTGGGAGACCCAGAAGAAGCTCCAGGCTCCTGGCTTCGGATCAGCGCAGCTCCGGCCGTTGTGGCCATCTGGGGAGTGAACCAGCAGATGGAAGACCTCTCTCTGTAACTCTTTCAAATAAATAAATCTTAAAAAAAAATGTATAGACTTTTTTTCTTGTCCTAAATAAGACAACATAACATATACTTACGTGGCATTTGTGTTTAGATGTTATAAATACATGGGAGGATATGTATAGGTTATCTGTAAATACTGTATTATTTTACATAACAAACTTGAGCACACATGGGGTTTGATATCTGCAGGGGGTTCTGAAATCAGTACCCCACAGATACTGAGGGACGATGGTATTCTAGCCACTGGAGAAGTGTCCAGCCTAGACTCTGCGCTGTGGACAGTTACCGAGTTAAGAAGCTGATGAAGTTGTCTCGGGGTGCTCGGAGCCATACTTGGCACCTTCATGCCCTGTCATTGTTGCAGCAGCTCTGAGGTGCAGTGCAGACGTTGAGGCACAGAGATCAAGTGGCTGTGCAAGGCTAGAGGGTGTATGTGGTCAGCTGTGTAACTGCAGGCACCTACAGCGCACTCTGATTTGTGTTAACAGGAGGCCTGTGTTTTTCTCGAGTTCTAAGAGAGGGGGTTATTGCTGTTCCGGGCTTCAGGGCTCCATTTCAGAAGGCTGAAGGCTGGCATTATGGGGTACTTCCTGCAAATGCCAGCAGCCTGTGTAGGCACAGGTTTGAGTCCCAGCTGCTCCACTTTTGATCCAGCTCCGTTCTGATGGCCTAGGGAAAAGCAGCTGAAGATGCCTGAGTGCTTGGGTCCCTGGCACCCCCTGGGAGACCTAGAAGAAGCTCCTGTGTGCTAATGACACCCTGAGAAGGGCTCAAGTAACTGGGTCTCTGCCACCCATGTGAGACCTGGGTAGGGTGGCCTGGCCCACCCGCGATTGTGATGGTTTGGGGAATGACCCAGCAAGTGAAAGACCTCTGTGTGCTTTCTATCTTAACTCTGCCTTTCAAATAAACAAACAAAAATTATTTTTAAAGAAATTCTGAGGGATTTAGGCTGTGTGTGTGTCTGAGAGAGAGAAGATTTATTTGAATTACAGAGAGAGAGACAGATCTTCCATCGCTGGTTCACTCCCCACATGACCACAACAGACGGAGCTGGGCCAGACCAAAACCAGGAACCAGGAGCTTCTTCTGAGACTCTCATGTGGGTCCAGGAACCCAAACACTTGGCGTTTTCTGCTGCTTTCCCAGGCACATTAACAGGGAGCTGGATCAGAAGTGGAGCAGCAGAGAATCAGACCAGGGCCCATAATGCCCACTATGCCATAGCATTGGCCCCGACAAGGATTCTTTTTAAGATTAATATAGGGGGGTAGGCACTGTGGTGTAGTGGGTAGAGCCACCACCTACAGTGCCAGCATCCCACAGGGGCACTGGTTTTAGTTCTAGCTGCTCCACTTCTGATTGAGCTCTCTGCTATGGCCTGGGAAAGCAGAGTCCTTGGGCCCCTACACCTGCATGGGAGACCGGGTAGCTGCTTTAGATCTGCACAGTTCCAGCCATTGTGGTCATCTGGGGAGTGATCCAGTGGATGGAAGACCTCTCTCTGCCTCTCCTCTCTCTGTGTAACTCTGACTTTCAAATAAATTAAAAAAAAAAAAAAAAAAAAAGATTAACATGTGGGCTACATTGTGGCGTAGCCTGCAGTCTTGCGGTGCTGGCATCCCATATGGGCGCTGGTTTGAGACCTGGCTGCTCTACTTCATATCCAGCCCTCTGCTATGGCTCTCTGCTTGGGCCCCTGCACCCATGTGAGAGACCTTTGTATCTGCACAGCTCCGGCCATTGTGGCCATTTGGGGAATGAACTAGTGAATGGGAGCCTTCTCTCTGTCTCTGCCTCTGCCTCTCTGTAACTCTGGCTTTCAAATAAATAAATCTTAAAAAAAAAAAAAAAAAAAGATTAATACAGGATTAAGGATATAACTACACAAAATATTCAGCAAAGCGTCCAAGTGACAGAAAGGACTGGTAAATTATTGAATTGAATTTTATCACCAGTAATAAGGTAGCAACATTTGTCCAGTTAATACCTTTGTTTTTCAGGACTTGATACTGGAAAGCTACTTGGATCCAAGTTCTTCTGCAAACCCAAGGATGTGTGTGCAGGTGGCGTGAGTGGTTGAGAACATTCACCTTCCTGGCAAGCCGCCACACAGACCAGTCCCTTTCTGAGCACAATGAGCACGGTAAGTCTCTGCAGCTTGTGAGTTTTATTTTCCGGGCTAAGCGACCTCCTTATTCTATGTAGCACATTAAAGGACATTCTGTAAAGTACTTCTGAGTATGGCTACTTCTTGGAGAGAGTGCAAGCATCCTTGTAGTGCACAGTGCTTCTCCGACTGGATCCCAGATGTCACGGGTGGTGCCCCAGAGAGAGAAGGAGTGCCATCGGCTTTGGAATCTCACACCATCTGTGCTGTTGTCAGTGTTGTGAAGGATTCATTCTTTTTAGTTTTTAAATCATATACAAGCCAGTTTTCCCTGCTATGATGTGTGTCTGTGCAGTTTTTGGTTTTGGTTCAATGTATGTATAATGGTAATAAGCTGTGGTGAGTTTTCTCACTTTTGGTGACTAAAGTTAACTTCTTTATAACTATTGTTTAGAGCTGTAGTCACGCCTCAGAGGTAGCTGTGGCTTGGTGTAACCCACTCGTCACTTGGAGCCTCGAGCTCTAGAGAAGATTGCCTAGAGGTCCCCCAGCCCCATTTTACTGACAAAGCCCCCTGTTCACGGTGTTCGTATCGTCTGGATTCAGAACAGCTGTTTGAGTTTCTGCATTCCAGATCGGCTGACGATGTGAAACAGTCAGGTTCTCGTTCCATTTTCCAGAGGTGCTGTGAGCGCTGTCAGGAGAAGAGTGGTTGGCAGGGTGACACTGAGCAGGTGTTCTCACTCCATTTTCCAGAGGTGCTGTGCGCGCTGTCAGGAGGAGAGTGGTTGGCAGGGTGAGGCTGAGCAGGTGTTCTCACTCCATTTTCCAGAGGTGCTGTGAGCGCTGTCAGGAGGAGAGTGGTTGGCAGGGTGAGGCTGAGCAGGTGTTCTCACTCCATTTTCCAGAGGTGCTGTGAGCGCTGTCAGGAGGAGAGTGGTTGGCAGGGTGAGGCTGAGCAGGTGTTCTCACTCCATTTTCCAGAGGTGCTGTGCGCGCTGTCAGGAGGAGAGTGGTTGGCAGGGTGAGGCTGAGCAGGTGTTCTCACTCCATTTTCCAGAGGTGCTGTGCGCGCTGTCAGGAGGAGAGTGGTTGGCAGGGTGAGGCTGAGCAGGTGTTCTCACTCCATTTTCCAGAGGTGCTGTGAGCGCTGTCAGGAGGAGAGTGGTTGGCAGGGTGAGGCTGAGCAGGTGTTCTCACTCCATTTTCCAGAGGTGCTGTGAGCGCTGTCAGGAGGAGAGTGGTTGGCAGGGTGAGGCTGAGCAGGTGTTCTCACTCCATTTTCCAGAGGTGCTGTGCGCGCTGTCAGGAGGAGAGTGGTTGGCAGGGTGAGGCTGAGCAGGTGTTCTCACTCCATTTTCCAGAGGTGCTGTGCGCGCTGTCAGGAGGAGAGTGGTTGGCAGGGTGAGGCTGAGCAGGTGTTCTCACTCCATTTTCCAGAGGTGCTGTGCGCGCTGTCAGGAGGAGAGTGGTTGGCAGGGTGAGGCTGAGCAGGTGTTCTCACTCCATTTTCCAGAGGTGCTGTGCGCGCTGTCAGGAGGAGAGTGGTTGGCAGGGTGAGGCTGAGCAGGTGTTCTCACTCCATTTTCCAGAGGTGCTGTGCGCGCTGTCAGGAGGAGAGTGGTTGGCAGGGTGAGGCTGAGCAGGTGTTCTCACTCCATTTTCCAGAGGTGCTGTGCGCGCTGTCAGGAGGAGAGTGGTTGGCAGGGTGAGGCTGAGCAGGTGTTCTCACTCCATTTTCCAGAGGTGCTGTGCGCGCTGTCAGGAGGAGAGTGGTTGGCAGGGTGAGGCTGAGCAGGTGTTCTCACTCCATTTTCCAGAGGTGCTGTGCGCGCTGTCAGGAGGAGAGTGGTTGGCAGGGTGAGGCTGAGCAGGTGTTCTCGTTCCATTTTCCAGAGGTGCTGTGCGCGCTGTCAGGAGGAGAGTGGTTGGCAGGGTGAGGCTGAGCAGGTGTTCTCACTCCATTTTCCAGAGGTGCTGTGCGCGCTGTCAGGAGGAGAGTGGTTGGCAGGGTGAGGCTGAGCAGGTGTTCTCGCTCCATTTTCCAGAGGTGCTGTGAGCGCTGTCAGGAGGAGAGTGGTTGGCAGGGTGAGGCTGAGCAGGTGTTCTCGCTCCATTTTCCAGAGGTGCTGTGAGCGCTGTCAGGAGGAGAGTGGTTGGCAGGGTGACGCTGAGCAGGTGTTCTCACTCCATTTTCCAGAGATGCTGTGCGCGCTGTCAGGAGGAGAGTGGTTGGCAGGGTGAGGCTGAGCAGGTGTTCTCACTCCATTTTCCAGAGGTGCTGTGAGCGCTGTCAGGAGGAAAGTGGTTGGCAGGGTGAGGCTGAGCAGGTGTTGCCTGGAGTGAATGATGGGGATCCTGCGCGATGGAAGGCCTCTCTCTGCCTCTGATTCTTCTAGGTCTCCCACTCTGGTGCAGGAGCTCAAGCACTTGGGCCATCTTCTGCTTCCTCAGGCCATAGCAGAGAGCTGCATTGGAAGTAGAGCAGCTGAGACTCAAACTGGCACCCATATGGGATGCTGGGACCACAAGTGGTGGCTTTACCCACTATGCCACAGTGCCGGTCCCAAAAATGCAATTGTTGTGGCCATTTGTGGAATGAATCAGCAGATGAAAGATTCTCTCTCTATCTCTCCCTCTCTGTCTGTAACTCTGTCTCTCAAATAAATAAAAATTTTTTAAAAAAGAAACAAAAAACCCAGGTACATCGGTGTGGGATAGTCCTATTGATTGTATCCTGTATTGTTTTAACTTTTTTTTTTTAAACTTTTTTTTTGAACAGGCAGAGTGGACAGTGAGAGAGAGAGACAGAGAGAAAGGTCTTCCTTCGCCGTTGGTTCACCCTCCAATGGCCGCTGCGGCCGGTGCGCTGCAGCCAACGCACCGTGCTGATCCAATGGCAGGAACCAGGTGCTTATCCTGGTCTCCCATGGGATGCAGGGCCCAAGCACTTGGGCCATCCTCCACTGCACTCCCGGGCCACAGCAGAGAGCTGGCCTGGAAGAGGGGCAACCGGGACAGGATCGGTGCCCCGACCGGGACTAGAACCTGGTGTGCTGGCGCCGCAAGGCGGAGGATTAGCCTAGTGAGCCGCGGCGCCGGCCCTGTATTGTATACTAAACACCCACCCCTAGAATCTCAGGTTTTGAAGACCCCCAACCTCAGATTTGCTCGCTGTTGTTTATGAGTTGAGCCATTTCTCTGTTGACCTTCTTGTTCCTCGTCCTCGAGCCTTGTCAGTCTGGGGCTCATGTGACTTCTCCCCCTTGATACTTGCAGAGGAAGCGTCGTGGTGGCACAGTAAATTCTAGACAAGCCCAGAAGCGAACTCGGGAAGCAGCTTCTACCCCCGAGATCTCCTTGGAAGCAGAACCCATAGAGCTTGTGGAAACTGGTAAGATCGCCAGGGAACACTGCCTGCGGAGAGGCTGAGTAGTGCGGTGGGGAAGCTCACGTCTGGAGCTGGTCAGGGGCCAGCACTGTGGCTGCCAGCTGTAGACGCTGCTCCCATACCAGGGTCTCTGGAAGATGATCCCAGGTTCTCCCACCGTTCATAGCTGGAAGCTTTGTGCAGCCAGCCCTTGGTAGTGAGGAGCTGTAGGCTCTGCTGGTTTTCATTTCAGAAAGGCCCAAGAAGGCAAACAGCTGCCTGCGTGGGCTTGTGTGGGCCCGGCTGGGCTTCTCCCTTCTGCCCTCTCAGGGACGTGGTCTCTGTGTCAGTTACAACAGGACTTCCTCAAACCTTCACTCTTTTGCCGAGAGGCCAGGAGCCTGGCCCGCTGTCTTTAGCTGGACACTGAGCACACGAGTGATATCTTGGAGGACTTGGAAACTCAGATCCAGGGAGAGTCCACCTGCTTTCCAGAATGCCTCTTGTCATCCTATCACCACTCTCAGCCCAGTGAGCAGGGCTTCATGTTCAAGTCAAGAACTGTGTACTGGGAAGAATGGTTCATTAAATCACAGTGGATCAGGTCCTGGGTGGGCATTTAGCCTAGAGGTTAGGATGCTGATTAAGACACCATGTCCCATATCATGGCCGGCACCGCGGCTCACTAGGCTAATCCTCTGCCTGCGGCGCCAGCACCGCGGGTTCTAGTCCCGGTTGGGGCGCCGGAGTCTGTCCCGGTTGCCCCACTTCCAGTTCAGCTCTCTGCTGTGGCCGGGAAGGCAGTGGAGGATGGCCCAAGTGCTTGGGCCCTGCACCCGCTTGGGAGACCAGGAGAAGCACCTGGTTCCTGGCTTTGGTTGAGCATAGCTCCAGTCGTGGTGGCCATCTGGGGAGTGAACCAACAGCAAAGGAAGACCTTTCTCGCTGTCTCCCTCTCTCTCTCACTGTCTAACTCTGCCTGTCCAAAAAAAAAAAAAAAAAAGCCTTTTTAAGATTTATTTATTTTACTTGAAAGTCACAGCAACGGCCGGAGCTGCGCTGATCCGAAGCCAGGAGCCTGGAGCTTGTTCCGGGTCTCCCACATGGGTACAGGGACCCAAGGACTTGGGCCATCTCCACTGCTTTCCCAGGCCACAGAAGAGAGCTGGATCAGAAGTGGACAGCCGGGTCTTGAACTGGTGCCCATATGGGATGCTGGCACTACAGGCGGCAGCTTTACCCTCTACGCCACAGCGCTGGCCCCATGCCTGGGCTTTGATACCCAGCCCTGGCTCCTGACCCTAGCTTTCTGCTAAGAAACTGGGAGGCAGTGGTGATGGCCCAGATAATTGAGTTCGTGCCACCCACATCCTGGCCACTGAGGGCATTCAGAGAGTGAACCAGCGGATCGAGGCATGTTCGTGGTCCTTCTCTCCATTTCCCACCCACCTCTTCTCCCTTTCCCCTCCTCCTCAAATAAACAAACTGTTTTACAAAGGTCATCTTGGGCATCTGATATATTGTGATGGTTATTCTTTTGAAGTTTTTTGTTAAATTTTATTAAAAATTATTTGAGGGAGAAAGACAGATGGAGAAAGCTCCCATCCCCTGGTTCACACTCCAGATACCTTCATTGAAGAGGCAGGAACCAGGAACTCATTCCAGGCTCCCATGTGGATGGCAGGGATCCAGCCACTTGAGCCATCACCTGCTGCCTCCCAGGGTCTGTATTGGTCAAAGCTGGAATTGGGAGCAGAGCCAGGAACTGAACCAGACATTCCAATATGGCATGCCATCCCTTTGTGAAGCCTTTGGATACAAGACAGAAACATGTTAGACTATGTTAAATGCTTTACAAGTCACATCCTCAAACAAGTATTAGACCAGTACTGTTTCTAATGTGTTTAACTTCTTTCTAGTTTTCTAGTTTTTTTCTAGTTTTATTGTTTGTTTTTAGTATTTATTTATTTTAAAAGAGTTACGGGCAGGAGGAGAGAGTGAGATTTTCTGTTTGCTGGTACACTTCCCCAGCTGGCTGCAACAGCCAGTACTGGGCCAGGTTGAAGCCAGGAGCTTCATCTGGTTCTCCCACATGGGTGTCAGGGACCCAAACACTTGGGTCATCTTGTGCTGCTTTCCCAGGCCATTAACAAGGAGCAGGATTGGAAGTGGTGCAGCTGGGACCTGAACCAGTGCCCATATGGGATGCCAGCATTGGAGGCCGCGGTTTTACCTGCTAAGCTGTGATGCCGGCCCCAACTTCATGCTTTTGAATGTGAATAGTAACCAGAAACAAAAATGGTTGCAAATAACGTTTTTGGTTTATGTGAAGGAAGTGATCTTTGCTCTTCATTCCCTCCTACCAGACACGACTGCCATGACTATTTGGTTCATGTCCTTCCCACTGTGCTCGTAGTATACCCGAGAGTTCAGGAGGCAAGCTACAGAGCAGGCTCAGCACATCCGACACATTGGGGTCCTGCAGGGTGATATTACTGTGGTTCTCTGTCCCAGTTGGGAGGGGCTGGGTAGAGAACTGGAGATTAAAGTGCCCTCCGCAGAGTCACTGCTGGAGGTGTTGTGGTGAGCATGACTTCAGATCTTTGGTCTGAGCGGGGTGCTTCTCCCAGAGGTTTCAGGCTGGTCTATCCCACAAGAAAGGCCCTGAGGTGAGCATGCCTAGTGCCTTCTCCCGTGTGTAGGGGCAGGTCGGTATAGGCATAACTGTGTGGAGGGGAGTATGCCTGCACACCACACACACACACACACACACCCTGGTGGTAGAATTCTGGAAGGATAGCTATGTGTTGGCGGTCACTCCTGAAAAATGGATTGGTCTTGATGCTCTGCTGTGTGTGCGTCAGGATGTTTTTAGTTTGATAGAAGCCAGTAACTACGTTTGTTTAGTAAAGCTTAGAGGAATACACCCTTGCCTTCCTCCTAATATTTGTTGGCCTGCTTTATTTTGAAGCTGGAGATGAGATCGTGGACCTCACCTGTGAATCTTTAGAGCCCGTGGTGGTGGACCTGACTCACAATGACTCCGTGGTGGTAAGTGTTGGAGTGTGAGAACTGCTGCTTCGGAGTATCCGTCCCTAGCTGGCGCCCGCGTCTGTGACACGTTACAGGTGCTTGTGCTAAAGGAGCTCATGCAGTGACCGGAACCCAAATGGGAAAGTTTGCAAGGAAATCATTTGTTGTGACTGTGCTGTCCCTGGGGTAGATCGTTGTGACCTGTGCACAGCTGGCCCACGAGGGCCTGGGAGGCTTGGTCTGATTGTACAGTTCATATCGGCTGCGCTGCCGAGGGCGTGCCGCTAGCCTCACTCCCCTCCCTGAGCAGTGGGTGCAGTCTGTTACGAGGACTAAGAGACGTCCTGTATTTGAGTGCCTGGCACCTCAGGTGGCACCCAGTGTGAGTGTGTGCCCTCCCGCTTAGCCCTGCCTGTGGAAATCTGGTTCCAGAAGCAACTGCCGGTTAGCATGGCCCCAGGAGATGCAGGTGACCTTCATGCCTGCCTGCTGCCTTGGGTTCTTTGTGCCTCTAGGAAGGATAGAGTCCAGGAAGCTGGGTGTGCCCTGTGCAGCGGGCAAGCAGCAAGTCCTAGTCTGCTCAGGGGACGTTGGTAGTTGTGATAGGCCTGCTCCACGGCGGGGGTACACACACCTGTGTGCGAGTCTGGGAAGCTGGTCAGCTCAGTGCCCAGCATCCTAAGGGCAGGCTTGTGTGCAAGACCTCAGCTGGCGGAGTGGAGGGGGTGGCGTGTCTGACCGGCTGGGCCAGCGGGCGGCAGGTGCGTGCTGAGAACTGCGTCTTCCCCTTGGGCTTCTTCTGTCTACCTAGTGCTGGGCTGTCGGAACAGGGACAAGCTGTAGGCACTGTGCTCGGGGCTGCAGGGTAGGACTGGGCCGAGAACTTTTAAGACGAATTCAAGGAGAAAAAGGTGACAGATTAGACTCTGGTCTTGGTTGGAAACCACTGGGTTGTCTTTTTGTCATTATTCCTTACTCCCAGCAGTTACACCACCCCTAGCATCTGACAAGAGCGTGGACAAAGAATTCTCAGAGCAACGTTTGCTCCCAATTAGGAACTGTGTTTCTCTGGGGATTGGCTTGAACTGTCTGCTAAGTGGAGTGGGTTTAGTGGGGAGTGGCCCCTGCAGTACCCGCGTTAGTGTGTTTTCAGAGGCGCATACATACGTACGACCTGCCTCTGGTCCCTGTGGTCCACAGAGGAGCCCAGCGTGGTACCCGCCTGAAGCCTGCAGGCTAGGTGCTGATCAATGCTGGGGTGTGAGGCGGGTCCTTTTGTACGGAGTACTCTGTCCCTGGCCCTCTCTCCCCCCGGCGCTAGGGAGATAGCCGGGATTCTGATGACTGGCGTCGTTGGGTGACAGGCCAGCAGCATCCTTTCCCCTTGGACCCCCTGGTGGTTTTCATGACTGTATGTACTGGGGCTGTATGTGCGGCCTTCTTGCTTCCTGGCCTGGAGCTCCCAGTTAACCTGCCTGAACTCTGTGACGTCTGCAGCTGCGAGAGTTCCTTGGGAGACCCAGAGAGAAGAATACTGGCATTGAAAGCTGTCCTGGCTGTGAATGGGTGGTCAAGGGCAGGCTGTCGGGTAGAAGGGAGACAGCACTGGCTTAGGAGCCAGGAATCCCGATTCTCGTATTGGGATTCACTGTCAGCTGATCAGAGGATTTACCTCATGCCGGCCTCCATTTTCCTAGCCCAGATGCCAGTTCATTGTTTATAGTGAGGAGACACTTGTGTCCAAAGTTCTGTTTCTCTAAGGAGAACTATCTGGGAAACATTAATGTTAAGTGTGCTCTCCTAACCCCCAGAGCATTGCTTCTCTCTGAGATACAGCTCCTCCTTCTGGCATGCGTGGCCAGCTTTCAGAACATCCAGCGAACCCTTGTCAGATACAAACTGTTTGGACAAGTGTATTTTTCCACTCTTCAAAGGACCCCAAAACCCCAGACAGGAGAAATGACAATGCTGTGAGATGCCTTGAGACTGCAGCTTTCCCAGGTTACATTGCAGCCAGTTTTTGAGATCCTTACTGTTTTGGGTTTTTGTTTGTTTCTTGTTTAAAAAAACAAAGATTCATTTTATTTATTTGAAAGCTGGAGTTAGAGAGGGAGAAGCAGAAAGAGAAAGATCTTCAATCTGCTAGTTTACTCACCAAATGGTGTCAAGGGCCAGGGGTGAGCCAGACCCAAGCCAGGAGCTTCCTCTGCATCTCCCACGTGGGTGCAGGGCCCATGCACTTGGGCCGTCCTCTGCTTTCCCAGGCCATTAGCAGGGAACTGGATTGGAAGTGGAGCAGCCGGGACTCAAACTGGCGCCCATAATGGATGCTGGTGTCCCAGGCGGCAGCTTGCCTGCCATGCCACAAAGCCGGCCCCATGAGATTCTTACTGTCCCACATCTTCACCATCACATTTTAACTTAAGTCAACCTGATGGTTACTTAGCAGCATCTCATTATGGTTGGCAGAGAGAGAGGTCTTCCATCCGCTGGTTCACTCCCCAATTGGCCGCAATGACCAGAGCTGCGCTGGTCTGAAGCCAGGAGCTTCTCCCAGGTCTCCCACATGGGTGCAGGGGCCCAAGGACCTGGGCCATCCTCTGCTGCTCTCCCAGGCCACAGCGGAGAGCTGGATTGGAAGTGGAACAGCCAGATCTCAAACTGGCACCCATATGGGATGCTGGCACTGGCCCCCTCGTTATGGCTTAAATTGAAGTTTTTCTGATTACTAATGGGATTTAATGCTTTTTGTGTGTTTTTTTAGTTACTATTTTTATTTATTTGAAAGGCAGAGGTGCAGAGAGTGAGATCTTCCATCTGCTGGTTCATTCCCTAGATGACCACAATGGCCAGGGCTGCACCAAGCTGAAGCCAGGAGCTTCATCCAGTTCTTCCACGTGGTTGTCAGGGGGCCCAGACACGTGGGCCATCTTGCACTGCTTTTGATTGGAAATGGAGCAGCCGGGACTCAAACCGCACCCATTTGGGAGGCCTGTGCTGCAGGTGGTGGCTTTGTCTGCCACACCACAGTGCTGGCCCTTATTTCTCTCCTTTGTGAAGTGCTTATTAGAAACTATTTTACAGCTTTTTAAATTTTTTTAAATTAGCAATTGTACATATTTATGGACTATGGTGTGACATTTCATACAAGTATGCAATGTGTATTTTACAGCTTTTTTTTTTTTTTTTTTTTTTTTTAAGATTTTATTTATTTGAAAGGCAGAGAGAGAAAGAGCAAGAGAGATCTTCCATCCACTGCTTCACTCCCCAAAAGTCTATAATTGCCAGGGGCTGGGCCAGGCTGAACCAAGGAGCCAAGACCCCCATCCGGGTCTCCCATATGAGTGGCAGTATTTAAGCCGACCTCTGCTGGGAGCTGACTCAGACACAGAGTGGCTGGCACTCAGCTGGCTTCTCCACTCTGGGAGGCGGGTGTCCCACGGTGGGCTGACACTGCTGTGCCACAGTGTCCAATGTCTGCCTCCCTTTTACGGCTTTTTAAACACAACTATTTCATATAAACCTTAAAATAACCCCTTTTTCCTTTTTTGGGGAGGTTAGGGTGATAGCAGGCAGATGGGGAGAGGTCTCCTATCTGCAAATGCCCAAACAGCCAGAGCTGGGCAGCCCCAAGCCAAGAGCCAGGAGTTCAGTCCTGCTCTTCGACGTGGACAGCAGGGCCCCGGGGAAGTACTGGAGCTGTCACCTATTTCGGGGTGTGCATTAGCATGAAGCTGGAGTTGGGGTGGAGCCTGGACTCAGACGTAGGCACTGCCGGATGAAATGACTATCTCCTCGTTGGCCCACTTTGATAGCAAATCTCTTTTTCTATTCACTTTTTCATTTGGTTATCTGCGTTTTCTTTCCTGTAAGAATTCTAAATCCTCAGGGCTGGCGCCATGGCTCACTTGGTTAATCCTCTGCCTGCGGCACTGGCATCCCATATGGGTACCAGGTTCTAGTCCCAGTTGCTCCTCTTCCAGTCCGGCCCTCTGCTATGGCCCGGGAGTGCAGTGGAGGATGGCCCAAGTGCTTGGGCTCTGCACCCGCATGGGAGACCAGGAGAAGCACCTGGCTCCTGGCTTCAGATCTGCATAGCTCCAGCCATAGCAGCCATTAGGGGGGTGAACCAACAAAAGGAAGACCTTTCTCTCTCTCTCTCTCTCTCTCTCTCTCTCTCTCTCTCTCTCCCTCCCTGTCTAACTCTGTCAAATAAAAAAAAAAAAATTCTAATTCCTAAATATGAGCCTGCCGTTGCTTACGTGTTTCATGTGGGGTTGGTCTTTTTAGTGTTTATGGGAGCTCTCGATGTAGTTGAATTTTTATCTGTATGCAAGGAAATCTTGTCCTGCTCAAGATTATAAAAAGATGTTCCTGTATTCTAAAGTTTTGCTATTTTGCCTTTCACATTTAGGTTTGTAGTCTGCCTGAATTGATTTTCTGTGTGTGCTTCTTGGTCGTGTTTCATAAAGTTGCCTGTTGAGTTTTACAAATCTTTTGTTTACAAGATTTATTCCTAGGTGCAAAGTTCTTGTATTTTACCATGTTGCTTAAAAAAAAAAAAAATCTAGTTTAAAGTGACATTTTCTTGTCATTTTCACTGTTTAGTGATATAAAGAAAATGCAATTTTATCTTACCTACTTTTCTTTTTTCATCTAGAAACTCTTAAATCTGCAAGTCTTTTGGATGTTTAGGTAAACCAAAGAGTTTCGGTTCTTTTCCATTTCCTTTTATTTTCTTGCCTTAACGTACTAGATTAAATCCTGCACAGACTGAATATAAAATTACTGATAGTTGTGGATGTTCTTATCTTCTTCTAAGTCTGAGAAAATCCTTTCAGAGTTTTCACCAATA
Source organism: Lepus europaeus (assembly GCF_033115175.1). Taxonomy (NCBI): domain Eukaryota; kingdom Metazoa; phylum Chordata; class Mammalia; order Lagomorpha; family Leporidae; genus Lepus; species Lepus europaeus. Next base: position 90,332,912 of record NC_084842.1, on the reverse strand, counting down.
AGTTTACACGCTTTATCACATTGCAGGAATTCTTCTGTGTTTCTTGCTGGCCACAAGTTTTCATCTTGGATCCATATTGAATATTTTAAAAGACTTGCTTATTGACTGATTTATTTGAAAGGCAGAAGGGAGATAATCTTTCTAAAGCCAGGAGCCAGGGGCTCTGTTCCGTTCTCTAACCACAGGTGCCAGAGGCCAGATATTTGGATCATCTTCTGCTGCCTTCCCAGGTATATGAACAGGAAACTGGATCTGAAGCAGAGTAACTGCGACTCAGAACTGGTGCTCTGATATTTTTTTTAAATACTTTTTTAAAGATATTTATTTATTTATTTGAAAGGCAGGGTTACAGAGAGGCAGAGGCAAAGAGAGAGAGCCTCTACCCGCTGGTTCACTCCTCAGATGGCCACAGCGGCCAGAGCTGCAATGATCCAAAGCCAGGAGCCAGGAATTTCTTCCTGGTCTCCCGTGTGGGTACAGGGGCCCAAGCACTTGGGCCATCCCCTGCTGCTTTCCCAGGCCACAACAGAGAGCTGGCTGGGAAGTGGAGCAGCTGGGACTTGAACTGGCACCTACATGGGATGCCGGCACCACAGGTGGTGGCTTTGCTCACTGTGCCTCAGCGCCAGCCCCCCTTATAGGCTGAGTTGGGGAGAGCACTGGGTTTTTTTGTTGTTGTTCTGTTCTCCAGAAGACTTTGTAAGATAGAAATTATTTCCTCCTTGAATATTTGGTGGAATTCTAAAGTAAAGGTATCTAACTTAGAGTTTTAATGAGTTTTGATAAGTTACAGATTTTAGAAATTTGTTGATTTCCTCTAAAATGTTCGCTTTTATTGGCATACATTTGTTCATAGTATTGTCTTACGTTCTGTGGATTTTGTTTTGATGTCTTCCTTATTTCTGATATTGGTTGTGTTTTCTGTCTTTTTAGATTAGTATCACCAGACCTTTATTAGATCTTTCAAAGAACCAACTTTTAGCTTTGTGGAACCTTTCTCTTGTAAGTTTGTTTCCATTTCATTGATTATCTCTTTGAGTTTATTTTGCTGTTCTTTTTCTAACTTTTTTTCATTGTTTTTATCCAATAAATGCATTTAAGATTATGTTTTCTATTTAACTATTCTATACATTTTAGTATCAGTATTTCATATTTAACATTTATCAAGTTTGTGTTTCTTAACTTCCAAACATGGACTTGTTTGTTACTGATTCCTCTTATCATTGTGTAATGGTCAGAAAATACACTCTCCGTGTCAGGGTTTCCTGTTGGCTGAGGCTCGCTTTAGGCCTGGTCTTCACCAGCGTGGTGCTTTGGTTTCTGTCCCCTATGAGGCACAAGGACAAACTTGAATTTTTTGAGGATCATCTGTGTGTTTTCTCCTTCATCGTTGCTTTCCTTTGACTTCTGACCAAGTTTGCTCTTCCTTGTTACTTCTTTGTTTAGATAAGTATCTGAATTTGCTTTGGGTGATTTTCAGTCAGAAGACTGATTGAAATAAGTAGCTGCTGTTTATTTGAAATCTCTGCTTGTGTTCTCCATCCTTCTGCTTTCTCACCTGGCTTAACAGGTGGACTTTGCATGAGTCGGGAGCAAGCCAGTGTCAACGAGACTGGCTGCTCACTGTAAGAAAGGGAGTTCCGGGCTAGCAGTTCGATGTTCAGATCTGTAGCAGAGTGCCTGGGTTTGATGCTGGCCTCTGGCTCCTGCCTCCAGCTTCCTGCTAACGCAGACTCTGGGAGGCAGCACGTGAAGGCTGCTGGCTTTGTCCTCCACTGTTGTGCACAGAGTGAGACTGAGCCAGTGGGTGGAAGCTGTGTCTGCATCCCAAAAACAGAAGAAGAACAAAACTGAGTCTTTCAGGAAGAAGTTTGAAAAATGGTATTTCCTTGGACAAATTACATTTCACCAAATTGTGTCTTTTATAGTTGGGTTAATCTTCCTGGAATCATTTTTTGGACTGTCTCTGTAATGTGCTGTTGAGCCACACTATTTGTGTTTACTCTGTAAACTTTCTGTCTACCACTAGCAAGCGTCCACTCAGTAGCTGTATCCTGGCAGGCTGGGGTGGCCCTGTCTGCTCTCTGGGTGTGGTGAAGGGCACGAGCACACACCATGACTGCTGGAAGGAGTGACCAACCTAATTATGTGTGAAGAGAGCTTGGATGCCTCATCTGAGAGTTAGGGAAACAGTTGTACATGCCACCTGAGACAGATTGGAACATCATTGTCAGCGCCCCTCTTTCTGGCCCTCCTGTCAGTGCTGCAAGTGATAGTAATGACTGCAGATGTCGGACAGCAGAGTTGTCTGGAGTGTGCAGTAGCTGGCAGTGGCTTTCTCCAGTGCACAGTGTGCAGTGCCATCAGTGCAGGTGTTGTCTGAAGGTCCCTGGGTCCTGGCTAGAGGACTCTTGTTGGAATTGCACCCATCTGCTTCTTGACTCTTCACGCCTTCATTTTAGAAATGCAAATAACCTACCAGGTGTGCTGCCCCCCCCCCCGGGGGGGGGTTCCACTTGTCTCTGAATGCCTGGGCTCACTGTTTCTCTTAGTTGAGCCTGAGAAGTGAGTTTGAAGGTGAAGTAGAGTATGTGCATTTTCCTTCCTGATCTTGGTCCAGCTCACCGAAGTGCAAACTAAACTGCTCAGGCCAGGGGGACTGGTTGATTGTGGTTTTGATTTCGTTCACTTTACCCCCTTTTTAAAGGGCTCACAACCAGATCAGAGGTCCCGGGAAGAGGTATATTATACCTCTGTCAATTCATTCAGCTGGCATTTGATGTTCTCATACCCTGTCTCCATCCATGCCAGGCAGGCACTGTGCTGCCTGCAGGTACCTCCCAGTTTGCTTGAAGCCCCTGTAGGGGTTCCAAAGATTGATGTGTGGTGTGGTTCAGCCGCTGAGTGGAGGGAGCACCACTGCCATCTGCTAGCAACCTCCTGGGTCTTAGGACTGGAGCATGTGTACTTCCTCATGGGCGCAGGTTCAAATCTGGCTCTGAGTTTGGCACTACCCAGAGTTGGGCTGAATGTGACTCATGGGGGCCTAGGGCGACCCAACTGCTATGGAGCTGGGGCGTTGGACCCTTTCCAGTTGGTGCTCCATCTTTTTTTTTTTTTTTTTTTTTTAAGATTTATTTATTTTGAAAGAGTTACACAGACGGAGTTACACTAGAGGCAGAGAGAGGTCTTCCATCCGCTGGCTCACTCCCCCAGTTGGCTGCAATGGCCGGAGCTGTGCTGGTCCAAAGCCAGGATCCAGGAGCTTCTTCTGGGTCTCCCACATGGGTGCAGGGACTCGGGCACTTGGGCCATCTTCTGCTGCTTTCCCAGGCTATAGCAGAGAGCTGGATTGGAAGTGGAGCAGCCGGGACTCGAACCGGCCCCTGGTGCTCCATCATTGCACAGGGCGATCGATGGCAGTGTGAGAGCTCAGGGAAGCTGGGGGCGTCCCCACCCACAGTAGCATTTTCTTGTGCTCCTGGCTAAATCTAGGGCTTTCCCCGAGATCGAGCTTCCCTTTCTGGCTCCTCTCCCTCCCCCTCCCCCTTTTTTTGTAATAGATTTCATGCGGACAGCACTGTGTGGCAGCCCAGGCTCTTACAAATATGGTCTTGGTGTCGGATTGGCTGTCCATCCCAGGTCTCCCTGTCACCCCCGCAGTCCACGGCGAGGAGGGTGGAGTGCTTTGGTTAGCTCCAGTGTGGGTTATGCTCCTGTCTTCAAAATAAAGACCTCTCTGCTGAGGAGACCATTTGAGTCTATCAGTGTTCAGCTTACAAAACAAAATCTACTCCAGTATTTAGTGAGTGGATTTCAACATGTGGAAGGAGTTGTGCTGAAAAGCCCAGAAGAGCTGGCTCTCCAGGAATAACTGGGCTCAGTCTGACCTACCCAGGTCTGCATCAGGCAGGAGCTGGGAGATGAGATCCACCGCCTCACTCATCTGGATTCAAGCAGACCCTGTCACAGCTCCCCTCTTGGGCAGAGGGGCTTAGACGACCCCTGGACACCCTGCGATGTGTCCGCCAGCAGCCACAAAACCCGTTGTGCCCAGAATTGGCCTCTACCCTCCTGCCATCCCAACAGCAAGAGCATGCCCACTTGAGGACACTCGGCTCAAGTCCAGAATCCCTGCTGGAAGGGAGTCAGAATAGAAGGTGGGCCCTCCTGTCCCTGCAGAGCAGGGCATGGCCAGAGCGTTCCTGAAGTGGGCAGAGGCGTTAGGGTGTGCAGGAGTGGCCGTCTGGGCCGGAAGGTTGCAGTGACCTCATCTGAAACTGCTGGAGCAGCAGGCAGACTAAGGATGCTCCTTCAGCGAAGGGTTGGCAAGTTCCTGTTCAGCCTTTTGAATTGATGTCAGTCCTTGGTGTGTGCCATGTTTATTGTCATGCATGACCTGCTTATTTGGTTAGTTACTTTTAGTAACTGCCCTGTCGTTGGCAGCAGCCAGCATTGGCCACGTTGGCACAGGAGAGCTCACCACACAGGTGCTGAGCACCTGTCCCGGGGGCTGTGCTGAGTGTCCACTGTCTGACTTAGGCCTCACAGCTGCTGGGAGGCAGAGGGGCTTGATGGCTCTGCTCATTGAAAACAAGAAATGCTCCAATTTTCTCATTTACTCAAACTGATTGCTTCTTTCTCTTTTGTTTTTCTCCTTTTTTTTTTTTTTTTTTTTTAAAAGATCGTTGATGGTGAGTGGTTTCATCTCCTTTTTCTCTGGGCTTGGAGAATGAACTAGCAGGGTGAGGGCTGCATGTCGGGCCAGACCATCCTGAAGAGGTTGAAAAACACCAGCTGGAAGATTGCTGTGGCAACACTGTGGTCAGACCTGCACCGTCAGTCCCCTTGTACCTGCTGCCGAGTACCGAGACCGAACATTTGATACACCCAAGGACCCGTGTGCGCAGGGATGTGGGTGTCTCCTGGGACAGTGGGAACACAGCATCTGGAGCTGTGCAGGACCTCCTGGGATGTCACTTGGCATGGCAGCAGTTTCTCTGGGGCTCTCTGCGGGCACCGGGATGGGGTGGTGGGGGTGGTGAGAGCAGGGAGGCTCCACTCTGAAAATGTGACTCTCTTAGAAAGGAGGAGGCCAAGGAGGAACGCACGGAGGCTGCGCCAAGACCATGCTGACAGCTGCGTGGTGAGCAGTGATGAGGAGGAGCTGTCCAGGGACAGAGATGTGTATGTGACCACCCACACTTCCAGAAACGCCAGGGTGGAAGGAGCTGCAGGGTTCAGGTACTGCTGTGCCCCTGTTCTGCTGTGCTGGGTGGGGGGAACAGGGTACAGCAGATCTCTGAGCCCTTGGCTCCGGAGGGGCCTGTCCCAGCATCTGTCTGCCAGCTGCTTGTGGAGGCTAGATCCAGGGCTGGCCCGTTATTCCCACAGTGATGGGCATGTGCCAGTTAGTGACAGGGTGGGTATGAACAGGCCCAGAGGGTACGGCTGAGGCCCTCGGAGCCTCGACTTGGGGGTGGGGGAGACAGGGCCGCCTGGGTTGTTGGCACCTTCTCTTGTTTTCTCCTCTTTTTTGTGGCTACCCTGTCGTGTCCCCTTGGGCCAGACAGATTTTAGATGCCTGTACCAAGGCAGAGTCAGAGGAGGGAAGGGACCCTTGAGGGGAACATAGGCTGCTTATGTGAAGGCCCCTGAGGGTGGGCTGGAACGCTCACGTGTGCTGGGTTGTGATGTGAACACTGTTTCTAGGCCCTCTGGCACTGTGAGCTGTCCCATCTGCATGGACGGATACTCTGAGGTGAGTGAACTAGCTCCACCTCCCTGATACTCTGAGGTGAGTGACCTAGTGAACTAGCTCCACCTCCCTGATACTCTGAGGTGAGTGAACTAGATCCACCTCCCTGATACTCTGAGGTGAGTGACCTAGTGAACTAGCTCCACCTCCCTGATACTCTGAGGTGAGTGACCTAGTGAACTAGCTCCACCTCCCTGATACTCTGAGGTGAGTGACCTAGTGAACTAGCTCCACCTCCCTGATACTCTGAGGTGAGTGACCTAGTGAACTAGCTCCACCTCCCTGGTACTCTGAGGTGAGTGACCTAGTGAACTAGCTCCACCTCCCTGGAACTCTGAGGTGAGTGACCTAGTGAACTAGCTCCACCTCCCTGATACTCTGAGGTGAGTGACCTAGTGAACTAGCTCCACCTCCCTGATACTCTGAGGTGAGTGACCCAGTGAACTAGCTCCACCTCCCTGATACTCTGAGGTGAGTGACCTAGTGAACTAGCTCCACCTCCCTGGTACTCTGAGGTGAGTGACCTAGTGAACTAGCTATACCTCCCTGATACTCTGAGGTGAGTGAACTAGCTCCACCTCCCTGGTACTCTGAGGTGAGTGACCTAGTGAACTAGCTATACCTCCCTGATACTCTGAGGTGAGTGACCCAGTGAACTAGCTCCACCTCCCTGGTACTCTGAGGTGAGTGACCTAGTGACCTAGCTCCACCTCCCTGATACTCTGAGGTGAGTGACCTAGTGAACTAGCTCCACCTCCCTGGTACTCTGAGGTGAGTGACCTAGTGAACTAGCTATACCTCCCCTGGTACTCTGAGGTGAGTGACCCAGTGAACTAGCTCTACCTCCCTGATACTCTGCGGTAGGTGAACTAGTGAACTAGCTATACCTCCCTGATACTCTGAGGTGAGTGACCTAGAGAACTAGCTCCACCTCCCTGATACTCTGAGGTGAGTGAACTAGCTCCACCTCCCTGGTACTCTGAGGTGAGTGACCTAGTGAACTAGCTATACCTCCCTGATACTCTGAGGTGAGTGAACTAGTGAACTAGCTCCACCTCCCTGATACTCTGAGGTGAGTGACCCAGTGAACTAGCTCCACCTCCCTGATACTCTGAGGTGAGTGACCCAGTGAACTAGCTCCACCTCCCTGATACTCTGAGGTGAGTGACCTAGTGACCTAGCTCCACCTCCCTGATACTCTGAGGTAGGTGAACTAGTGAACTAGCTCCACCTCCCTGGTACTCTGAGGTGAGTGAACTAGCTATACCTCCCCTGCTTGTCAGGGTCTTGCTCTGAGGTGGGATTTGACACCCCTGCGTGCACTCATGCCTGGGCTGCCGCCTAACTTGTACATCTCTGAATGGAAAGTATGCTAGCATCCATTTGAACCCTGAGCCCCTTAGTTTAACCTCCTGGGTATCGTGTGCCTTGCGTGTCCTCTCCTGGCCCTAACAAGAAACCACTCATGTCCTGGAGTGCCTGAGAACCCTCTTGGGCCACCACTGCTGGAAACCAAGCTCCTGTGCTCAGCTTTCTGCTCCGCAGAGACCGCCCGCACTTGTCTGGGACCAGAGTCGCCCTCACTGGTCCTCCAGACGGTCTCTCTGCTGTTCCTGCTGCAGCCCTGAACCTTCTCACCCACTGGCCATGTGCACTGGGCAGGGCAGGAGTGGGATTCTCTGGCTACCACAGTTGCTCTGGGGCAAGGGAAAACTTAAAGGCTCTTCCTTTTAATGTCTTCTAGATTGTGCAGAATGGACGTCTCATTGTTTCTACAGAATGCGGCCATGTCTTCTGTAGCCAGTGCCTCCGTGATTCCCTTAAGAATGCTAACACTTGCCCAACTTGTAGGAAAAAGATCAACCACAAACGGTACCACCCCATTTATATATGAAGTGCTCAGAGCTGCTCAGGAGAGACGAATGGACAGACGGCGAGCCTAGCTGGTTCTCCGCGTGGTATCTGCCTCCGACCTCCTGAGCTCCGGAGGACTGCTTGAGAACCAACATGTGACATGTAAACTGCTCTTTCGTTTCCAGACCCCTCCTAGGTCCTGTTATCTCCAGTTTGGCGCTCTGGAACTGGGCCCAGGGGCCCTTCTTGACCACGCTCTACCTCTCTTCTCTGGGGTAGTCTGGTTCCAGAGTAGGAGAAAGGGAGTCAGACCCATTGGAATTGAGAGTTGTGGCTGTAGCCTGTTTCTGGGACCTCCACATGCGCCAAGAAAATTTCCCTGTTTGGGCAGTGTGCCCACGAGCTGGGGCCACTGCTTTTCTTTCTGGCATCTGCCTGCAGGTGGACCAGCCTGCCTGCCACACAGTGACAAGCCCGACACAGTCCACCCAGCCCGAGGACCCCAGGTGCAGGAGCGGCCTCTGAGGCCTGAAAGACCAAGCCCTGGGAGTCGGAGATCACCCTGTGATTCTGCCTGCACCTTACTCAGATGTGCAGTGTTTTCTGCAAATCAGGAGAACCTCTGCAGGGCAAACCCCTGTTTTCCAAGAACGAAAAAGTGCAATAAAGCCCGTTCTTTACCCACTTGTCAGCAGCCCAGGAGATGTAGCACTGTTAGTGTCCTCCCCAGAGGCCTGGTGTCTCCTGAGGAGCAGCGCCCCTCCACCTTAGCTCTGCTCACCAGCTGTTCTCAGGAACCTTCCCCATGCTCCCACGTTTGTCACCTGGCACAGGACGAGGAGGTGGGTAGGGCAGGCACATGTCTGGGTGTCCTCTCTTCTGGTGAAATCTGTCCTGTGTTTGCCACCACGCATCCTCCAGTCCTCACTTCCAGCTGCCTGTGTCTGCCCAAGTTCAGTAGACCCTGGGAGGTGGTGGCAGTGTTGTGGCCTTAATCAGCCAGCCTCTCACTTCCATCCTGTCCAAGGCACTGTCACTCCCTGTTTCAAGGAACGTGGCCCGCCTGACTTGGCACTGGCTTGGCTTGCCCATCAACCCCCACCAGCTGGTGTTTCTATCAGAAGCTGCTCTTCTGGCCAAGTGGGCTTTGGTCCTTGGGCTTCTGACAGCTACACAGGCTTTGGGTGGCAAACCACGGCGACTGACCCATCCTGAGGCACCCGGGTAACAACCTCTGCTCCAGTGCACAGGCATGTGGGGACCTCAGGTTCTCTCAGAGGGCAGCAGCGTGGCCTGAGCAGCCCGACAGCACAGGGCGTGGGGGTCGCTGGTAGGGGAGAGGCCTGGCAGTGCCAGCCTGCCTCCACCTGTGTACCTCCCCTTCCTCAGAGGGCTTCAAGCCAGACCCACCGCCTTTTCGTGTGAACGTCTTCGTGAGAGGGGCCATTCTGGCTTTGCTAGCAATAACTGGCCTTCAGATCGCCACTCTGAAGGAGCAGGGACTCCGCACAGAACTCACTTTATGGGGCTGATGGAGTGTCCCTCCTGTGTGTGAAGAAAATAGTTTTATTCTTCCTTCTGACTTTTTAACTTTTTGGCTCACTTGGCAGTTAGTGTGAATGAAAGTAATAATTTTCTACTTGGAGTCAAAGAGCACGGGGTCACAGCACCCGTTATTTTGACATGTAGCTCGTTGGCACTCTGGTTGGGTGCTACTGCCATTAAGTTCCCTCTGGGCTTCATGGAAATGCTCCTTTGTTGTGTTGGAATGATACACCTAGGAGTCGAGGTAACCATACAGCCAGCTGACTAATTGATACAGTCACACCCATTTCAGAATTTAAGTTTTATCCTTACAACTTAAGTGGTTGGTCATAAAAGTTGTGTTACTTCTTCCTAAATTCAGTTGGGGGGAAATGTGTTTCGTTTCTTCCGAAACTGCAAACCAGGAAAAGGCTGGTGTGAGAAAACCCTTTTCTCATCTTCAGTGTACATAGTTCAGCTCACTCTTTGTTGCGTTTAAACTGTATCCACGAACATCAGTTTGTCTTGGACTCCTCTGCTAGTGTTAAAGGTGGAAATAAAACCATTAATTTGAACCAAGTATCTTTTTCAAGCATTTGTTTGCTCTTTGCAGTTGGCACCACCACCGTGCTGCCATTCCTTTTTTGCCGAAGTGTGTTTTCCATCTGCCCTGTACTGAGTGTATTTTGCATCAGTGTATGTCCTGGAAAGCTACGTATGCAGAAGCCGGCGAATGGGAGGCCACTCCTGGAGCGGAGCTGCACGTCCCTGAGGCCTGAGAGTTCAGAGTCTGTGCTGGGAGATGAGGCTGGCCAGGGGGCCGCCTTCTCGCCATGGCCAGTCACAGGTGTGAAGAAGCTGCTCTGAGCAGCGTGGAGCCTTGAGTGTGTTTAGCCCACACTGCCCTCACCACCCAGACACGTCCTGTCCTCTGGGACGGAGTCAGGGCCCCAGGAGTCCCTGTCATGGGTGAGCAGTGCCAAAGAAGCCATATGCATCAGATGCTTCTGGGTAACTATCCAGGGCCTGATGGGTCTCCTTACCCTGGTCCTATAACCAAGAGACAGTTGAGGAAGCCCTCAGCCGACAACCCCAGAGCTGTGGGGAAAGGCCCAGTGTTTGTCGTTAGGTCTGGCACCAACTGAGTGGGCCCAAAGCTCAACAGAATGGAGCCGCCAGGATGGGCTGTGGAAGGAGATTTCTGGGTTATTTGTGAAACATTCAGATGGCACCTTCATTGTAACGGTATAGGAACGGTTTATTTTCCCACGTTGGGTTTGCAGCGTCTTTGTTGGGTTCTTTCAAATGCGTCCTTTATTCCATCCACATGGTCTGCAGTTAAATGGCTTAGTGCTCCAGCGCTCGAATAAGCAGGTGGGGGCACCGTGAGCAAGAGTTGTTCCAGGTTCTGAGTAACTCTTGGGTAAGGGAAGTTCATTTTTCTACCATTAGGTGAAATTCCGAGTTTTGTTTTTAAGTCACCAATAATAGATCCTAACTGGTTCTGTTCTTCTATTGAGACACAAAAATTTTACCCTTTAAGCAGTTAGTAAGTATTACATTGTAGGATGAGCATCCCTAATCTAAAACCCAGAACTTTCTGAGTATCAGTGTGACAGGACAAGTGGAAAATTTCTTACCTGACAATGCAGTCTGTCCCAGAGCACAGGTGCACTGGAAGTGTTGTGTGACGTTACCTTCAGGCTGCGAGTGTTCTCAGGCCTGAGTGGATTTCTTGTGTTGGGTCCCGTCCCCAAGATATCTCACACAGGTGTACATATTTCAGGATCGGGGTTGGGGGAACAGGGTGTAAAACACACTGGCCCCAGATACTTTGAATAAAGCATACTTAGCTTGTATTTTGCTTTTCCAGCATATGCCATTCTTACATTTCATGGATAAATTGCTGTTTTCTTATTTTATCTTTCTATACATTGCTTAATTTGTTTTGCTCTTATTTGCTTTAAGGTTGATTTTATTAAAATCCATGCTCATAAGTTGTATGATGATTTTCTTGTTCTTTCTCAACTTTTAAAGTAAGACAAAGTTCTCTTACTGTACATTGAATTCTTCAGTAGAATTTAGCAATAAAATTTTCTTAACCTGTTTTCAAAAACTAAGGAAAAGTTTTAAGTTCTACTGATAGGAATTTTTCTTAATGTTCGAGAACCTTCCATAACTTCAGGATAACTTTGATTAAATTCCAGTTTTCCTCCCGAATTTGCATTTCCTCTCTGTATAGACTTGTGCCACGCAGTTTGTGACGTCCTTGTAGACGTGCTCTCCGCAGCAGCGCTTCATCATTAATGCCATTAATACCTCCCTTTTTTAGAGAAAATGTCCGTATTGTCAGACTTGCTGGTTTTATATTCTGGGTGGTTAATTTTAATATCCAGACTCTTGGTGGGCCCTGGTGTCTCTGTGAGGATTTGTTTCTTTTTGTATTTTGTGAATTTTTTTCCTGTGATCCCATCTGAAAGTTCTTTGAGACCTAAACTAAAAAGATGGGTTCCTCACGACGGGGTGTGGCCCTGCCTTCCTGAGGTGGATGCCACCTCCTCTGTGTGTGTCCAGCTTTTGTGTTGTGAAGTGTGGCACACAGAGAGGACACCGTTTGGGGTTTTCTCCAAAGTAGCACTCAATGAACTACCACAAAGCCAGTGCCTAGGAAACAAACAGCTGTGACACCTAGGAAACTCCCTCTCTCCTCCACTGTGTCAGCACCCTCCTGTCTCCCGCCGAGTAATTACCACGCTGATTTATGAAAATTACACTTGACTAATTTTTTTAAGATTTATTTATTTGAAAGACAGAGCGACAGTTTATTCTGGCTCATTCCCCCAAATGCCCACAAGAGTCAGGGCCAGGCCAGCTTTACGTAAATGGAGCTGTCCAGTATGTGTTGTATGAGCGAGTCGACTTCGTTGTTCAGTGTACGTGAGATTCTTTCATGTTGTGTGGTTGGTTCGTTTTCCTTGTTCTGTGATACTTCATTAGACAAATGAATGCTTCCATTTATCCATAATTTTTGTCATTTAAATTATTGGGTCAAAAATGAGCAATCTGTATGACTTTTAAAGATTGATTTGTTTAAAAGGCAGAGAGGAGACGAAGATCTTGCATTTGCTGATTCACTTCAAGTGTCGTCAGTGGCCAGGCTGAAGCCAGGAACCTGGAACTCTGCGTGGGTCTTCCACGTGCGGAGAAGCGGCCCAGGCTGGGTCTTCTACTTTCCCAGGTTGTTGGCAGGAAGCTGGATTAGAAACAGATCAACCAAGACTTAAAAGTGGTGCTTCAGGCCGGCGCCGCGGCTCACTTGGCTAATCATGCGCCTGCGGCGCCGGTACCCCGGGTTCTAGTCCTGGTCGGGGCGCCGGATTCTGTCCCGGTTGCTCCTCTTCCAGTCCAGCTCTCTGCTGTGGCCCAAGTGCTTGGGCCCTGCACCCGCATGGGAGACCAGGAAGAAACACCTGGCTTCAGATCGGCACAGCGTGCCGGCCATAGCGGCCATTTGGGGGGTGAACCAACAGAAGGAAGACCTTTCTCTCTGTCTCTCTCACTGTCTAACTCTGCCTGTCAAAAAAACAGAGTGGTGCTCCAGTATGGTATGCCAGTGTCACAAGCAGTGACAACCCGCTGTACCACAGCACTGACTGGCCCTGCTGATTCTTGGTGTAGCTTTGCTGCTTCTCTGTTGTTGGGCCTACACTTAAAAGGTTTGAAATTGATGTGGACACCCTGGAAAACGTACAGAATCATGCAAGTTAAACAGAATACTAACAACCAGTAGATCAAAGAAAGGACCACAAGGAAAATTCAAAAATACCTTGAGAAGAACAAAAATGAAAACACAGAGACCAGCATCATGACGTAGCGGGTAAAGCTGTTACCTGCAGTGCCGGCACCCCATATGGGTGCCGGTTCGAGTCCTGGCTGCTCCACTTCTGACCCAGCTCTCTGCTATGGCCTGGGGAGATGGCCCAAGTGCTTGGGCCCCTGCACCTGCGTGGGAGACCAGGAAGAAGCTCCTGGCTCCTGGCTTTGGATTGGTGCAGCTCCGGCCTTTGTGGCCGTCTGGGGAGTGAACCAGCGGATGGAAGACTCTCTGGCTCTACTCTCTCTGTAATCCTGCCTTTCAAATAAATAAATTTTAAAAATATTCTACAGGATGTGTTGAAAGCACTCAGGTGTGGTACCTCATTGTATGCCTTAAGAACTAAAGGAAGAGCAGACTGGACTGTAGCGGGAGAACAATATTAAGGACAAGTGGAGACAAAGCCAGCAGAGGGTAGGAACACAGTAGGGAAAGTCTGGTGCCGAAAATGGAGTCTCGGAGAAAATCAGCCAGCCAGAGATCAGACATTGCTGACTACGGAGATGGGGGGGGGGGGGTGGTACTGTGAACACCTGCGTATCAACAAATTGAATGTACCAGATCAAATGGGTGGATAATTAGGAGAAAAACCAAATGACTCAAGGAGAGAGATCTGACAAGACCTTAAACAAATGGGATTGGAGCAGAAGAGACAGGCCAGAACCAGCATCGGACCTGTAAAACAGCACTGAACTTGAGACTGTATGAAGAACATGGGTGCTGATCACAGCATCTTTACATGACGTAGAAACCCTGGATGAGCCAGGCGTGGAAGGGCTCTCGGTGTGAAGGCTGTTGCGCTCGGCGGTGGAAGACAGCCGTCTCCCAGAGGAGGGGAGCTTTTTTTGCCACTTGTACTCAACACTGTAGTGGAAGTTCTAGTGCAAGCAACTAGGTATGAACAATGCAGTTTGGAAGTGAAGAAGCAGAATGGGTCTACTGGGAAGTGAGGTTAAACAGTCGCGGAGGGCGCCGGCACACCGGGTTCTTGTCCCGGTCGGGGCGCCGGTTCTGTCCCGGTTGCCCCTCTTCCAGGCCAGCTCTCTGCTGTGGCCAGGGAGTGCAGTGGAGGATGGCTCAAGTGCTTGGGCCCTGCACCCCATGGGAGACCAGGATAGGCACCTGGCTCCTGCCATCAGATCAGCGCGGTGCGCCGGTCACAGCACGCCGGCTGCAGCAGCCATTGGAGGGTGAACCAACAGCAAAAGGAAGACCTTTCTCTCTGTCTCTCTCTCTCACTGTCCACTCTGCCTGTCAAAAATTTAAAAAATAAAAAAAAAACCAGCCGCGGAGGACTGCTGTTGCCGTGGTTGGATTCAGTGCCCCAGCGCGGGTGCCTGAGTTCCAGCTTCCTGCTGATGTGCCCCGGGGAGACGCGCTTCAGGGGCCGGGGCTGTGGCTCAGCAGAGTAGGTTGCCACCAGCCTCCCGTGTGAGAATGCTGACTTGAGTCCCAGCTCCCTGCTAATGGACCTGGGAAGGCGGTGGAAGGTGGCCCAAGTGCTTCGGGCCCTGTGGGAGACCCGGATGGCGTTCCTCACTCCTGGCTTGTTAGGCCCAAATTATAAAGTGGGCAAAAGTTCATTTCTCCAAGAAGTCACACAACTGTGCAATAAGCAGTGAGATGCCACTTCACACCGTTAGACAAAGGCTTTCACAAAGAACACAGACTATAGCAAGTGTTGGCAAGGACGGACAGAAACTGGACCTGGTGCGTCCACTTTGGGATGCAGTTTGGAAAATTAGAGAATTGCTTGGGACGCCTGCATCCCATATCAGGGTGCTGGTTTGAGTCCCTGTTACTGTGCTGCTTGTCACAGCAGATGATGGCCCGAGGACTTGGGTCCCTGCCATCTACATGGGAGATCGGGATGGAGTTCCTGCTTCTGGTTTCAGCCTGGCACAGGCCTGACTGTTACAGACATTTGGGATGTGAACCAGTGGATGGAAGATTCTTCCCCCACCCACCTCATCATTCTGCCTTTCAGATTTGAAAAGGGGGCTGGGGGATGCTAGGGGTGGATGGTGGATGTTGGTGCAGTAGTTTAGCTTTAACAGCCACATCCCACAGCAGGGTGCCTGGGGTTCAAGTCCTAATCCCCCCCCCAGCTGTTTGCTGATGTGCACCCTGGAAACAGAAGGCTTAAGTAGTTGGGTCCCAGTCACGCTGTGAGAAACTGGACAGTTCTGGGCTCCTTGGCTTCGTCCTGGCCCAGCCCCAGCTGTTGCAGGTTTTGGGGAAGTGAACTGGCAGGTGGGAGATCTCTTTAAATGAAACTTAATAATTACTATGTGGTTCAGCAGTTTCACTCTCAGTGTAAACAGACAGGTGTAGCTCAGTGTTCATAGCATTCACAGCGCCAGGTGGGACTAGCCCAAATGTCCATCAGCAGACTGATGGGTCCCTGGAGTATGCAAATTACAAAGACAGAATCAGGTTAGCTGGGGAAGGGGTGGGAGGAAGTATTGTTTACTGGGTCTGCAGTTCTGTTTGGGATGCTGAGGAAGTACTGAAATGGCTGGAGGTGCTAATTGGGCAACATTTTGATGGACCATCAATGCTGCTGAATGATTTAAAATCATTGAAATATTCTACCAGTTTCTTAAATGCAAAGCTAAATAAATAGAGGGAGAGAAACTGCATCACAACCGACTACCAAGGGCAGAAGTTCTGTAGACTCAAAAGGATGAAGCCAGGACTACGCGGCGTTCAGTCGATCCGGTGATGTAGAGCAGCGTGGGCTCCATAGGAGTTAGTGTTAACCTAGGCAGGGGGTAGGGGCATTGCAGGCTGCAGCCACGCCTGGCGGGCTGTCCTGACGTCTTCACCTGTGATGCCGGCTACCGAGAGGGTGAGCTGGGGCTGTGGTCTGTCACGCCGAGTCCCTGCAGCAGGACAGCGAACCTCAGAAACAGCCAGTTGTGTAAGGATGAGCAGCTCGTGAACTGGGAAGCGCCAAATCGAACATTCCACGGCATCTGGAAATTGACAAGGTGTGTGTTGGAGAAATGGATGAGCTGGCTGAAATGTGTGGGGCAGGCATTTGGTGTAGTGGTTACGATACCTGCAGCCCGAATCAGGGAGCCTGGGCCTGGGGACAGCCGTGACGGCTCAATCAGTCCCAGACTGCCGCCAAGGCAGGCCCTGGGGACAGCCGTGACGGCTCATCAGGATCCAGCTGTTGAGCTGGCAGCAGCTGGGGTCTCGGCTCCCGCAGGGCTGTGCTGGACAGCTCCTGGCTGACCTGGGAGGCAGCACCTACCGGTTGGTGACAGCTCTTGGCCCGCCACACTGCTCACAGACTGACGGCTCCAGGCGAGTCTTGTTGACTCACGGTGCCTGCATGACATCCACTTCTGGCCTCCTGTGCACGGCAGCCCAGCCGTTCCTGGTAGCGACCACCGCAGATTCTGCAGTGCTGCAAGCTTGGAGCCAGCTCGGGGAAGTCCCAACAAGGCTGCAGAACGTGTGCCCCTCCATGACACTTAAGTCATTAGAACGTCATTGTGATAGTGTCACCGGCCAGCCTATGGCCCAGCAGGTTAAGCCAGAGGCTGCAATGCCAGCATCCCGTATGAGCACTGGTTGGAGGCCTGGCCATTCCACTTCTACTCCAGCTCCCTTTTCACGTGCCTGGGAAAGCAGCAGAAGACGGCCCCTGCCACCCACCTGGGAGACCTGGGTGTGGTTCCTGGCTCCGGGCTTTGGCCTGCAGCCACCTGGGGAGTAAACCAGAGGTGGAAGATGGATTCTCTGTGTCTCTTTCTGTCTGGCTCTTGTTCTGCCTTTCAAGCAAATAAGCATTAAAGTATTTTTAAAACTTGGGGGGGGGGCAGCTGGCTGGAGGCCCCATGCTGGATCACAGTGCCCGAGTTTTGAGACCAATCTGCTGCTCACCCAGCTTCCTGCATCGCACCTTGGGTGGCAGCAGATGGCTCGCGTTCGAGTCCCCGCCACCATAGGAGAGACCTGAATTGAGGTCTGGGTAAAAATTGATGAATATATCCAACTCCACTTCGTCCAAACATCCCACCTTCGGTTTTTAAGATTTTATTTATTTATTTATTTATTTATTTGACAGAGTACAGACTGAGGGAGAGACAGAAAGTCTTCCATCTGTTGGTTCACTCCCCAGATGGCTGCAACGGCCGGAGCTGTGCCGATCCAAAGCCAGGAGCCAGGTGCTTCTTCCTGGTCTCCCATGCGGGTGCAGGGGCCCAAGGACTTGTGCCATCTTCCACTGCTTTCCCAGGCCACAGCAGAGCTGGATCAGAAGTGGAGCAACCGGGGACTAGAACCGGCGCCCCTATGGGATGCTGGCGCCACAGGCGGAGGATTATGGGGCTGGCGCTGTGGCGTAGTGGGTAAAGATGCTGCCTGCAGTGCCGGTATCCCATATGTGTGCCTGTTTAATTCCCAGCTGCTCCACTTCCCATCCAGCTCTCTGCTATGGCCTGGGAAAGCAGTGGAAGATGGCCCAAGTCCTTGGGCTCCTGCACCCGTGTGGGAGACCCAGAAGAAGCTCCTGGCTCCTGGCTTCGGATTGTGCAGCACAGCTCCAGCCATTACAGCCAGTTGGGGAGTGAACAGCAGATGGAAGACCTCTCTCTCTGCCTCTCCTCTCTTTGTGTAATTCTGACTTTCAAATAAATAAATCTTTAAAAAATTTTTATTTGTTTGAAAGGCAGAGTGTCAGAGAGAGAACCATCTGTGGACTTTTGTTTTTCCAAGAGTTATGTCCTTATTTGAAAGGCAGGATTACAGAGAGAGAGAGAGAATCTTCCACCTGCTGGTTCACTCCCCAAGTGGCCACAACAGCCGGGATTGGGCCAGGCCGGAGCCAGAATCCTGGGACTCCATCCGGGTCTCCCACATGGGTGCAGGGGCCCAAGCACTTGGGCCATCCTCCACTGCTTTCCCAGGCGCATTAGCAGGAAACTGGATCTGAAGCAGAGCAGCCAGGACTTGAACCTGTTTAACCCGCTGCACCACAGCGCTGGCCCACCACACCACAAGGATGGATAGAATAGGGGGAAAAAGCCAACCGCAGGAGTATCAGAAGCTGAAAAGCAAATGCTCAAACAACAGATGACCTAGTGGACCTGAAATACATAACACGGAAAATCTGAAAGAAAAAAAACCTTGGCGGCGCCGCGGCTCCCTTGGTTAATCCTCTGCCTGTGGCGCCGGCACCCTAGGTTGTAGTCCTAGGATTCTGTCCCGGTTGCCCCTCTTCCAGGCCAGCTCTCTGCTGTGGCCCGGGAAGGCAGTGGAGGATGGCCCAAGTCCTTGGGCCCCTGCACCCACATGGGAGACCAGGAGAAGCACCTGGCTTCTGGCTTCGGATAGGCGCAGCGCCAGCAGTAGCAGCCATTTGGGGGGTAAACCAACGTAAGGAAGACCTTTCTCTCTCTCTCTCTCTCTCTCTCTCTCTCTCTCTCTCTCATTGTCTATAACTCTACCTGTCAAATAAAAATAATAATAATAATAAAGAGCTTCAGGCTGAGATTTCAACAGCCTGGGACTTGTCAATAACAAGTGAGCCCCTGACTTTGCAAAAGAAAAGAACCCTGCAGTGTGAGCCTCTAAGGAGGTTTTGTCCAGACACCCTTCAGGTCCGGGATACCGGCGGGGTTAAGTGATGTAAGTGTACTTGCAATGCTTGCAGTTGGAAGGGAGAGAGACACACAGAGATCTCCGGCTGCTGGTTCACTCCCAAATGCCTGCAGGGCCGGGGCTGTGGCTGGGCCAGCCTGGAACACCATCTGCGTGTCCTGTAGGAGTGGCAGGGCCCGGGCACTTGTGCCTGGTCGTGTGTGACCAGGAAGCTGGAGTTAAGTGGAGGAAGCGCACTTAATGCTGTGTCCTCGGCTTCCTGCCTCACCGTGTCCCAGCGCGCCGGAAGCCAATCGTTTCCTGCTTTATGCTCCCTGGTTTACATTATTAGTGTTTCTTTTGTGTATATTCTCCATACTGTTACTGTTTTTCTATGGAAGTTATTTATTTGAAAGGCGGAGTGACAGAGAGAGAGAGAGGTCTTCCATCCACTGTTTCACTCCCCAAATGGCTGCAACAGCCAAGGCTGGGCCAGGCTGAAGCCAGGAGCCATGAACTTGGGCTGGCATTGTGGTTTAGCGGGCTAAGCCTCTTCCCCATGTGGCACCAGCATCCCATATGGGTGCTGGTTCATATCCTGGCTGCTCCTCTTCCTATCCAGCCCTCTGCTATGGCCCAAGTGCTTGGGCTCCTGCACCCACGTGGGAGACCCGGAAGAAGCTCCTGGCTCAGCTCTGGCCATTGCAGCCATTTGGAGAGTGAACCAGCAGATGAAAGCCTCCCTCCCCCTCCCCTCCCGTCCCCTCCCCCCTCCCCTCCCCCTCCTTCCCCCTTCTTCTACGATCAGAAACAAGGTGGGAGTGCCCAGTGTTACCACTTTTGTTCAGCACTGCGGCATATCCTAGCCAGACCAGTTAGGCAAGAAAAAGAATAGGCACAAAAATTTAAAAATAAAACAGATTCAAAATATTTTTTTTTTTGACAGGCAGAGTGGACAGTGAGAGAGAGAGAGAGACAGAGAGAAAGGTCTTCCTTTTGCCGTTGGCTCACCCTCCAATGGCCGCCGCGGTAGCGCGCTGCGGCCGGCGCACCGCGCTGTTCCGATGGCAGGAGCCAGGTGCTTCTCCTGGTCTCCCATGGGGTGCAGGGCCCAAGGACTTGGGCCATCCTCCACTGCACTCCCAAGCCACAGCAGAGAGCTGGCCTGGAAGAGGGGCAACCGGGACAGGATCGGTGCCCCAACCGGGACTAGAACCCGGTGTGCCGGCGCCGCAAGGCGGAGGATTAGCCTGTTGAGCCACGGCGCCGGCCATGATTCAAAATATTAGAAGTGAGAGTGCTCATGTTTGCTGATGACAAGAGCTTGTGTATAGAAAACCCTAAGATGCCACTGAAAAATCGTTAAAACTCATCAGTTCAGTAAATCCGGTTACAAAATGAACATACAGAAATCAGTAGCATTTTTTTTTTAAGATTGATTGGTTGATTTGCAAGGCAAAGAGAGAGAGGTCTTCCATCTGATGGTTTACTCCCCAAATGGCCTCAATGGCTAGAGCTGGTCCTATCCAAAGCCAGGAGCCAGGAATGTCTTCTGGATCTCCCACATAGGTGAAGGGGCCCAAGCACTTGGGTCATCTTCTGCTTTCCCAGGCCATAGCAGAGAGCTGGATCAGAAGTGGAGTATCCAGGACTAGAACTGGCGCCCATATGGGATGCTGGCACAGCAGGTAGCGGCCTCATCCACTATACCATAGTGCCGGCCCCAATCAATAGATTTATCTGTTTATTTGAAAGAGCCACACACACACAGAGGGGAGGCAGAGAGAGGTGTTCCATCCAATGGTTCACCCCCTAATTGGCTGCAACGGCCAGAGCTGCACCGATTGGAAGCCAGGAGCCAGGAGCTTCTTCCGGGTCTCCTATGTGGGTGCAGGGGCCCAAGAACCTGGGCCATCCCCACTGCCCTCCCAGGCCATAGCAGGGAGCTGGATCAGTAGTGGAGCAGCCAGGTCTCCAGCCGGCGCCCATATGGGATGCCGACACTGCAGGCCAGGGCGTTAACCCACTGCGCCATAGCGCCAGCCCCTCAGTAGCATTTCTATACACTAACAATGAACTATCCAAAAAATAAATTAAGGAAACAATTCCATTTACAGTAGCATTAAAAAATAATTAGGAGTAAATGTAACCAACAAGTAAAAATTCTATGTGCTAGAAAGTGCAAACGCTGATGAAGTGAAGCAGTAGAGGAAGCCGCTGCGCGGGGCGGCCGCACCCCGGACTGGAGTGCTGGTCTGAGTTCCCGGATTCCTCTCCTCACCCAGATTTCCGCAATGCGTCCTGGGAGGCAGCAGGTGATGGCTCAAGGGCTCGAGCTGCATGGCTGGGGTTCTGAGCTCCTGGCCTCAGCCTCGCCCAGCCCTGGCTGATGTCAGCACTGGGGCAGGGAGAGCGGAGACCAGAAGATGGAAAATCTCTTTTTCTATCTCTCTCTGTTACTGGGTCTTTCAAATATATAAAGAATGAAAGAAAGAAAAGAGAAAAGAAACGGAAACTGAAGACACAGAAATGGAAAGCTGTCCCACATTCATGGATTGGAAGAATGTGGTTGAAATGTCCCTAGCTGCTGGATAAGACCCCAGAACTGGAAGAGTGTTAAGTTAAAAAAAATCCTGAATGAAGCAGATTTTCATTAAGCGACTGTGTTGATACTGATTCTGCTGTGAGAAATGCACTAACTGTCCCATGTTTGTCACGCAAACTGGGCACACATGTGGACACTCTCTGTGAGCACCTTCTTTGTACATCACAAAGCACTGTGAAATGAAATGCAGGTGCAGACTTCCGTGGGGGTCTCTGGGTTCAGCGCGTCCCTGTCCCTGTCGGATTCCGACGTCAGGGAGGGGTTTGGTGCAGCGCTCAGAGGCCGGTTGGGATGTGTGTGTCGCTCTCAGGTCCCTGGCTCCAGCTTCCTGACAACGTGTGCCCGGCAGGCAGCAGGGGGTGGCCCAGTGCTGCCACCCCTGCCACCCGTGAGCCCTGAGCTGGTGTTGGCCTGCCCCAGCCTTGCCTATTGCAGGCCTTGGGGAGATAACCAGTGGGGGGAAGATCTCTCTCTTGCTCCCTGTCTTCGCTGTTACTCTACCTTTCAAATAAATAAATCTTAAAAAATAGTAACGCTAAGTGCACATTACGCACGGCGGCCCATGCAGCACCATGCCGGCTCCCCTTCCGCTTCTCTGCTGTGCCGTCCCTCGCTGTGGCCGGGGCCCTGGCCTGGATGCTGGCACCATGCTCTCCTGACCCTGTCATAAGAGCTATGAACCCAATTAGCCCTTATCTCTTTTTTTTAAACTTTTATTTAGTAAATATAAATTTCCAAAATACAACTTTTGGATTATAGCGGCTTTTCCCCCATAACCACCCTCCCACTCAAAACCATCCCATCTCCCACACTATCTCCCATCCCAGTCTTCATCAAGATTCATTTTCATTATCTTTATATACAGAAGATCAACTTAGTATTTACTAAGTAAAGAATTCAGCAGTTGGCACCCACACAGACACACAAAGTATAAAGTACAGTTTGAAGATTAGTTTTACTGTTAATTCTCATAGTACAACACATGAAGGACAGAGGTCCTGCATGGGGAGCAAGTGCACAGTGACTCCTGTTGTTGATTTAACAACTGACTCTCTTATTTATGACGTCAGTGATCACCCAAGGCTCTTGTCATGAGCTGCCAAGGCTATGGAAGCCTCTTGTGTTCACAAACTCTGACTTTATTTAGACAGGGCCATAGTCACAGTGGAAGTTCTCTCCTCCCTTCCGAGAAAGGTCCCTCCTTCCTTGATGGCCCCTTCTTCCCGCTGGATCTCACTCACAGAGATCTTTCATTTAGGTTGGTTGTTTTTTTTTTTTTTTTTTTTTTTTTTTTGCCACAGTGTCTTGGCTTTCCAAGCCTGCAAAACTCTCATGTAGTCCTTATATCTTACAGGTTCCCTTGCCTCAGGATTTTGTTGTAACCATACACACATGCATACAAAAAACTAAAGCAAAATAGACTAAGGGTAAAGCTGTGGGCATTACAACCGATTCTACAACGCATTGTGAAGCTCTGCGCTCGGAATAGCCCGGGGGGGGCACATGCATGAACAGAACACAAGCCAGTGCTCACAGCCCATGGATTTTCTTTTTTTTTTTTTTAAAGACTTATTTTATTTTATTTTTTAAATATTTTTATTTATTTATTTTTTTTTTTATTTTTGACAGGCAGAGTGGACAGTGAGAGAGAGACAGAGAGAAAGGTCTTCCTTTTGCTGTTGGTTCACCCTCCAATGGCCGCCGCGGTAGCGCGCTGCGGCCGGCGCACCGCGCTGATCCGATGGCAGGAGCCAGGTGCTTATCCTGGTCTCCCATGGGGTGCAGGGCCCAAGCACTTGGGCCATCCTCCACTGCACTCCCTGGCCACAGCAGAGAGCTGGCCTGGAAGAGGGGCAACCGGGATAGGATCGGTGCCCCGACCGGGACTAGAACCCGGTGTGCCGGCGCCGCAAGGCGGAGGATTAGCCTAGTGAGCCGCGGCGCCGGCCTTATTTTATTTATTTTAAAGACAGAGTTACACAGAGAGGTAGAGACAGAGAGAGAGAGAGATCTTCCATCCACTGGTTCAGTCCCCAGATGGCTGCAATGGCCAGAGCTGGGCCGATCGAAAGCCAGGAGCCAGGAGCTTCTTCCAGGTCTCCCACATGGGTGCAGGGGCCCAAGGACTTGGGCCATCTTCCACTGCTTTCCCAGGCCATAGCAGGAGCTGGATCAGAAGAGGAGCAGCCGGACTAGAACCATGGATTTTCAACAAAGATGTCAAGAACACACAGTTGGGGAAGGACAGGTGTCATCAACCAATATTGTTGAGAAAATGGATATCCACATGCAGAAGAATAAAATTTGATCCTTACCTCTCACCATACACAAAATCCAATCCAAAATGGACAAAAGGTTTGAATGTCAGACTCGGAGCAGTGAAGTTCGCAGAAGGAAACGTGTGGAGAGTGTGGCACAGCACTGGGCTGGGCAATGCTTTCTCCCAAAGCACAGACAACAGAAGCAAAACTAGACAGGCGGGACTGTGTGCCGGGAGGACACCCGTGGGCGGCACAGCGGAGACTGCCCGCGGGTGGGAGGAGCTCTTGGAAGACCACCCGTGTATCCGATACTGACAGTGAAGCGACATTTCTCAAGGGGAGATGTGAGTACATCAGGTGTGGGAACATGCGCAGCACCTTTGTCAAATGAAACCACTGTTAGGACAGCTATCAACAGGGGGAAAGAGAACAGTGCCGGGATGGAGGTGCAGGTCAGGAGCGTCCAGCCTGCAGGCCGTGAAGGGCTCATGAGGTCATCTGGCCCTGCCAAGGCGGGCGCGGGCGGGACTCGGGATTCAGTAAGTCTGCGGTAGGCTGAGTTCTACATGGGTCATTTTGTGTGGCCTGTGAATGATGCCACAAAAATCCATCGTCCCTCGGCAGAACAGAGGTTCCCCACCCTCAGGGAGGACCCCCGAATGTTGGTGGTGGGAGTATTTGTAACTGAGCGCAGCCGTTTGGGAAAGCAGCACGGAGGCTGCACGAAGCCTCGAAGTGGAACACCTGGACGACCCAGGAGCCCTCTGCTGGCCCAGGCCCCCGGGGCCAGAAGTGCACTGCCCGCCTCCCGCAGCTCCACCTGTGAGCCTCTCCTTCCCCCATTTCCTCCCTCAGGGCTTCAGGCTGTTCTGCTTATCTCTGGTTTTCTTCTGCAAGTTTTTCTTTAAAAAAGATTTTAATTAATTTACTTGAATGGCAGAGCTACAGGGAGAGACAGAGAAAGAGCTTCCATCCACTGGTTCACTCTCCAGATGAGTCTGGGCCAGGCCCAAGCAAGGAGTCTGGACTCCATCAGGGTCTGCCAGTGGGCGCAGAGCCCAAGGTCCTGGGCCGTTCTCCGTCCTCCGCCATTCTCCCAGGTGTTAGCTGGGAGCTGCGTGGGAAGTGGAGCAGCCGGGACTAGCACGACCACCCGTGGGTGCCAGCATTGCAGGCAGCGGCTCGGCCCCCTGTGCCACAGCACCCACCCCGGTTATCTCTGGTTTTCTACAATTGATTGTCTTTGGTAGCTCCTTGCAGTCTGGACTCTCCCGTCCTTCCTGTCTGGAAAATTGTGGTTTTTTTCATAATCTATTTCCCTTCCACACACTCCCCCCAACTCCTACTACAAAGTTATTGGAATTGTGGGATTAAATCTTTAAGATCCCTTTCTCTCCGAGTTCCTTTTGGTTCTCCTTTCTGGACAATTTCCTTAATTTTATCCTTCAATCCTCTACTGATTCTCTTTTACAATTTTGGCCAAATGAAAGGTACCTCAAAATAGAATTAAAATATAGTTTACCCTGCTATAAGAAGCCTTTGCAATTCGTGCATAGCTTTTTTTTTTCTTATTTTTCTTTTTTAATTTTTTGACAGGCAGAGTAGATAGTGAAAGAGAGAGAGACAGAGAGAAAGGTCTTCCTTTTTGCCGTTGGTTCACCCTCCAATGGCCGCTGCGGCCGGCGCATCATGCTGATCTGAAGCCAGGAGCCAGGTGCTTCTCCTGGTCTCCCATGCGGGTGCAGGGCCCAAGCACTTGGGCCATCCTCCACTGCCTTCCCGGGCCACAGCAGAGAGCTGGCCTGGAAGAGGGGCAACCAGGACAGAATCCGGTGCCCCAACCGGGACTAGAACCCGGTGTGCCGGCGCCACAAGGCAGAGGATTAAGCTTTTTTTTCTAATATGCATTTTCCATGAATTTCAGGCTATTAGCAGGTTTTCCAAGTATTTATTTTTATTTTGAAAGACAGAGTGACACAGAGAGACGGCAGGGAGAGAGAGCGAGCGAGCGCGCGCGCTTTCACCCCCTGGATCACTCCCCCAAATGAGAGAGAGGGGGGGGGGGAGAGAGAGAGAGAGAGAGAGTGAGCGCGCGCTTTCACCCCCTGGATCACTCCCCCAAATGAGGGGGGGGGAGAGAGAGAGAGAGCGCGTGCGCTTCCATCCCTGGGATCACTCCCCCAAATGAGAGAGGGGGAGAGAGAGCGAGAGCGAGAGAGAGAGAGAGAGCACGCTTCCATCCCCGGGATCACTCCCCCAAGTGCCCACAGCAGGACTGGTCCGGGTCAGAGCCAGGAGCCACACTCCACACTCCATCCAAGTCTCCCAACTCGAGCCTTTGGGCCATCACCGCTGCCTCCAGAAGCACCAGAGGGAGCTGGACCAGAAGTGGCGTCGCCTCCAAGGGGACCAGGACTGGAACCAGCATTCAGATTTGCGTTCAGGCGTCTTAATCTGTTGTTTAACCTGCTGCACCATGACACCTGTCCCGGAGAGAGTATTCTTAATGATTGCTAATTCCTGTTGGTTCCTGTTCACAGCAATGTTGAAAAGCTTTGAAGCCTCACAGCAGCATACCTCACGGAGTTCCAAGCCTCAATTTGGGGGAGGTGGGGTCAGTGCTAGGCACAGTGGGTTAAGCCGCAACTGCAGTGCCAGCTCCCATGTGGGCGCTGGTTCAAGTCCCGGCTGCTCCACTTCCCATTCCGCTCCCTGCTAATGCACCTGGGAAAGCAGAAGATGGCCTAAGTGCTCCGGCCTCTGTACCCGCATGGGAGACCTAGAAGAAGCTCCTGGCTCCTGGCTTCAGATCAGCCCAGCTCTGGCCATTGCAGCCATTTGGGGAGTGACCCAGCAGATGGAAGCTGCCTCTCGCTGTGTCCCCCCCACCCCGTAACTCTCACTGTCAAATACAGATAAATCTCTTAAGCAGCAAAGACTGCCTGATTCTTTGGGATCCCAAATATTGATTTGTTCACATCCTCTCTTGCGTGTTGTGGTTTCCGCAGAGAATTCTGTGTGCTCTGTCTATGGGGAGAAGCTCAGTGGCCATGGTTTTTCTTAAGGCCAGGATGTGCCCAGAGCAGGAGTGTCTAACTGGTTTTCCTGCAGGCTAATAAAGCTAGAAATTAGAAAAGCAGAGTGTCCCAGGAAATGACTCTTTATTATGTAACACTCACTGGTTGTGCATTGTGAGACAATTAACTTACTTAACTTTCTTCATGGAAATTTCTTACAGTGTAGTGGTTAAAACCTGGTTTGGAATGCCCATATCCATGTCAGAGCGTCTGGGTTCAAGTCCTGGCTCTCTCTCTCTCTTTTTTTTTTTTTAATATTTTATCTATTTGAGAGGTAGAGTTACAGACAGAGAAGAGAGAGAGAGAGAGAGAGAGAGAGAGAAAGGGTCTTCCATCCGCTGGTTCATTCCCAAAATGGCCACATTGGCCGGAGCTGTGCTCATCTGAAGCCAGGAGCTTCCTCTGGGTCTCCCACGTGGGTGCAGGGGCCCAGGCACTTGGGCCATCTTCCACGGCTTTCCCAGGCCACAGCAGAGAGCTGGATGGGAAGAGGAGCAGCCGGGACTCGAACCGGCGCCCGTATGGGATGCCAGTGCCTCGGGCAGAGCCTCAGTCCACTGCACCATAGTGCCGGCCCCTCCACTCTCAATTCTAGCTCTCGCTAATGAGCACCCTGGGAAGCAACAGTTGAAGGCTCAAGTAGTCGGATCCCTGCCACTCATGTGGGAGACTTAGATTTAAAAATTCCCAGCTCCTGGCTTTGGACTGGCTCAGCCCCAACTGTTGTGGGCATCTGGGGAGGAGACCAGCCAGTGGGAGATCTCTGCGTGCCTCATCTGCCTTTCAAGCAAACGACATCGATCTCACGTTACTAGAACACACTCACATCGTAGGGACACGTGATGCACAAGAAAGCAGTCAGGCTTTTTACAAAACAGTGAACATGTGACCTTTTCCTGCCCACGCGTTCCAGGAGCCTCCCGGGACCACAGCGGTGCTCCATGTGGCCATCCCCACGCCGGAGTCCTGTCCAGGTCGCAGCACACGCGTGACTGCTCGTGCTCTCGTCAGCCATGCTCTCTTAATTCTCAGGATACACCAGACCCCTCCAGCCCTCCTGTCCTGCACGCTCCCTCATGAAGGTTCATGTTAGAGGTCATCTTGCCTTGTCGTCTGGGCCACAGGGTACCCAGGCACTGGTCCAGCATTGTTCTGGGTCTGCCTGTGAGGCCGTTTCTGGATGGTGAACAAACACGATTGGTGGGCTGGGAAGCAGCGGGCACTCCCAGGGCACTGAGCCCCAGAGTAGGACAGCAGCGCCGAGGAGGGAACTCCTGCTGGACACGTTGTATCTTGCCTTCAGACCCAGCTGGAACCCTGGGCTCTTGCTGGGTGTCAAGCCGTTGGCGCGCAGACTGGGCCTGCATCGTTTGCTGACCCGCGTCTCCAGCGTGCTCACCGCAGTTCTGGGGACCTGTCACCCTCCCTGCTTGCATGAGCCAATCCCTTCTAACAAAGACGGGGGGGGGGGGGGACTTGAGTGCACCCTCCGGGGGTGAACGCTGATTCTTCGGGGAGAATCAGCTGTGCTTTGGTGCTCTCCAAAGCTTAGCCCTATAAGAAAAATAAATAAAATTCTACTCCTTACCTACTATCCAATATTTTTCTTCATTTCTTACTAATTTTTCCTTAGTGAGTGTCTGAGTCCATTTTGGCTGCTATAACAAAGCAGCACAAACTGAGCAGCCCACAAACAACAGAAACCAAGGGGGCCCAAGCCCAAGCCCAAGGCAGCCTGGGTGTGTGGAGGAGACAGGACTTCGGCCTGGGCCGTCACGTCACGAGGCGGGCTCTGCCCGAGTGGGCTCCTCAGTGTCCAGTCCCCGCCCCATGTCAGCGTGGGAATCCTGGGGCACACAATCACTCGGACCACAGCAGGGAAGCCGAGAACACTGCTCCGTGCCTTGGCTCCACCCGCCGGGAGCACCCTGTGGGCGTCCTGCCGGGCTGTCGCCGGTTTCCTGGCCTCCACGCCTGCTCTCCTGCCCTCTGTTCTCCACACCACAGAGTTCTTTCAAAAACACACAGCTGATCAGGACGCTCAACCCCCCGCACCTCACAGGTCCCGCCATTTTCACTTGCTCTAGCCACAGTGGCTTCGTAAGCCAAGTTTTGTCATTTCTTTGAGACGGGGGCTAGAGGAAGAGAGAGAGAGACAGTGAGGGCAGTGGGGAGGGGCCGAGAGCAAAGCCCAGTCTGCTGATTCGGCCTCCCAGTGCCTGCATGGTGGGTCTGGCCCAGGGCTGCATGGAGGACTCCTGCTGCCTCCCCAGGTCTGCCGATAGTACAGTCAGGAGCTGGAGCCGGGAATGACCCAGTGTTCTCACGTGGAATGGGCCAGACGCCGCTTCCATGGTTGCTTCCAGGGTGCCCGGGACATGCTGAGCCCTGCCCTGCGCCCAAGCCTTGCCTTGCTCTGAGTCCTCTGCTCTGACGGGCCCTCCACCCGCAGGCTGCAGCCCCCAAGAGTAACTCCCATCGGCTGTATGTGTCACCTGGTGCTGGTGATGTCTGAGCGGGCATCAGCCCTGCTTCTATCAGGGAGCTTGGGCGAATTCCCTGGCCTCTGTGAACCCATTCTCACCCACAGAACAGGGCTTGTGGTTGTGTGGATTACAATGGTAGTACAATGTGATGGTGCTACACTGGGCCCAGCGCTGACAGTCCCCACTGCGTCCCTCGTGCGCGAAGCTGGGGCGCAGGGGCGTGAGAAGTGCACTCCAGCCCGCCCCTGCGCCCCGAGATGTTTTCTCGTTGCGGGGGGACTAGTGACACCCATGGAATTCCAAGCCCAGGCCAGTGTGTGTGTGACAAGGGAAAGCCCGGGGGCGGCCGAAGGCGGCAGGGCAGCTCGGGACCCGCCATGGGGAGTGCCCAAGGCGGCAGGGCCATCCAAGACCCAGCGCGGGGCGGGGGTCGGGGCTCCAAGCCCAGGGCGGACTTGCCTCCACTCCCGCGCCGGGGTTGTGGCTGAGGGCTGGAGAGCTGGAGAGCTGGAGGCGAAAATGCAGGTGGCTCCCCGCCCATCTCAACGCCACGGCCCACGGGGCCAGAAAGGGGAGAACTGGTCTTCCGTGTCTCCGCATGGCAAGTGGGCCCTCGGGAGCGCAGGCCCGGGCAGAACCTGGGCGCCCAGGAGCGAGGGGACGGGCGGGGCCCAGAACTCCGGGCCGCCCATCTGCGGTCTCAGGTCGGGCCTGAGACCCCGCAGGCTCACAGAGGCTTAACCGGGGGCCCTCGGGCCTAGGGTCCCCAGAACCGACCGGTCCTGAACCACGGGCCACCCCAGCGGCTCCTCCGAGCGGGCAGCCGGGCATCGGCGCACTGCGCCTCTCGTCGTCCCGGGCAGACCCCGGCCCGTCGTCCCCCGACCCGGGGGGCTGAGGCTGACCCAAGGTCACACGACTTGCAGTGGACCCGGATTCGACACAGGGCCGGCCCACGGTCATCGGGCCATCTTGGCGGCCGGAGCCGCCCCTGGACGGAGGCGGGAGCCGAGCGCGGACGGCGCGAGGGCGCCAGCGCCTGTCACACAGAGCCGAGGTCCGCGCTCCCAGCCCGCAGCTCGCTCGCGGCCTGCGGCCCGCCCGGCCCCGCGCGCAACCACAACTCCCACAAGGCCGCACGGCGTGGGCGGGGACGGCGGCGGCGGGCGCGGCGGTGACGTCACCACCGCGGCCCCGCCCCCAGCCCGCCCTGCGCCCGGGCCCTCGGCCGCGCACAGCCCGACGGGAGTCGTGGTCCCCGCGCCGGGCGCCCCGGCGGCGGCTCGGGCGGCGCGGACTCCAACTCCCGGCGTGCGTCGCGCGCCGGGCGCACGTTAACGGCGGGAGGAGGGGGCGAGGCCGAGCGGGGAAGCGGCGCCCGGGAGGGCGGAGTAAGGCGGCGGGGGGGAGGGAGCCCACACCCCTCCCCCCGCCGCTCCTTCCCCCTCCCCCGACGTAAACTGGGATCCCTTTCCCCTTGTGTCCGCCATATTGGACTCTAACTCTGGTCAGCGGCGGCGCCGGGCCCGCTGGACTCGCCGTTCCTGCCGCCCAGAGGCCTCCCCCGCAGCTCACACCCGCCCCAGCCCTCCGCGCCCGGGAGGCGACCCGCGCCGCGCCCCCCGCCCGCGGCCGGCCGAGCGCCCGCCGCCGCCGCCGATCCCCGCCCTCCCCGCCGCCGCCGCCGCCCGCAGCCCCGCGCCCGCTGCGCGCCCCTCTCCCCGCCCGCCATGAGCCCGGCCGACGCCAAGCGCGGGGCCAAGCGCCGGAAGCACAAGCGGGGCGGCGGCGGCTCGGGCGGCGGCAACGGCGGCGCGAGCGGCGGCAAGGCCGGCCCGGCGGCGGCGCTGCGCGGCTCCCAGGCCCCGGGCCTGGCGGCTCCGGCCGGCGCGGCGGCGGCCCACGGGCCCCTGGGCGCGGGCGCGGGCGGCGCCGCCGGGGGCTACTTCGAGGTAAGCGGCGGCGGCGGGCGCGGATAGCGGGCGGCGGGCGGCGGCGGGCGCGGGTAACGGGCGGCGCTGACAGCGCGCGGCGGCGGGGGGCGAGGCCGCGGGGCGGCCGGGGGCGGCCCGCAGGGGACTGCGCAGCTCCGCGGCGTCGCCCCCGGGCGCCGGGCAGGGCTGCGCGGCCCCGAGGTCGCTGTCGCCCCGCGGCGCGGCCCGGCGGAGCCCCGGCAGCGGCCGGCGTGGTCGGGCCCGTGCGCGCCGGTGCTGGGGGCGGCCGGAGGCGAGGCTCGCGTGCGCGGGTCTGCCGCCGGTGCGGCCATTCCCAGGGATTCGATTGGCTCCCGAAAGAGAAGGGTTTCTTCTTTTTTTTCCCCCAAAAGTTGTGTGAGCTCCTGCGGCGAGGTTCGCGCTGTTAAGTCGTGTCGTCCCGAAGGCACGAGCACAAAGCCTTCGGAGCGTCTCTGTGCCGGAGCGCGAGCCGGCGGCCTCCGCAGCATTCCCGGCTCGGTGCGGGAGCGGAGGGTCCGTGTCTCCCGGCGTGCGCGGGGGTGGAGGTGGCCGCGGCTCAGCTGTGGGCCTGGGGAGGCGCCCCGCGGGGAGGAGCTGGGGCCTCCGGGCTGGGCCTTTGTGAGGGGCTGTTTGCTGCTGCGGGAGGTTTACCTGTGTGATGCTGGCAGTCGACTGCAGCCCAGTGTAAAACACACCCGTTTCTGTCGGTGACACAGGACAGCCATTAGCCTTTCCCTCCGTTCCAGGGTGTAATTCCCGTTTGCTGTGTAATAGTTTGCTAAAATAGTCTACGTTAAGTTATTGTAGTGGTACACCTAGACGCAGATAGTTGTATGTGTGGTGTTGTTTTTGCAGGACTGTCTTATTAGACTGTTAGGCCATCGGTGTCTGTGACCATGACCCACGGTAGCAAATAAAATACATGAAGAGCCGGAGCACACACACACACTCGGAGTTTACACAATTGCATGGCTCCTTGTTGGCCTCGTCTCGTCCCTAGTGCTGGTCACGGATTTATTCTCTACATACTGTTGAGTTTTCACATGCATCTTGGAAAACATTCACTTGTACTTTTAAAGTTGTACCTTTCGTTGTTAAATTTTTTCACAAGTGCTTTAATAATTGTGCATTGAAGGTACTCTATGATACTGAAAACTTTTTTTTTTTAATTTGAAGGGGAGAGAGAGAAGCTTCTGTCCACTGGTTCACTCCACAAATGACCACAGCAGGGGACGCTGGTCCACATGGGTTTCCTGTATGGGTGCAGAGGCCCAAGAACGCCGGCCATCCGCTGCTGCTTTCCCAGGCGCATTAGCGGGGAGCTGGGTCAGAAGCAGAGCAGCTGGGACTTGAACTGGTGCTCTGATACGGGGTGGCAGCACTGCCGGCAGCTGCTTGGCTCACTGTACCACAGTGCACCCCTCACCCCGTAAAAACATTCTTGACCCTGATCTCAAAAGAGCTTAATGTAAGTCTGAAGCCAGTGAGCTCTTGGGGGGTACACTGTGTGATGTAAAACAGGCGTCTGAAATAGTCAACAGGGGTCACCTGCTCCACTACGGGTCAGCTTCCTGCTGTGGCCGGGGAGAGCAGCTGAGGTCGGCCCAGTGCGTGGGCCCTGCCACCATCAACGTGGGAGACCTGGAGGAAGCTCCTGGCTTTGGCCTGGCCCAGCATCTGGCCTGTGTGGCCATCTGGAGAGTGAACCAGTGGCTGGAAGATTTCTTCCTCTGTCTTCCCGCTCTCTGTAACCCTCCCTCCCTCCCTCCCTTCCTTCCTTCCTTCCTTCCTCTCTCTCTCTCTCTTTCTCTCTTCCTCTCGCTCTTTCTTTTTTAAAGATTTATTTATTTATTTGAAAGAGTTATACAGAGAGAGAAGGAGAGGCAGAGAGAGAGGGAGAGGTCTTCCATCTGTTGGTTCACTCCCCAGATGGCTGCACTTATCCAGAGCCAGGAGCTTCTTCCAGGTCTCCCACGCAGGTGCAGGGGCCCAAGGACTTGGGCCATCTTGTACTGCTTTCCCAGGCCGTAGCAGAGAGCTGGATCAGAAGTGGAGCAGCCGAGACTGGAACCAGCGCCCACATGGGATGTTGGCAGCGCATGCCAGCTTTAGCCGCTGCCGGCCCCCTCTGTAACCCTTTCAAGTAAATAAAAAAAATTTTAAAGTAAGTGAAGTCAACAGTTAACCATGAGTGAGTCCTGGCCCTGTGTTTCCCAGAGAGGCTCTTGGTGTCGTAAGGAGCATCCTCTAATCCGTGGGGCTCAGCCAGCCAGAAGATGGCTAAGGGAAGTCACAGTGTGAGGACTGTGGTTCCCAGCCCCACTGCTGTCGGTTAGATCCTGCCCCTCATCCAGGTGGCTCCTGGGCCCAGGAGGGCGTTTCTGCAAAGAAGTGGCAGCTCCTGAAGAAGTAGGAAAACGGAATTGAGCTTATAGGGTCTTTGGCCCAAAGCAGGACTCTGGTACACAATGCTTGGGGAAACAGATTTGATAGGCCCTGTCTCTTGGTCAGAGTGTCAGCCTTGCACTTACTACCTCAGTTAGCTTCCTCCCTCCCTCCCTCCCTCCCTCCCTCCCTCTTCCTTCCTTTTTATTTTATTTGAAAGGCAGAGTTACAGAGAGGCAGAGACAGGTCTTCATCCGCTGGTTCACTCCCCAGATGGCTGCATCGGCTGGAGCTGCACTGATCCCAAGCCAGGAGCTTCTTCCGGGTCTCCCATGCGGGTGCAGGAGCCCAAGGACCTGGGCCATCTTCCACTGCTTTCCCAGGCCATAGCAGAGAGCTGGATGGGAAGAGGAGCAGCCGGGACTTGACCCAGCCCCACATGGGTGCTGGCGCCACAGGCAGAGGCTTCAGCCCAGTGCAGCACAGCTGCAGCCGTAGGGTAGACATTTGATGGACACCCTGATGCCGTGTGTTTCCTTCTTGCTTGTGCTTCAGGCCTTACAACTTCCCTGCAGTGACCGTGGCTTTCCCCAACTGATCTTAGTGACATTTTTCCATTTTGAATTGTAACTGATTTGGCTTTTTAACATTTTGACAGTTAAGCATTTTAGTGTTGTGTGCATATAGAAATAATTGGCACCATCAGAATTCTGTTTTGTGAATAAGTGTGTCAAATTAAGTAATATACATTTTACTTACAAATCTCATAATTCCTCTATTGTGGAAACTGGCCTTCCTCCCTGACTGGAACATCACGTTACAAGTGATTTACGCTCACGGAGGGCGGGGCTGGGGATTCAGGGCTGTTTTGTGACGGCCGTTAGAGTTGTGCAGGGGTGCCATTTGGGACAGGGTCAAGGTACTTTTTGAGATCAGTATTACCATTTTAAAGTGAGAGGAACAGTCTGTATTGCTTGTGGCTGAAGAGGGAGCAGGAAGGAGATCTCGCACCACATGGGAGGGTTCCTGTGGTGAGGTGGTGTGATGGAGCCTGGGTCTCTGGAGACAGGCCTTCCTGCGTGGAGAAAGCACCACCATAATGAAGTGAAGGTCGCTTAGATCTCCGGCTCACATCTGCTTTGGCGACCTGAGAAAGTAGGTTGAATAAAAATCCAGAGCTTCACATGCTTTAAGGTTGATGGGGTAACTTAAGTCAGTTTAAATGATGCTGCAGAGAGCGCCCCTCTCTGTCTGTGTGCACGTGTACAGCCGTCAATGTGGAGCCTAGGTGCAGAGACCCCCCCCAGTAACCCAGAGCTCCCCCGGCTGTGGGTCTGTCTGTGTGCACGTGTACAGCCGTCAATGTGTGGAGCCTAGGTGCAGACCCCCCACCCCCAGTAACCCAGAGCTCCCCCGGCTGTGGGTCTGTCTGTGTGCACGTGTACAGCCGTCAATGTGTGGAGCCTAGGTGCAGACCCCCCACCCCCAGTAACCCAGAGCTCCCCCGGCTGTGGGTCTGTGTGCACGTGTACAGCCGTCAATGTGGAGCCTAAGTGCAGAGACACCCCCCCCCCCCAGTAACCCAGAGCTCCCCCGGCTGTGGGTCTGTCTGTGTGCACGTGTACAGCCGTCAATGTGGAGCCTAGGTGCAGAGACACCCCCAGTAACCCAGAGCTCCCCCGGCTGTGGGTCTGTCTGTGTGCACGTGTACAGCCGTCAATGTGGAGCCTAGGTGCAGAGCCCCCCCCAGTAACCCAGAGCTCCCCCGGCTGTGGGTCTGTCTGCACGTGTACAGCCGTCAGGATGTGGAGCCTAGGTGCAGAGACCCCCCCCCCGCCCCCCCAGTAACCCAGAGCTCCCCCGGCTGTGGGTCTGTCTGTGTGCACGTGTACAGCCGTCAATGTGGAGCCTAGGTGCAGAGACCCCCCCCAGTAACCCAGAGCTCCCCCGGCTGTGGGTCTGTCTGTGCACGTGTACAGCCGTCAATGTGGAGCCTAGGTGCAGAGACCCCCCCCCCCCCAGTAACCCAGAGCTCCCCCGGCTGTGGGTCTGTCTGTGCACGTGTACAGCCGTCAATGCGGAGCCTAGGTGCAGAGACCCCCGCCCCCCCAGTAACCCAGAGCTCCCCCGGCTGTGGGTCTGTCTGTGTGCACGTGTACAGCCGTCAGTGTGGAGCCTAGGTGCAGACCCGCCCCCCAGTAACCCAGAGCTCCCCTGTTCCCTTTCCTGTTAGTTTCCACTCCGTTCTGAGCTGTATCCTTTAGATGTGTTTTACCTGTTTTTGAATTTCGTATTAAAGAACTTTTTCTACTAGTGCTCTTTGGCTCAGCGTTATATCTGAAGTGCACCTGCATTTTAAACTTTGATTTATCAAAAGAGAGACAGGCGTGTACACACACACACACACACAGTGAGAGCTCTCCTGTCTGCCCTATCTTCTGGTGTGCCTGCCGAATGTCTGCAAGCAGCCAGCGTTGGGCCAGGCCGAAACCAAGAGCTGGGGACACGATTCCGTGTCCCCAAGGACGACAGCAGAGCAGAGACCTAACCGCTCGAGTATCTTCCTGCTTCCTGTTCCTCAGCAGGAAGTAGATTGGGAGCAGAATCAGGACCGGAACCCAGGTACTTGGATACAAGATGTGGGCGTCCCGAGAGGTAGCTTACCTGCTGTGCCTAACGCCCTCCCCGTGTCTGTATTAAAGAAATACATATTTTATTTAAAAGGCAAAGAGAAAGAGAGTGACAGAGCGAGAGTTGAGAGCACTATCTTCCATCTTCTGGTTCCCTCTCCAAATGCCTACAGTGGCCAAGGCGGGGCCAGACCAAATCCAGGAGCTTGGAGCTCAACCCAGGTTCCTGTGTGGTGGCAGGGACCCACGTACTTACCCTGCATGGCTTCCTCCCAGGTGTGCAGCAGCAGGAAGCTGTCGCAGCAGTGGCTGGGACTGAGCTCAGCGCTGGTAGTGTGGCTGCAGGCGTGGCAGCGGTGTCTGGACTCCTGCATCAATGTGAGAGTGTTCCGCTGTGTGACTGCTCCTTAACTGACTTACCCATTGCAGTGTGGAGAGCGAGTTAGTCTGCTGTGTGGCTGGCGTGTGCCAAGTGGACGGCGTTTCCCTGGCTGGGTCTGTGCACAGAGGACTCACTTGAGCGTGCCTGGGCGCGGGGTTGCTGGGTACACTGTGACCTGGCCTGGGCAGACTGTGCTAGACAGGTTTTCGGAGTGCTCCTGTTGTCCCTTCGTTTTTAGAAATCAGTGTACGTGTAAAGGAAATTGCTCCTTCGGCGCGCATCTGTTTGCTTTTGACACATGGCAGTTTCTGTGGCACTGCCACGGTTGGGATACGGAGCACTTTGCCCGTGGAAGTTGCCCTGTGCAGTCAGGCTCTGCCTACTCCAGCGCTCTGGGCAGTCGCTGCTCTTAGCAGTCACTCTCGTTGGAGAAGTCCCGTGAGTGGAGTCACACAGTGTGCCGTCTTTGAGGCTAGTTCGCTTGTCTCCACATAGTCAGAGTCATTCAGGTTGTTGCATGCTTCCAGAGGTTTGTTGCCTTTTTTTCTTTCATCTTTTTTCTGTTCCTCTTTACTCCTGTGTAGTATTTGATGGTATGGATGTATCAGTTTATTTATTTATTTATTTATTTATTTTTTTGACAGGCAGAGTGGACAGTGAGAGAGAGAGAGAGAAAGGTCTTCCTTTTTGCCATTGGTTCACCCTCCAATGGCCGCCGCGGTAGGCGCACTGCGGCCGGCACACCATGCTGATCCGATGGCAGGAGCCAGGTGCTTCTCCTGGTCTCCCATGGGGTGCAGGGCCCAAGGACTTGGGCCATCCTCCACTGCACTCCCTGGCCACAGCAGAGAGCTGGCCTGGAAGAGGGGCAACCGGGACAGGATCGGTGCCCCGACTGGGACTAGAACCCGGTGTGCCGGCGCCGCAAGGCGGAGGATTAGCCTAGTGAGCCGCGGCGCCGGCCTATTTTTTTTTTTTTTTTGACAGGCAGAGTTAGAGTGAGAGAGAGAGACAGAGAGAAAGGTCTTCTTTCTGTTGGTTCACCCCCCCAAATGGCTGCTACGGCCAGCGCGCTGTGCCGATCAGAAGCCAGGAGTCAGGTGCTTCCTCCTGGTCTCCCATGTGGGTGCAGGGCCCAAGCACTTGGGCCATTTTCCACTGCCCTCCCGGGCCACAGTAGAGAGCTGGCCTGGAAGAGGAGCAACCGGGACTAGAACCTGGGGTGCTGGTGCCACAGGCGGAGGATTAGCCAAGTGAGCCGCGGTGCCGGCCTACAGTTAATCTGTTCTTAACTTGATGGATGTTGGTGGTTATTTCCAGAGTTTGTTGACTAGAAATAGTTACTATTAACTTTTTTTTTTTTTTTTTAACAGGCAGAGTGGATAATGAGAGAGAGAGAGAGAGAGAGAAAGGTCTTCCTTTTTGCCGTTGGTTCACCCTCCAATGGCCGCTGCAGCTGGTACATCTCGCTGATCCGAAGCCAGGAGCCAGGTGCTTCTCCTGGTCTCCCATGCGGGTGCAGGGCCCAAGGACTTGGGCCATCCTCCACTGCACTCCCGGGCCATAGCAGAGAGCTGGCCTGGAAGAGGGGCAACCGGGATAGAATCCGGCATCCCAACCGGGACTAGAACCCGGTGTGCCAGCGCTGCAAGGCGGAGGATTAGCCTGTTAAGCCACGGCGCCGGCCACTATTAACTTTTATATTGAGGTTTAGCACGAAAGTAAATTTTCATTTCTCTAGGGTAGATACCAGGGAGTAGGAGCTGAGGTGTATGGCAACTTTATGAGAAGCTGCCAACCTGTTCCCAGAGTAAATGTTGCATTTTGCCTGCCCACCAGCAAGGCGTGAGAGTTCCTGTTGGTTATGCATTCTTGCTAGCACGTGGATAGTCTTTACTGTTTTAATAAAGAGGTGTGTAAGGGAAGAAGCTCCTGGCTCCTGGCTTTGGATGGGCACAGCTTTGGCTGTAGTGGCCAACTGGGGAGTGAACCATCAGGTGGAAGACCTCTCTCTCTAACCTCTCCTCTCTCTGCGTAACTCTGACTTTCAAATAAACAAATAAATCTTTTTTTTAAAAAAATAAAGAGGCATGTAGTGGTGTCATGGTTTTAATCTACATTTGCATGCTGACTAAATGAGAGTGAACACTTGCGTGTCTTTGTTTATCTTGCCTGTATCCTCTTGGGAGAAGTGCTTATTCAAGACTGCATGTTTTTAAACTTCTATATGTTTCTTTTCATTTTACTTGTAAGGCCTGAGACAGAGACAGAGATCTTCTATCCCCTGGTTCATTCCCCCAAATGCCCATGTCAGGTAGGGCTGGGCCAGGCCAAATCCAGGAGCCTGAGACTCTGGGTCTCTCACTTGGGGTGATGGGGACTCAAGTACTTGAGCCCTCCCCTGCTGCCTCTCCGGGTGCACATTCTCCCAGGAATTGGAAAAAGAACTGGAACTCTCAAACCCAGGCACTTTGATATGGGGTGTGGGTGGTCCCAAGCAGTGTCTCTCTCTCTTTCTTTTTTTTTTTAAGATTTATTTGAAAGAGTTAGAGACAGAGAGAGGTATTCCAGCTGCTGGTTCAATCCTCAAATGGCCTCAACGGCTGTAGCTGGGCCAATCCAAAGCCAGGAGCTTCTTCTGGGTCTCCCAGGCAGGTGCAGGGACCAAGCACTTGGGCCATCCTCCACTGCTTTCCCAGGCCATCAGCAAGGAGCTGGGTTGGAACTGGAGCAGCCGGGACTCAAACTGGCACCCATGTGGGATGCTGACACTGCAGGCTGAGGTTTTAATCTGGTGCACTATAGCGCCGGCCCCCCAAGCAGTGTCTTAATCAGTGTCTTAACCAAATACCGGTCTCCAGGACAGCCTATTTTTAATTGGGTTGTTTGTTTTCATACTTTTTTTTTTTGACAGAGAAAAATGTCTTCCTTCTGTTGGTTCACCCCACAAATGGCCGCTACAGCCAGAGCTATGCCGATCTGAAGCCAGGAGCCAGGTGTTTCCTCCTGGTCTCCCACGTGGGTGCAGGGGCCCAAGCACTTGGGCCATCCTCCACTGCCCTCCCGGGCCACAGCAGAGAGCTGGACTGGAAGAGGAGCAACCAGGGACTAGAACCCGGCGCCCATATGGGATGCTGGCGCCGCAGGCGGAGGATTAACCAAGTGAGCCATGGGTGCGGCCCCTGTTTTCATACTTTCTGGTTTAGAGAGTTCTTTATAATTCTGAATACAAATCCTTTGCTGGCTATGTGATCTGCAAACATTTTCTTCAAATTTGTAGTTTATCTGTTTTGTTAACTTTTTTCTTTTCTATCTACATCATGCTTTTGGTTGTGAGTCAGAACACTTTGTTTTAGCTCCAGGTTATGAATTTTTCCTCCTGTTTTCTTCTAAAAATTTCAGTGTCAAAATTAGATTTATGATTATTTTTGAATTAATTTTGTGGAAGGTATGAGATTTAGGTAAGGCCTCTATCTGACATACAGAAGGGAGATTGTTCACCCACTTGTTGGAAGAGTGTCTTGTCCCTATTGGATCGACTTTTACCTTCATAAAAATCACTTGGCCTTGTTTGCCTTATTCTGGACTATGTTGACTACTTTTTTTTTTTTTTTCTCGGAAAGGCAGAATTAGAGATATCTTACATCCACTGGTCTACTCCCCAAATGGCCACAGTAGGAGCCTGGACCTCCATCCAGGTCTCCCACATGGGTGGCAGGGGCTCAGAGACTTGGGCCATCTTCTGCTTCCCCAGGCACATTAGTGGGGAGCTGGGTCAGAAGTGGAGCAGTCAGGACAGGATTGATAACTGTTAAGTCTTAAAATTGAGTATGGTGATTCCTCCAACTTTAGAATCAGCTTGCCTTATGTCTACCAATAGTTCTACTGTTTTTTTTAAATTAAAGATTTATTTATTTGAGTGGCAGTTATGGCCGGTGCCGTGGCTCACTAGGCTAATCCTCCGCCTGTGGCGCTGGCACACCGGGTTCTAGTCCCGGTCAGGGCACCGGAGTCTGTCCCGGTCGCTCCTTTTCCTGTTCAGCTCTCTGCTATGGCCCGGGAAGGCAGTGGAGGATGGCCCAAGTCCTTGGGCTCTGCACCCGCATGGGAGACGAGGAGAAGCATCTGGCTCCTGGCTTCAGATCAGTGCGGTGCGCCAGCCGCAGCGGCCATTGGGGCGTGAACCAACGGCAACGGAAGACCTTTCTCTCTGTCTCTCTCTCTCACTGTCCACTCTGCCTGTCAAATAAGAATAAATAAAGCAAAAAGAAAAAAAAGAAAGACAGTTATGGTGGGGGGGGAGGGCGTCTTTTACCTGCAGGTTCACTCCCCAGATGGCTGTTATGGCTGGAGCTGGGACACTCAGGAGCTTCTTACCCTGTGGGTGCAGGGGCCCAAATACTTGCACCATCTTCAGTCCTTTCCCAGGCACATTAGCAGGGGGCTGGATCAGAAGTGGAGTGGCCAGGATTTGAACAGGATGTTGGTACCACAGGCCATGCGTGGCTTTACCCACTACGCCACTGTGCTGGCCCCCTCTGAGGTTTGATTGGAATAGCCTTAACTCTGTATGTCAATCAGTTTGAACTGATACATTTATTTTGTTGTATTTTCCAGTACATGAATATGGTGTGTGTCCGTATTTGTGGTCTTTAAGTTCTTTCATCAGGGTTTTGTATCAGCAAACAGATCCTGTGTGTTTAGTTAGGATTATACATATTTGTTTTTTTCAACAAGAAGTTTTAAGCATTTTATGTTTTTAACTATTATAAATAGTGTTTTTAATATATTTATTCTTATTTGACAGGTAGAGTTGTAGACAGAGAGAGAGAGAGAGAGAGAGACAGAGAAAGGTCTTCCCTACGCTGGTTCACTCCCCAAATGGCTGCCACGGCCGGTGCTGCGCCGATCCGAAGCCAGGAGCCAGGTGCCTGGTGCCTCTTCCTGGTCTCCCATGCGGGTGCAGGGCCCAAGGACTTGGGCCATCCTCCACTGCCCTCCTGGGCCACAGCAGAGAGCTGGACTGGAAGAGGAGCAACTGGGACAGAATCCGGCGCCCCGACCGGGACTAGAACCCGGATGCCGGCACCGTAGGCGGAGGATCAGCCTAGTGAGCCGTGGCGCCGGCCAAGACTTTCAATGTGGTGGATAACATCATTGATTTTGGACATTGAACTGGCTTTGCATTCCTGGAATAAACTGATTTTGGACATTGAACCAGTTTGGCATTGCTGGGTTAAACCTTGTAGCTATGGTTTATTATAATATTACTAATGTTATATTATAACATTGTTAATATTATTTTTAAAAATTTGTTTATTTGAAGGGTAGAGTGATAGAGACTTTCATTCACTGATTAACTCCCCAAATGCCTACAACACATCTGGCTGGGTCGGGCAAAAGCCAAGAGCCAGGAACTCCATCCAGGTCCCCCACATGTGTGGTAGGAACCCAAGTGCTTGGTCCATCATCTGCTGCCTCGCAGGCATTAGCCGGAAGCTGGATTGGCAGTGTGGAATAGCTGGGACTCGAACCAGCTCTCCTGTATGGGACAGGGCCTTCCCAAGTGCTGATCCTGCTGTGCCACCCCTCTGTCCTTTCCGTGTCTGTCTGGGCGTCTGTAATGACGGCCCCTCTTTTATTCGTGATACTGGTACAGATGCTGTTTAGCTTACATAGGGGTACCTCCAAGTAAACCCATGGTGTGATGGGAATATCCTGTGTTTTTTTTTTTTTTTTTTTTTTTTTAAGATTTATGTATTTGAAACTCAGAATTACACAGAGGAAATGACGGGGGGGGGAGGGGGGAGAGGGGAGAAAGAAAGGTCTTCCATCCGCTGGTTTACTCCCTAGATGGCTGCAACTGCCAGGGCTGGGCCAGGCCTAAGCCAGGAGTTTTCTTCCGGGTCTCCCACTTGGGTGCAGGGGCCCAAGCACTTGGGCCGTCCTCCGCTGCTTTCCCTGGCACATGAGTGGTAAGCTGAGCCGGAAGTGGAGCAGCCAGGACTCAGATTGGCCCCCATGTGGGATGTCGGTGCTGCAGGCAGCGACTTTACCTGCTACACCACCACAGCACAGTGCTGGCCCCGTCCCAGGAGTTCTTAACCAGGTTAATTCCTGGAAACTCAGTGCGAAATGTCTGTGTTGGGCGCCTTAGCAGAGCTCTTCAGAACGCCTCTGCTCTTTCTCCTGGTCTCGCGTCTTCCCTCTGGCGCTCTGAGTCCGCCTCCCTCCCCTCTTGTCTGCCGTTGCTAACGCTGAGGTGCTGATCTATGTGACTTCCCCGTTAGCCGCCAGAGGACCTGAAACACTGGCTGGTACTGCTGAGTAATGCTAACCGCCTTGACTTGTTCTTCCTTCATTTATAGCTGATGCCTTGTCCAGCTCTTGCCTCTCTCTAATTTGCCTTCCTGGAGGTTGCTAAGTGCCGAGATCCTTACCAAATCCTGTAGTCGTTTTGCAGTCCTGATCCTATTTGAACTTTTTGCATTTGGCATCTTTGCATTTGACTTTGGTTATGTACCCCTTTCTGGGACTTTCTTTGGCAATGTCCTGGTTCTCCTGGGTGTCGCTTTGCTTGCCTTTCCCAGCTGTGGTGAGTTCACTTCCTCCTGAACTTGACATTTACCTTGATTTGGTCGATTCTGTGTTCAGTGTTTCCTTTCAAGTTCAGACTTGAGAGTTGATGTTTTTAGTGTTTGCTGGTAGAGATTTCTGGTAGTTAAGAACTCCAGATGATCAGGAAGTCTCTAATGTTGTGAGTATTCACATAATATTAGAATGCTGGTTGATGCCTTTCCCCCTCAGCTGTGGTAAATAAACTTAATTTTTCCATGTTTCTTTGGTGCCTAGGTATTGGTTTGTTTGCTAACTTATCAAAAGGAATTTTTGTCTAGAAATTGGGTCTGTTAGGGCTGCCGCTGTGGCATAGCTGGTAAAGCCACTGCCTGCAATGCTGGCATCTCATATGGGTGCCACTTCTTGTCCTGGCTGCTCCACTTCTGATCCAGCTCCCTGCCAGTGTGCCTGGGAAAGCAGTGGAGGATGAAATTGGGTCAGTTGTGTGCAGTTGTGTATCGGACACAGATTCTGTGCCTGTCCGGGTGAGCAGATGGTGCGGGATCGCCTTGAGGGTCTGCAGTTCTGCGGCTGCTCCTGAGTCGGACGTCCCTGAAGTGTGGCTGCTTCAGAGGCACAGCGGGGAGCAGGTGCCAAGATCCCTTGGGCTGCAGGAGAACATGTGAGCATTTGTGTTTCTAAATGAAATGTGAACCTTCACGAGACAGGCACCCCCACTTGACCTGCATTTCAGTCATGAGTCTTGCAGGATTCTTGAGCTGTCCTGGGGCGAGAGGAACTTCTCACCTAGCAGAGCTCATTCAGTGAGTGAGTTCTGTAGTTTCCCAGTGATTTTTACTTGTTTGAAAGTATTTGAAAGGCAGTGGGAGAGAGGGAGGGAGAGAGGGAGAAAGAGAAATGATATCAAGGCAGATCTGTTTGGTTCACTCCCCAAATGCCCACAGCATTTGGGGCTGGACCAGGCTGAAGCAGGAGCCTGGAATTCAGTCCGGGACTCAGGTGTGGATGACAGAGACCCTACTCTGTGAGCCATTAGCTGCTGCCTCCCAGGATTCACAGGAGCTGGAAGGTGGGATGGATTTGGAGCCGGAACTTGAACCCAGGCACTGTGATGTGGGCGTGCCAAGCAGTGTTCTAACAGATGCGCCAATGCCTGCTCCCCTGCGGCCTGATCTCTGTTAAACTGGTCTTTACAGAACAGTCAGGTGGCCTTGGCAGCGCTGGGTTGGAGAGAATACTGGTAATGAAAGTGTGGCACAGCAGGGACGTGCGTGGCAGGGCCAGTGCTTCTGCTCTCCGTGCTGGCTCTCGTCAGGCACGGGATGAAGCTAAAGTGCCATCTCCGCGGAACTGGTAGCGGACTCTGAACGATCATTTGGCATGGGGATTTAATCCACTTTTATTAATGATAGCCGTGCCCAAAGCGATTGTCTTGCCTTGAGACATTAGGGAACGGAAAATACATGGCTTTTACAGTCAGCAAAGAAATTCAGAAATCAGCACCCAGAGGAGAAGTGGCACCTGTAATTCTGCAGCCGTTTTAAAGACACGCATT
The DNA here is from genome assembly GCF_033115175.1 of Lepus europaeus. Classification (NCBI taxonomy): domain Eukaryota; kingdom Metazoa; phylum Chordata; class Mammalia; order Lagomorpha; family Leporidae; genus Lepus; species Lepus europaeus. The sequence goes on along the minus strand of NC_084842.1, from coordinate 90,288,392 downwards.
ACTGCCCGCGTCTTCTTAGTTTACTTTTTATTTTACTTACTTTTGAAGATTTATATCTTTGTTTAAAAGGCAGAGTTACAGAGAGGCAGAGAGAGAGAGAGAGAGGTCTTCCATCTGCTGGTTCAGTTCCCAGTGTCTGCAACGGTCGGAGCTGCGCCGATCTGAAGCCAGGAGCCAGGAGCTTCTTCTGGGTCTGCCACGTGGGTGCAGGGGCCCAAGGACTTGGGCCATCCTGCATTGCTTTCCCAGGCCATAGCAGAGAGCTGGATCGGAAATGGAACAGCTGGGACTCTAATGGGCTCTCAGTATGGTATGCCCGCACTGCAGGTGGAGGCATTATCTGCTGTGCCACAGCGCCGGCCCCACACTCTAGTATTTAGAAGATTTCTTGAGACTTGAGGTTGAGTTCTTTTCGAGGTCTCTAGCTGTGTCTGTTTCGGGTGGGTTCGGTGCAGACGTGACTCCAGCCAGTTTGTGCGGATAAGGCCGTAAGGCAGCTGCTATTGGACGGTCTGGTAGAGTAGGGTTTCTGCTGGGCTCCGTGGTGGTTCCAGCACACCACACCACACTCAGCCGGGGAGTGCCTGGAGCTGGTGTGCACTCTCTACCACACCAAGTAAAGGCGAAATAGCTGTCTGCCTGGGGAACATGTGGAGGGTTAGCAGAATAGCATAAAGATATGAAACAGTATGACAAAAACAAGAAAACACGTGACTTTGTCAGTAAGTACTTTTGGGTATCCATAGACACAGTTGGGGAAGAGGGAGAACAGTGAACGGTGAGCAGAAGGCGTGTGCTCCTGTTTGTAGCAGGCGTCACCTCTGCTTTCCGCTAGACTCCGTGAGACACGGAGCGCCCTGGAGCCTGCAGATTCTGAAAAAATTGTTGAACAAGCAGGAAAAACTAGCGATCAGCAGTGGTGGAGCAGCCACTTTGCATGTTGAAGGGAGGTTCCTGCCTAGAAGGAGAGCATCCGCAGAGTCTGAGCGCCCCACACGCCGGGGAGCTGCCCGCAGCAGGGCCAGTCTGAGGGCTTCTTGGGGCAAGGCTCCGAGCGTTGCCTGTTCTGATGTGAATCGACTGTCTCTGTTTTACTTACAGCGGCTTAAATGTACTGACCTTTTCTGTAATAAGTGACTGTCAGTGAAATGCTGCCTGGCAGTTCAGTAGTTTTGAGAAAAATAAAGTCTACCCCCTCAGAGGTGAAAATGGGTGTTTGGAGTTGTCTCCATTGTGTGTGCCTGCTAAGAATCGTGTAAACAGCCATCTAACTGCAGACTTAACTTGGAAATGAGATGAAATTTGTAGTCTGTCTAGAAGCTTCCTGTTGTAACAGCAGGTTTTAAGCTTATTAAAAATACAAAATGTGATACCTTCTGTTTACCATGTGCGAACAAGGAACTCTAACGACTAGTTGGATTTCAACAAAAACTCTGTAATGGATTGAAAGGGTGGACGACCCACGACCATGATTAGGTGCGGCCAGGGCGCTTCCCCCAGGCAGCTGTGTGTTTTTGAAAGGAGCCTTTTCCAGCAGACAGCCAGTAAAACCAGCTTTCCAACTAAATTCATAGTGTTTCCAAGATCTGAATCTACCATAATGTGCTAGTGTTTTATTTATTTATTTTTATGAATTTATTATCTTCACTGTATTTGAAGGACAGAGAGAGGAAGAGAGGCAGAGAGCGCGCCCACCTACTGGTCCGCTCCGTGAGCTGGGCCCGGCTGAAGCCAGGAGCCTGAAACTCTGTGTCTTCCTTTTACGGCCAGGACTCAGCTGTGTGAGCCACACCTCTGCTCCCAGGGTGCACGCTGGCAGGAAGCTGGCAGGAAGCAGAGTAGCCAGGATGCTCACCGCGCGCTCAAATGTGGGGTCCAGGTGCCCTCTGCCAGATGCCCGTCCCTGAACCAGGAAGTCAGAGTCATGAATACATTCCATCACTGTGATCTCCTTAAATTTTCTTCCTTTAGTTTTTGGTGGAATAAAAAATGTTCAATATTGTTAATTAAAGATCCAAAGATACAGTTTCATTTTCCTCTCCTGTTCATGTTGTGTATTTTTTATTGCATGTGAGTGACGTCCGTCAACTACCGCTGACTGCTTTCTGTGTTGCCAGAGGCGGGGTGGTCCAGTCGTGCCTCTGCCCGAGCCCAGGGCGCTCTCTGGGTGGCGGCAGCGTGCACCTTGCCGGGGACTGGGCAGGCAGGGCGGTGGCTGGCTGGTCTTCTCTCCAGCTGGGTCCCCTCCTCTTTTCCCTGTTATTCTGTGCCTTGAAGTGGAGTGGTTCTTGGCTTGTGTGCTTGTCCTGTTCTTTCTCACATCAGGATTGCATTGCTTTTGATCCCCAGGAAGCTGTGTTCTCCCACCTTCCTCCTGGCTCTGTCTCTTCAGACTCCTGCTGTCCTGTGTGGCCCAGCTTGCCCGAGGAGAAGGCTACCTGTCCTGTTCAGCTTGCGCTGGTCCTCTCTACTGCAGCAGAGACGTCGCTAATGACATGTGACGCCTTTGTTTTACCTGTACGGCTGTTGTCTGCTATGTGATTGCAGGGGTTTTTATAGTGTCTTTGCCATAGTCAGTAAGGAATTGTTGAATGAATCAAATGAGATGTAAAATTAGGAAGTTAAATTTTCCTAAGATTGATTTTCATGTTATTTGAGAGGCAGAGAGATACACACACAGAAAGGAGAGACAGAGACCACTCCTGAAATGCCTGCAACAGCCAGTGCTGGGCCAGACTGAAGCCGGGAGCTTCCTCACGTGTTGGCAAGGGCTTGCGTGGCTGAGCCGTCTTTGCTGCCAGCAAGGGTGCACACGAGCAGGAAGCCGAATTGGAAGTAGAGGAAGCAAGTATTGAACCGGGCTCTCTGATGTGAGATGGGGTGTTGTAAGGAGCAGATTAAGTGCTGTGTCAAATGCACGCCAGCATGCCAAATCAGAGTGCTGGTTCGAGTCCCGGTCACTCCACTTCTGATCCGGCTTCTTGCTGATGTACCTGGGAAGGCAGCAGAAGATGGCCCAAGTGCTTGGGCTCTGCCACACAGCCTATGTGGGAGATCCTGATGGAGTTCCTGGCTCCTGGCTTTGGCTTGGCCCAGACCTGGCTGTTGTGTGATCATTTGGAGAGTAAACAGTGGGTGTCTCTCTTGTCTCTCTGTAACTGCCTTTCAAATAAATAAATAAATAAATAAATAAAAGTGAGGCGTTAAAAAAAACGGCCATTCTCTTCCCTTTTCTGTGGCATGGAAACTCATGTTTGAGTAGGATTGAGTCCTTTTTTTTTTTTTTTTTTAAGTTTTTAAGGATTTTTATTCAGAGAGAGAAATGCACAGGGAAATGAGGCCTTGGATTAAATCTTTTTTTTTTTTTTTTTTTGACAGGCAGAGTGGATAGTGAGAGAGACAGAGAGAAAGGTCTTCCTTTTTGCCGTTGGTTCACCCTCCAATGGCCGCTGCGGCTGGTGCATTGTGCTGATCCGAAGCCAGGAGCCAGGTGCTTCTCCTGGTCTCCCATGCGGGTGCAGGCCCCAAGCACTTGGGCCATCCTCCACTGCCTTCCCAGGCCATAGCAGAGAGCTGGCCTGGAAGAGGGGCAACCGGGACAGAATCCGGCGCCCTGACAGGGACTAGAACCCGGTGTGCCAGCGCTGCAAGGCGGAGGATTAGCCTGTTAAGCCACGGCGCTGGCCTGGATTAAATCTTTAGATTATTCTGGAAGTTAAAATTTGTTCCAGTATTGTCCTGATTATTTAGTGAGACACTCATTTGGCTTTATTGATTCAGCATTGCAGCTGCGCCATGCCCCAGGAGGTGTATAGTGAAATTCTAGACTGGACCTTTTTACTTACAAACTAAAAAAAAATTTTTTTGAGAGGCAAAGCGATCTAGAGACAGAAGTGTGCAGAGTGCTGTCCGTGGTTCACTCCCCAGGTGCCTCAGTAGAGCTGGGGATTCAGTCCAGCTCTCCCACGTGGGCGACAGCGACCCAGTCGTTTGCAGCAGGGTCTTTTGTAGTAGTAATAGCTACAGTTTTAGATTTATTTATTTATTTGAAAGAGTACAGAGAGGCAGAAGCAGAGAGAGAGAGAGGGAGAGAGAGAGGTCTTCTATCTGCCACTTTACTCCTCAGATGGCTGCAATGGCTGGAGCTGCACCGATCCAAAGCCAGGAGCCAGGAGCTTTGTCCGGGTCTCCCATGTGGGTACAAGGGCCCAAGGACTTGGGCCATCTTCTACTGCCCTCCCAGGCCACAGCAGAGAGCTGGATGGGAAGGGGAGCAGCCAGGACTTGAACATGCACCCGTCTGGGATGCCGGCACTGCTGGCGGTGGCTTTACCTGCTGTGCTGCAGCGCTGGCCCCAATAATAGTTACATTTAAACTGACTTAAAACATTTGAAATGCAGGTTTTAAGTAAATGTCTAATGCATAGCATTTTTTATTACATGAATGAGTCATTTTGCTTTAATTAAGAAAACACCAAAAGTGTTATCTTTTTAGTGTTTCTTCAAAGACAGCATTTAAAATCATTAGCTAATTCTGGTTGCCAGCTGTTCGGATAGGTGGAGAGCATTTTGCCCTTTTAGAAGCATTGAAAAGCTGAATGAAACCAAGAAAAAGAACTGCAGCTTTCCAACCTCTGGGTTCGCGCCCACCTATGGGAAAGGAGACCCCACGTCCTCCCCTCCTCTGTTGGTGTGCACTCCGCTACCTTCCTCCTTCCCTCCTTTTCCTCACCAATACTTGCCTTGCTTCTCCACCTGGGCTCTGGGTCGACACAGTGCAGCCAGGGGTGTGAGTGATTGGGGGTGAGTAACCAAGTAGGGAAGGTGCAGCGCATGGCAATCTTTGCAGTGAGGGTGGTCTGCGCTGTCTCCCTAGTGAGAGGTGCTGGGGCTGGGACACGGGGTAGAGGAGCATCCCGTGTAGCCATGGCAGTGTGTGCAAAGGTATGGTGTACACGCTAAGGAGCCTGGACCTGGTGACTTGAGTATGTACGTGAAGTCAGGGCCAGACTTGTGAAGGGATGTCAGGAGCTTGGAGTTTATGTTGAGGTAGTTTTCAAAGTTTATGGGGCTGGTACTGTGGCGCAACAGGTTAAGGCGCTGGCATCTCATATGGGCGCCAGTTTGAGTCCCAGCTGCTCCACTTCCGATTCAGCTCTCTGCTATGGCCTGGGAAAGCAATGGATGATGACCCAAGTGCCTGGGCCCCTGCACCCACGTGGGAGACCCAGAAGGAGCCCCTGGCTCCTGGCTTAGGATTGGCTCAGCTTCGGCCATTGAGACCATTTGGGGAGTGAACCAGCAGATGGAAGAACTCGCTCTCTTTCTCTCTCTCTCTCTCTGTTTCAAATAAATAAATCTTTAAAAATATGCGTTTATTCATTGAGCAAACATTTATTGAGTTTGTGAATAGAATTTCTTCTCAGTTCATTTATTCAAGAGGCAGAAACAGCAGGTGCCCATCTGCTGGTTCACTCCCCAGACTCCTGTGGCGGCTGGGGCTGGGCTGGGCTGATCTCACACGTGGGTGTCAGGAACCTGACTTGAGACCTGCTGCTCCCCAGGGTCTTCACTGACAGAAAACTGGGATTGGGAGCTGGAGCTGGGTGTTGGGGTACTCTGATACAGGATGCAGGCATCTCAGCTGTTAGGTCGAATGACCGCCCCTGCTGATCGTTATGTGTTGGGTGCACATTGATACTGAAGTTATAATACCTAGAAGGAACATTGGCTCTTCACCTGTGGACACCGTCTTCCCTGGGGGAGTGGCATGGTCAAGTCATGAGGACGGTCGTGGCGTGGGTTCTGCCTTCAGGATACGTCTGTTTGAGAGGACTTGGACAGCAGCGAGGGACACAGCTAGCAGCAGTCCAGGAGGAAGGAAAAGAGGCCAAAATGCTGTTCTTTGGCATTGGTTCTGCACCCAGTAATTACCGAGTAGCTCTGCCACACGCTTAGTTACTGGTAAAACATCAGCATTAGCCGATACCAGTCAGGTGCTGTCCTGAATGCTTGGATGTGTGTGTTCTTTTAGTCTTCACGGTAATCCTAAGTACTGGATGCTCTTACTAATCTGATTTTATTCTGAGGAAATGTACAGAAAGGCTAAAGCCTTGCCCAAGTGCTTGGGCCCCAGAACCCCTGTGGGAGACCTGGAAGAAGCTCCTGGCTGCTGGCTTTGGCCTGCCCAGCTCTGGCTGTTGCTGCCGTTTTGGGGGTGAGCCAGTGTGTGGAAGTTCGGTCTCTCTCTCTCTCTGTAACTCTGACTTTCAAATAGCTAAATAAATCTTCGAAGAAACAACAATGACAATGTTTTCAGTACCTTCTGATGTAGCTGTGTTTCTCAGAGGAACAGAGTGAGTTCTGCTCTTAGTCACACATCTCAGTAGGAGATGGAGCTGGGCTCCACATCCAGGCTTCCTGCTGCGGCGTCCCGGGCTCTTCTACCAAACTGCTCTTCTGAGTGTCGTCTTTGGTCGCACCCATGTCCAGGCTGCTTTTCAGTCTGACCTGGTTGTAAGAGGCACACTCGTTCTGCTGATCTCGCCAGTTGGTTTCCTCCAATATAATCTTGATTTTGGGGGGGATATTTTATTTAAAAAATTTTTAAGCATGTATTTTATTTAATTGAAAGAGTTACAGTGAGGAAGTGATAGGGAAAGTGTTCTTCCATCCTCTGGTTCATTCCCCAGATGGCCATGACAGCCAGGCTGGGCCAGGCATAAGCCAGGAACTTTTTCCAGGTCTCCCATGTGGGTACAGGGGCCCAAGGACCTGGGCCATCTTCCGCTGCTTTCCCAGGCACATCAGCAAGGAGCTGGATGGGAAGTGGAGCAGCTGGGGCTTGTACGCGAGCCCATATGGGATGCCAGCACCACACGTGGCAGCTTCACCTCTGTGCTACAGAGTATTTTATTCGGAAGCATGTGTAGGTATGAACACAGAATCCTTGCTGACTAAATTTTGTTTGGAGAGGAACATATGGTTTGGGGTAATGTTTTATTATTTTTTCTTCATTTTGTTTTATGACAAAATCAGATGGATAGAAAAATTTATCAGCATTACTGTTGCTATATTTGGAAAATCACCAACATTTTGGAAGGAAGCTTAGTGTACGAAATATGTTTTTTTTTTTTTTTTGACAGGCAGAGTGGACAGTGAGAGAGAGAGATAGAGAGAAAGGTCTTCCTTTTGCCGTTGGTTCACCCTCCAATGGCCGCCGCGGTAGCGCGCTGCGGCCGGTGCACCGCGCTGTTCCGATGGCAGGAGCCAGGTGCTTCTCCTGGTCTCCCATGGGGTGCAGGGCCCAAGCACTTGGGCCATCCTCCACTGCACTCCCTGGCCACAGCAGAGAGCTGGCCTGGAAGAGGGGCAACCGGGACAGGATCGGTGCCCCGACCGGGACTAGAACCCGGTGTGCCGGCGCCGCAAGGCGGAGGATTAGCCTAGTGAGCCGCGGCGCCGGCCCGAAATATGTTTTTAAAAATTTTATTTATTTGGGGCCGGCACTGTGGCTCACTTGGTTAATCCTCCGCCTGCGGCACTGGCATCCCATATAGGCGCTGGGTTCTAGTCCCGGTTGTTCCTCTTCCAGTCCAGCTCTCTGCTGTGGCCCAGGAAGGCAGTGGAGAATGGCCCAGGTGCTTGGGCGCCTGCACCTGCGTGGGAGACCAGGAAGAAGCTCCTGGCTTCCAGTCGGCGCAGCGCCAGCTGTAGTGGCCATTTGGGGGGTGAACCAACAGAAGGAAGACCTTTCTCTCTGTCTCTCTCTCTCTCACTGTCTGTAACTCTATCTGTCAAATAAATAAATAAAAATAAAATAAAGAAACATTTTAAAAAATCAGTGAGCCATTTAAAAATTATTTATTTTTATTTGAAAGAGAAAGAATTATCTTCCTCTGTTGGTTCTCTTCCCAGATCCCTGCAACACCCAGGAGTGCTCAAGGCTGGAACCCTGAGACTGGAACTCAATCCGGGTCTCCCACTGGGGTGGGAGGAACTCAGCCGCTTTGAGCTGTTCCCTGCTGTCTCCCAGGGTGTGCGCTAGCAGGAGGCTGGGATCAGAAGTGTGAGGGCAGCGTTGTGACTCGCTGGGTTGGGCTGCTGCTTGTTTGCCTGCATCCCATATTAGAGTGCTGATTTGAGTCCTGGCTACTCTGCTTCCAGTCCAGCTTTCTGGAAGGCAGCAGATGATGGTCCAAGTGCGTGGGTGTCTGCCACCCATGTGGAAGGCCTGGATGGAGCTTCTGACTTTGGCCTGGCCTGGCTCAGTCCTGGCCATTGTGGGCGTGTGGGGAGTGAACCAGCAGATGGAAGATCCTTTCCCTGCCTCTCTCTCTCTCACTACGCCTTTCAAATAACTCTTTACAAAAACAACAACAAAAAAAAAACAGAGAAAGTCAGGACTTGAACCCTGGCACGTGCTGTGGGATGTTGGCTTCCCAAGCAGTGTCTCAGCTGCTGTGCCAAATGCTGTTTCAGGCTTTATTTACTTTATTCACCAACTTTTTGAAGTATCCTCATGTTGTCTTTTGTGGGACAGCTCTTTGATATCCGAGGCCTCCCATCTGAGGGGGTGGTTCCCCGGTTGGGCTCTTCTGTCATCTTCCAGAATCCGTTGTATGTGACAGAATGCGAGAGTCCCCGATCGTGAGGCCACTGCCTCACTTCTAACATAAACCAGCAGTGTCTGCGCTGTCAGAGTAGTCGCTCCGTGAGTCCATAGTGTGTGCCACAGGAATAGAGTGTACAGAACCACACAGTAATCTAAACAGGAACATTTAAAGAATGAGTAAGCTGTGTTGGAGAGTAACTGCACGCTGGACAGAGAACTCGGGAGATACCCTAGGGCTGACAGATGGTGCCCAAGAAAGGGCGTGTCTGAGAGGGGGCTTCTTGCCAGGTGGGCTTCCGACCTGTAGAGAAGGTACCGTGGCAGCTGACTGTTTGGCTGGGTTGCCCAAGCCGGAACTGGTTGTCCATAACCATCAGGCAAGCGAGAGTGATTTGGGATGCAGGTGAGCTAAGGCTGGAGAGTGTGAGCCCTGAAGTCCATGGGGTTCGTGGGAAGATTCTGGCTGCGGTAAGCCAGGATTGATGGGCAGGTGCACCACCGGGTGGGGTGTTGCTGCTGGAGCCCCTCCTGCAGACACTCACATACCTGCACATGGAGTTGGGCAGCAGGCTTGCTGGTGCAGGCCTGGCCGGGTCTGAGCAGACCACAGGAGCAGTTACCTAAGTCGGGGTGCAGGTTCGTGTCTCTCAGGCTCCTGACCACACCGCAGCTGTGCAAGTCCAGAGCTGCACAAAGCAGGCACTGCTCACCTTCAGAGAAGCTGTGCCTTGGGGAGCCTGGCCGCCTTGTCACTGCCCACCGGGAAGGGCTCCCTCTGCTGGCAGCAAGGGAGAACCACAGACAGACCGTGACTATGATGGTGTGGAAGTGATACACATGCAGTAAAAAATTGTATTTTAAATTTTTGTTTTTAAGATTTAATTTATTTGAAAGAGAGGTTGACATGGGATTTCTGTAGGGGATTCAGTCTTCAAATGGCCGCAGTGGCTGGGGCTGGTCCAGACCGAAACCAGGAGTCCAGAACTCTTAACTGTGACTCCCGCATGGATGGCAGGGGCCCAAGCACTCAGGCCACCGTCCGCTGCCTTCCCAGGCATGTTAGCAGGGAGCTGTATTGGAAGCAGAGCGGCTGGGACTCAAACCGGCACTCTGATGGGATGTGCATCACAGATGGAGGCTTACCGCACCACGCCCCAGCCCCCAGCCCTATACTTTGAATTTGGAATTGTGATATTGTCCTGGGCTAGTGATGTGTGGTGTGGTCCTTAGGTGCTGGGCAGCCAGCACAATAAGCCCTGAGGCATCGGGGGGAACAGCAGGCACTTGACAGTGTCCCGTGTGCGAGGCTGGGTGGTTTGGTAGGTGTATTTAACACTGTTTATCTGAGAGTCAGAGCTCCCATGTGCTGTCAGTGGCCAGGGCTGGGCCACGCTGAAGCTGCATGTCTGGAACTCAGTGCAGGTCTCCTACCTGAGCAACAGGGACCCGCCCACTTGAGCCTTCACCTGACGCTGTTCCGATTATGTTGTTTTCAGCTTACTGTGGGTTTGTTAGGTGTAACCTCACGAGGCCAGGGAGCCTCTGTGCTTAAAGGTACAGCTCCGTCTTTACAGAGGAAGCAGGAGGGATGTATGTGGAGCTGAGTGGCCCGGTCTGCAGCTTCCTGTCGTCAGCTTCCTGCCTCTTGGCTCCAGCCCCCGCTGCAGCACCCTGCTTGTGACTTGAGGGTGACCGTGTGGTTGTCAGCAGAGGGCGCTGCAGGCCACGGAAAGCGGTTCAGTTGTGGCGTGCTCTCCTCCCCGCAGTGGCTGCCTGAGCCATTCTCTCAGCACCCTGGCTGGCTTCCCGCAGCGCTCAGGAGCGCAGTGCCTCTGCACGTCTGAGGGCACCTCCTTGGTGCTGCAGCGGACTTCGCACCCGCTCTGCTGCTACCTGGCCTCAGCCGGACAGGCTGGACACTTGAATTCCTTCCTCCTTTCGGCATTCTGCCTCAGGCCCAGAGCCTGTGGCTGCTTCCTGGGTCTGCTCACCTGTTATCTCCCTTCAGTAGCTACAGGTACTGAAAATGCTGGGCTGTCTCTGTCTAAACTCCTGTACAGATGAAGAAGATTACCAGTGCCCGCGTGCTGAAAGGGTCCAGTGTAATTCACCTGCTGCCTGCTATCTCCGGAGGATGGTGCAGGTTGGACAGCGGCAGAGTAGATCATCCCTGGTGAGAGCCCATGCGGTTGAGCAAACTTGTCACCTCCGTTCTCGCTGCTGTGTGGCTTTGTTCGTGAGCCCATTGAGTGAGCCCTGGGGAAAGACACCATCAGATACACAGGGCAGGGCATCTTGTCCATCGGCAGCTGGACATTACAGATAGGCCTTCTTCCATGCGCCTTCTAGAAGTCTCTGGCACCCACTGTTCCTCTGTTCTTCCTGTTCTGACTGTCCCGTCGAAGGCTTAGTTACTGTAGTGATCTGGGCTGCTGCTCCTTCTCAGCAGATGCCCTGGCCATTTCTCCTCAACAAAGGGCACAGTTATCTTTAAACTTTTTTTTTTTTTAAAGTTTTTATTTATTTGAAAGGCAGAGAGAGAAAAAGGGACAGACAGATCTTCCAACTGCTGGTTCACTCTCTTAATGCTCATAACAGCCAGGCCAAAGCCAGGAGCCCAGAACTCAATCTGAGTCTCCCACAGGGTGGCAGGGACCCAAGTAGTAGGGCCATCACCTGTGTTCCCCGGGGTGTGCAGCAGCAGGAAGCTGGTGTTACAAGCAGGGGTTGGACTGTGAAGCACTCCGGTCTGGGATGTGGATGGCTCAACGGGGCAGCTTGTTGCTCCAAACACCCACCTTCCATGTGTACTTTCTGAACTGGGCCCACAGGTAGATTTCCGCTGCCCACTGAGTATGGTGGCCTGCTCTCGCTATCTGCTGCTGGCTACTGCAGCATAGTATGAAGAGTCATCTGTACCCGCTTGCCCCTCTTCCAGGCCAGCTCTCTGCTGTGGCCCGGGAGTGCAGTGGAGGATGGCCCAAGTCCTTGGGCCCTGCACCCACATGGGAGGCCAGGAAAAGAACCTGGCTCCTGGCTTTGGACCAGCACGATATGCCGGCCACAGCGGCCATTGGAGGGTGAACCAACGGCAAAGGAAGACCTTTCTCTCTGTCTCTCTCTCTCACTATCCACTCTGCCTGTCAAAAAAAAAAAAAAAAAAAAAAAAAAAGTCATCTGTGTACCGACTCAGGTTTTCTCCTTGGTGGTCATGGGGAATGCCCTCAGAAGCCAGAGGTGTAGTTTTTGAAGCAGTGTCAGTGAGTGGAGCTGTCTGTTTGTGTAGTATGCATGTGAGCTCAGGATCTGTTTAAAATTTTATTTAGTTGAGAGAGAGAGGAGAGACAGAAAAGTCTTCCATCTGCTAGTTCACTCCCCAAACGGCCACAGTGGTTGGAGTTGTGCCAGTCTGATGCCAGAAGCCAGGAGCTTCTTCTGGGTCTCCCACGTGGGTGCAGGGGCCCAAGCACTTGTGCCATCTTCCATGGCTTTCCCAGGTCATAGCAGAGAGCTGGATCGGAAGAGGAGCAGCTGGGACATAGGTGATGCCGGCACCACGGGCAGAGGCAGAGCCCACTGTGCCACAGCACCGGCCCCAGGGTCTGTTTTCCAGGTTATGCAGGTGGGCAGGTCTGGTGGCATCATTGCTTGTTCCCCAGGGTCAGGCATTCAGACTGCTTCCTACTTGCTGCCATCCAGCAGGCACTGGGCGCTGGGCGCTGGGTCTGAGAAAGGTGAAAAGCTCAGGAAGACTGGAGCATCTTTGTCTTTTGGTTGTCCTTTGAGTGGACATCGTCAGCGTTGCAGACTGTGGAAGGTGGTTGGAGCAGAGTCTCAGAAAGCCCTGTGATAGGCGCCGTGAGAGCAGCAAGGAGATGAGTATGGGAGCAGAACGCGCCAAGTTTTCAAAGGGAAGATGCTGCGTGAACCATATTGAAAGCAGTGGGTGTTTTCCAAGTGGATGTCACAGGTAGGAAGCCTTCCCTGGCAGGCTCAGACAGAGATAGTTGGAGAGAGGTCATTAGTTGTGGCACTGGTTAGTTCAGCCTCCAGATCCGTGTGGCTGGATTCAGAGCCTCGCTCTGTGATGTTCGAGGTGAGATTACTTACTGGTTCAGTTCCATAGTTTTCCCAAATAATGTTCTGCCTAGAGAGAAACTTCTTGTCTGCTGGTTTACTCCCCAGACACCTGGGACCTGGAACTCAATCCAGGTCTTCCCCTGGGGGTCAGGGACCTAACTGCTTGAGCCATCACCTGCTGCCCGCCAGGTCTGCATTGGTGGGAAGGTAGAATCAGGAGACAGCTGGGAAGTGAACCCGGACACTGAGGTATCCCAGTTGGTACCCTAACACCTAGGCCACGCGCCTACCCTGACACAGCTTGTTGTTGTTTTTTTAAACATGGATATGAATGATGATAGTAATAGTTAAGATTTTTTATTTATTTACTTTGAAAGGCATAGTTACAGAGAGGTAGAGTCAGAGAGAGAGAGAGAGGTAGAGACAGAGAGGTCTTCCACCCCCTGGTTCACTTCCCAGATGGCTGCAACGGCTGGAGCTGTGCCAATCTGAAGCCAGGAGCCAGGAGCTTCCTCCAGGTCTCCCATGTGCGTGCATGGACCCAAGCACTTGGGCCATCTTCTACTGCTATCCCAGGCCACAGCAGAGAGCTGAATTGGAAGAGGAGCAGCTGGGAATCAAACCAGCACCCATATGGGATGCCGGCACTGCAGGCAGAAGATTAACCTACCGCGCCACGGCTCCGGCCCCATGTCTACTTCTTTATTTTCATTTTATTTGAGAAGTAGAGAGTCAGATCTTATGTATGCTTGTTCACTGCCCAGATAACTGCAATGACCGGGGCTGGGCCAGGCAGGAGCCAAGAGCCTGGAACTCAGCCTGGGGCTCCCGGTGCATGGCAAGGACCCGTCCATTGGGATTGCTTGCTGCCTCCTAAGGTGTGCAGTGATGAGAAGCTGGAATTGGAAATGGAGCTGGGACCCTAACCTGGACCCTCTGATGTAGGATGTGGTATTCTAAGTGGCATTTTTAAAAAGACTGACTTATTTATAAAGCAGCGTGAAAGAGACAGAGGAAGGGAGATAGATCTTCTGTCCTGGTTCACTGGGGCTGGGCCAATCTAAAGCCAGGAGCTTGGAATGCCATCCAGGCCTCCCACATGGGTGGCAGGCCCACTCAGGTACTTTGGGTCGTCATCTGCCAAGCAGCATCTTTTTTTTTTTTTCTTTCTTTTTTTTTTTTTTTTTTTTAAGATTTATTTATTTGTTTGCAAGTCAGAGTTACACACAGAGAGAGGAGAGGTCTTCCATCTGATGGAAGCCCTAATTGGCTTCAACGGCTGGAGCTGCGCCGATCTGAACCCAGGAGCCAGGAGCTTCTTCTGGGTCTCCCACATGGGTGCAGGGGCCCAAGGACTTGGGCCATCTTCTACTGCTTTCCAGGTCATAGCAGAGAGCTGGATCAGAAGTGGAGCAGGCCAACGCCGTGGCTTAACAGGCTAATCCTACACCTTGCGGCGCCGGCGCACCGGGTTCTAGTCCCGGTCAGGGTGCCGGATTTTGTCCCGGTTGCCCTTCTTCCAGGCCAGCTCTCTGCTGTGGCCCGGGAGTGCAGTGGAGGATGGCCCAAGTCCTTGGGCCCTGCACCCGCATGGGAGACCAGGAGAAGCACCTGGCTCCTGGCTTCGGATCAGCGAGATGCACCGGCCGTGGCGGCCATTGGAGGGTGAACCAACGGCAAAAAGGAAGACCTTTCTCTCTGTCTCTCTCTCTCACTGTCCACTCTGCCTGTCAAAAAAAGAAAAAAAAAGTGGAGCAGCCAGGTCTCGAACCAGCACCTATATGGGATGCTGGCGCTTCAGGCCAGGGAATTAACCCACTGCACCACAGCACCGGCCCCCCAAGCAGCATCTTAACCACTGCACCTAATGCCTGTGCCTGTGTGTTTCTTTTTCCTCCTCTCTGCACCTGCTGTTATTTTTAAACTTTATTTATGATTGAAAGAGTTACAGAGAGAGGGAGAGACAGAGATCTTCTCTCTGCTGGTTAACTCCCCAGGGGGGTGGCTGCAGTAGCCAGGACTAGGCCAGGCCGAAGCCAGGAGCACTCTCTGGGTCTCCCATGAGGGTGCAGGGGTCCAAACAGGTGGGCCGTCTTCCACTGTTTTCCCAGGTCATTAGCAGGGAGCTGGAGCGGAAGTGGAGCAGCCGGGACAGGAGCTGGTGTCCACATGGATTGCCAGTGTCACAGGCTGCGGCTGTATCCAGTGTGCCACAATGCTGGTACCCCGTGGCAATTTTGTGTTCAGTAAAACCCTTTCCTGCACAGAGTAAGTTCCACGACCTTTGTTCCTGGTGGAGACAGAAAGGGAGGGTCAGGTTGGAATGTGTTGCCGCTCCCTTGTGGCTCCTTGTCTTTTCCTGTTCTACTGTCAGTGCTTCTGAGGGTTCTGATCTCAGTGCCCATCCTCCTGTGCTTGGCCAAGAAAGATGCTGCAAGGGCGTGCAGATGGGCCCCGTTTCTGGAACTCCCAGCCTGCTTGCAGCCCCTCTCAATTTGTCATCTGCTCTTGGTGAGTCTTGTGACGAGTGTCTGATTGTGTCTACCCTGAGTATGCATCTGTTCCCTTTCTCTGAGACGTGGGTTTGGGGCCAGTTCTTCCCGTGTAACCTCATCTCTCCAATAGGTTCAAAAAACAGTCGCAAATTTGAAGCTAGTCTGGCTATTTTTCTTTGTAAGAGGGGAAGAAGTGCTCCTCCCAGCTCTCTCTACCTAGGAGAGTAGTCAAAAGCAACCATGTCTTAAACAGATGATAAAAAAAAAAAAAGATGATTTTAAGTTTGATGAAGTCTTTTATTGATCTTTCTCTTTTATGATGAATGCATTTAAGGTCTCAAAAAGTCTTTGCTTACTTTATTATATGGGAATATTTTCTCCTTTCTCTTAGAGGTTTTAAAATTTTAGTTTTTATGTAGGTGATTAGTGATAACATTTCAAGTGAATTTTCCCATATAATGTGAATTAAGATTGGAGTTGTCTTGCCTTCTACATGAATATGAAGGTGTATATTGTTTTCTGAGGAGCCTCTCTTCCTCATTGAATTACCTTGTTTCCTTGTCAGAAATTTGTACTGTTCAATACTGGAAGTGCATAAAATGAACGTACAGCTCTGCAGGTTGTTTTGACTTCTGGTGTACGTGCCATGTAGATAAAGTTGTTTTTAATGTTGCCAGAATTCCAAAAGAGTACTTCCTGGATACAGTTCTCTTTTTCTGTATAGATCGTGAACATCCATTTCTAAACACTGCAGTTTTGCCTGGTGTTGAACTTTATAACTAGAAGCATACTACATAGAGTTTTTGTTGTGTGACTTCTTTTACTCAATTGTATGTACATGTTCATGCACACACATATACATACGTGTGCATTTTCATATACACTGCATGTATGCACGTGTCACACACAAATTCATGTGCATTTTCACACACACATATACATGTATGCACATTTTCATATACACACATGTACATGCACGCACATTTTCATATATACACATACACACATGTATGTATTAACATACACACATACATGCTTATTTTCATGCAAACACATACACATATACTTGCATGTGTATTTTC
This sequence comes from Lepus europaeus, assembly GCF_033115175.1. Taxonomy (NCBI): domain Eukaryota; kingdom Metazoa; phylum Chordata; class Mammalia; order Lagomorpha; family Leporidae; genus Lepus; species Lepus europaeus. The sequence goes on along the minus strand of NC_084842.1, from coordinate 90,272,121 downwards.
ATATATACACATGTTCGCACATGCACATTCGTACATACACACATACACATGTGTGTGCATTTTCATATATACACATGTACATGCATGTGTGTTTTCACAGTCCTACTACCCTGCTTGTTCTCCAAAGTGGCCATCCTGTTTGCACTCACAAGCAATGCTAGTAGGTCCTTACATTGTTTCAGATGTCTGCCTGAGTGTGGCCTTGCCACAGTGTCCTGTTTCAGCCTGTCTGGTGGGTACATGGTGGTGTTTTACTGGAATTAGTGTAATTTCTCTGATTACATGTCCGGTGATCTTTGCGTATCTCATTGACTCAGTATCTTTTTGTGAAAAGACTGTTGCAGTCTTTTTTTTTTCCATTTTCTTTCAATTGAGTTGTATATTTTTTCTTTTTCATTTTTTAACTTACTGTTGTCTTTTGACTAGAAGTTTCAATTTTTAAAAAGTTGATACTGATTTTTTTTCTTACACTTTAATGCCTTACTTTAAAATGGTTTCCATCACCTGAGGCTGTGAAGATCCATGAGTATCTTTCACATTTAGTCTGTAATTCTGAAATTAACTTTTGTATGTACGTATGGTGTGAGTAGGAGTCCAGTTTCGTTTTTCCCAACTGGGTACCTGTGTGTTCTGCATCATTAATTGTTCAGACCATTCGTTCCTTAGTATCTTCAGGGCCATCTGTTTTATAAAAGTTTCTAATTTTACCTGTTTGAAAGAGAGAAAGGTCATTGATCTCCGTTTGCTTTCGGTTTGCTGCTTCACTCCCCAAATGTGTGCAACAGCCAGGTGCTGGAGCGGCTGCAACTGGGAGCCAGGAACTCAATTCTTGTCTCCCACGTGAGCTGTCACCTGCCTACCAGGTGCATGTTAGCGGGAAGCTGGAATCAGGAGTGGAGCTGGGGCTTGAACCCAGCACTCCTGTGTGGGATGCTGGCATCTCAGTCAGTGTCTTAACGGCGAGGCCACACATCCACTCCTACTTCTCTGTGCCTAGGACTATACCATACTATCAGATATCGGAGCTTTTTAATAAGTCTTGGGGTCTTTCTTGTTCTTCATGAGTGTTTTGGCTATTTTTGATCCTTTGTATTTCCATAAAAGTTTGTTTTACATTTCCACATACAGATTCCACATATGGATTTTGATTTTGATTCATGTCTTAATTTTGTAGATAAGTTTGGAGAATGCTCACTTTGCCATCTTATTTTATTTTTTATTTATTTATTTATTTATTTTGACAGGCAGAGTTAGACAGAGAGAAAGGTCTTCCTTCCATTGGTTCACTCCCCAAATGGCCGCCACGGCTAGCGCGCTGCACTGATCCAAAGCCAGGAGCCATGTGCCTCCTCCTGGTTTCCCATGTGGGTGCAGGGCCCAAGCACCTGGGCCATCCTCCACTGCCTTCCCGGGCCACAGCAGAGAGTCAGACTGGAAGAGGAGCAACCGGGACAGAATCTGGCGCCCCAACCGGGACTAGAACCTGGGGTGCTGGCGCCACAGGCAGAGGATCAGCCAAGTGAGCTGCGGCGCCGGCCTCACTTTACCATCTTGATTGTATTATTTTTGTCCATTTGTTTGTGGTGTTTCTCATAATAAAGATTTATATTTTTTCTGTAGAAGTATGTCTTAATTTTTCCTTTGATTCTTTATAGCTTTTTTTATTTTAAGATTTATTTATTTGGGCCGGGGCTGTGGCATATTAGGTAAAGCCACTACCTGAGGTGCTGGCGTCCCATATGGATGCTGGTTCGAGTCCCAGCTGCTCTATTTCCCATCCAGCTCCCTACTAATAAACCTGGGAAAGCAGCAGAAGATGGCCCAAGTGCTTGGGCCCCTGTACCCACATAGGAGACCCAGAGGAAGCTCCTGGCTTCAGATAAGCCCACCTCCAGCTGTTGCAAACATTTGGGGAGTGAGCCAGTGGATGGAAGATCCTCTCTTTGAGTATAACTGATATTTCCTTGTGATTCAACTCAAGTTTTGTGTTTTGCCAGGAATTCCACACAGGTTATAATGTATTCTGTGCAGTGCATGTGAGGAATTTCACGAGGTTGGTTTATTCCCTGTTACCATGTGGTTAAGATGGTGTCTGATGGGTTTCACCACTGTGAAGTTTGTTAATAAGAATTTTATACTTATTAGTAACCAATTGATATTTTTTAAGGATTGGATTTATTTTGAGATCATGGCAAATGTCCTGTTTGTCAACAAACTTTTTTTTTTTTTTTTTTTTAAGATTTACTTATTTGAAAAGCAGAGATGCAAAGGCAGAGAGAGTGCTCGGTCAGTCTCCAGCCGCTGGTTCACTCCTCAAATGGCCACAACAGTCGGAGCTGAGCTGACATGAAGCCAGGAGCCAGGAGCTTCTTCCAGGTCTTCCATGTGGGTGCAGGGGCCCAAGCACTTGGGCCATCTTCTGCTGCTTTCCCAGGCCACAGCAGAGAGCTGGATTGGAAGAGGAGCAGCCAGGACTTGAACCAGCACCCATGTGGCAGCTTCACCCACCATGTCACAGCAGTGGTCCCTTTTTTTTTTTTGGACAGGGAGAGTGGATAGTGAGAGAGAGAGACAGAGAGAAAGGTCTTCCTTTTTGCCGTTGGTTCACCCTCCAATGGCCGCTGCGGCCGGCGCATCGCGCTGATCTGAAGCCAGGAGCCAGGTGCTTCTCCTGGTCTCCCATGCAGGTGCAGGGCCCAGGGACTTGGGCCATCTTCCACTGCCTTCCCGGGCCATAGCAGAGAGCTGGCCTGGAAGAGGGGCAACCGGGATAGAATCCGGTGCCCCAACCAGGACTAGAACCCGGTGTGCCGGCGCCGCAAGGCGGAGGATTAGTCTGTTAAGCCACGGCGCCGGCCAGCAGTGGTCCCTTGTTAGCAAACTTTCACCTACTAATTTCAGCATCCATTGATGATTCTTGGCTGAATTCATTAGTTTTCTCATGATCTTCTAGTTCCATCATTTCCTCTACTTTTACTGATATGCACTGTTTAATCTAGAGTGTTCCTTTCTTGCATATTATTTGTACATCTTATTATGTTGGTATAGTCTTCAGATTTCGTATTTCATACAGTGAATCAACTCCTTTGAGCTGACTGCTGATATGTTTTATCCATCTTTTTATTATTATTATTATTATTGACAGGCAGAGTTATACAGTGAGAGAGACAGAGAAAAAGGTCTTCCTTCCATTGGTTCACCCTCCAAATGGCTGCCACGGCTGGCACGCTACGCTGATCTGAAGCCAGAAGCCAGGTGCTTCCTCCTGGTCTCCCATGCAGGTGTAGGGCCAAGCACTTGGGCCATCCTCCATTGCCTTCCCGGGCCACGCAGAGAGCTGGACTGCAAGAGGAGCAACTGGGACAGAATCTGGCGCCCCAACTGGGAATAGAGCCCGGGGGTGCCGGTGCCGCAGGCAGAGGATTAGCCTATTGAGCCGCGCCGCCGGCCTTCATCCATCTTTGAATGTTTTCTTATCTTAGGGTACTAGAAGCTGCATCCTCCTCATTTCTGAATCTAGCCATTATTTCAAGAAGTCCTTGTTCCTTTTCATGGAAGTATGTTTTTTTGTTTGTTTTAAGATTATTTATTTGAAAGGCAGCGTTACAGAGAGGCAGAGGCAGAGAGAGAGAAAGTCTTCTATCTGTTGGTTCACTCCCCAGATCGCCACCATGGCTGGAGCTGTGCCAATCTGAAGCCAGGAACCAGGAGCTTTCGGGTTCTCCCACCTGGGTGCAGGGGCCCAAGGACTTGGGCCATCTTCCACTGTTTTCCCAGGCCATAGCAGAGAGCTGGATCGGAAGTGGAACAGCCAGGGACTGGAACCAGCGTCCATACGGGATGCTGGCACTGCAGGCAGAAGCTTTACCCGCTACGCCATAGTGCCAGCCCCAGAGAGGTTTTACATCCACTTGTTCACTCCCCAAATGGTTGTAACGGCCAGAACTGGACTGATCAGGATCCGAGAGCTTCTTCTGGGTCTCCCATGTGGGTGTGGGTCCCCAGTACTTGGACCATCTGCTGCTGCTTTCCCAGACCATCCGTAGGGAGCTGGATTGGAAGTGGAGCAGCTGGGACTTGAACCGGTGCCCATATGGAATGTTGGCACCACAGGCAGAGGCTTAGCCTACTGTGCCACAGTGCTGGCCCCTGCATATTCATTCTTTAAAATAAAAATTTTTTTTGAAAGAGATCAATCAGTCGATCCATCTTCTATCTGCTGGTTCACTTTTCAAATGTTACCAGGCTAAAGTCAGGACCTCAGAATTCTATCTGGGTTCCCACATAGGTAGGTGGCAGGAACCCAAGTATTCGGGCCATCGTTCTCTGCCTTCCTAGGCATATTAGTAGGAAGCTGGGTGGTAACGTGGGGGAGCGGGATGTGAACCAAGCACTCCAGTGTGTGATGCGCAGGTCCCACGTGGTGGCCTAACCTGCTGCACCAGACTTGCTTCCCACCCGGCCCCAACACTTGTTTTCTTATTAGCACTTACAGAAGTTGAGTCAAGGGAAAAACAATGAAGCTTTAGTCCAGTTCTGTTGCAGTAGAAATAGTTTGAAACTTTTCTAGTAACCTATTATAAAAATAAAAAATGTTATAAAAGTAACCATATTATAAATAGTAACAATCAATTGTATCAGTATCTTTAAATAGCCACTGTATTAAATACAACATAGAAACAATGTAACAATTATTACTGAAGTAATTTGCATCCCTTTTACCATTCTGTTTCTGTCTTTGACATCTTGTGAGTGTTTTGTATTTAGGGAACATTTCAACCAGGACTTGCCACATTTCAGGGGCTCCACAGCCACATGTAACTAGCTGCTACCAGTCTACTGGTACAGTGTTGGTCTTGTAGAATTCTACTGGTACAGTGTTGGTCTTGTAGAATTTGGGGATAAGTGGGACTGGCATTGCTGTGACGTTGGCTGGTGTCCCATGTGGGCGCTGGTTTGTGTCCTGGCTTCTCTGCTTTCACTCCAGCTCCTGGCTGATGGCCTAGGAAAGGTGATAGAGGGTGGCCCATGTGTTTAGGCCCCTGCAACCAATGTGGGAGACCTGGATGAAACTCCTATCTCCTGGCTTCAACCCGGCCAACCCCAACTAGTGCGGCCTTTTGAGGAGTGAACCCTGCAGGTGGAAGATACTCTCTATCTCTGTAATTGACTTTCAAATAAATTAATTAATTAAAAAAATTTGTGATGGGTGCTGATTCGAGTCCCAGCTGCTCCTCTTCCAATCCAGCTCTCTGCTGTGGCTTGGGAAAGCAGTGGAAGGTGGCCCAAGTGCTTGGGCCCCTGTACCCATATGGGAGACCGGGAAGAAGCTCCTGGCTTCTGCGCAGCGTGGGCCGTAGCAGCCATTTTGGGGAGTCAGCCAACAGAAGGAAGACTTTTCTGTCTCCCCTCTCACTGTCTAACTCTACCTCTCAAATAAATAAATAAAATCTTGTGGATGAACTTAAAACTACTTGAGATTTCACTGGTCTTTGCTTTTATTGAGTCAAGCTATATTAGTTGTGGAAGTGTGATTGTTAGGGTTAAAAATAAAGATTTCAAAAGCTCTTTGGAATAAAATTTTCTTAAAAACTATTTATTTGAAAGGTTGAGGAAAAAAGAGATACCTCCCATCAGCCAGTTACTGCCCTAATGCCCACAGCAGCTGAGACTGAGCAATGCCAAACAAAGCTAGGGGCCAGGAACTCAGCTGGGTCTCCCACGTGGGGTCTGGCAGGGGCTCTGCCACTTGAGCCACCACCTGCTGCCTTCCAGGTGTGCATTAGCCGGAACCTGGAATTGGAGTTGGAGCTCAGACTCGAACCCAGGCACCGCTGTGGACCTAGGTGCTCCCGATGGTGCTGACTGCAAAGCCAAATGCCGCTGGAGCTCAGACTTGAACCCAGGCACCGCTGTGGACCTAGGTGCTCCCGATGGTGCTGACTGCAAAGCCAAATGCCGCTGGAGCTCAGACTCGAACCCAGGCACCGCTGTGGACCTAGGTGCTCCTGATGGTGCTGACAGCAAAGCCAAATGCCGCTGGAGCTCAGACTTGAACCCAGGCACCGCTGTGGACCTAGGTGTTCCCGATGGTGCTGACTGCAAAGCCAAATGCTGTTGGAGCTCAGACTTGAACCCAGGCACCGCTGTGGACCTAGGTGCTCCCGATGGTGCTGACTGCAAAGCCAAATGCCGTTGGAGCTCAGACTTGAACCCAGGCACCGCTGTGGACCTAGGTGTTCCCGATGGTGCTGACTGCAAAGCCAAATGCTGTTGGAGCTCAGACTTGAACCCAGGCACCGCTGTGGACCTAGGTGCTCCCGATGGTGCTGACTGCAAAGCCAAATGCCATTGGAGCTCAGACTTGAACCCAGGCACCGCTGTGGACCTAGGTGCTCCCGATGGTGCTGACTGCAAAGCCAAATGCCGTTGGAGCTCAGACTTGAACCCAGGCACCGCTGTGGACCTAGGTGCTCCCGATGGTGCTGACTGCAAAGCCAAATGCCATTGGAGCTCAGACTTGAACCCAGGCACCGCTGTGGACCTAGGTGCTCCCGATGGTGCTGACTGCAAAGCCAAATGCCATTGGAGCTCAGACTTGAACCCAGGCACCGCTGTGGACCTAGGTGCTCCTGATGGTGCTGACTGCAAAGCCAAATGCCATTGGAGCTCAGACTTGAACCCAGGCACCGCTGTGGACCTAGGTGCTCCCGATGGTGCTGACTGCAAAGCCAAATGCCATTGGAGCTCAGACTTGAACCCAGGCACCGCTGTGGACCTAGGTGCTCCCGATGGTGCTGACTGCAAAGCCAGACGCCTGCCTCTGCCAGGTGTCTCACGAGTGAGTGCTGTTTCTTAGTCACAGTTGTGCACACGGGTCTACGGATTCCACACTTCCCGGAAAACGCTGAAGCTTTATTTACAGAAAACATAATCTCTCTCTTTTTTTTTTTTAATAAAAATATGAAATGACAATTATAAGGTAAAAGTGAACTGTCACATGTTTCTGGAAATTCTGGTGGTAAAAATACCCTTTCTATAAAAATACAAGAATGTCTGTGCCTTAGGCACAGAGTTTGCTAGTGTCAAGGATAGAATTTGTTGTTGTACATCGGACCATCTTCCTGGGCTAGGCTGGTGTGGCATTTCTTACCTAACGCTCTGACCGGCTGTCTTCTCCTTGTGGAGTTTCCAGTTTGTTACTGGATCCTTGAAGCAGAAGCCCGCCCTGTGCTGCCTTGTCAGCCGGGAGGATGATGCCTCCTTCTCCGCGGGGCCTTGTGAGTGGAGGCAGGAGAGGAGAGACAGTTGCTGGCTGTTCGGTGCCGCCTGCCTCAGGTCGGGCTCTGTCTTCTGGGGATGAAAGGACGTGTTCTGTGAAGCTGCGGCTCTGCGTCTGGTAGGTGTCCCTCAGTCCGGCTGTCTGTGCAGGGTGCAGGGCAGAGTGCCGGGGACCCGCGTCACTAAGATGTTCTCTGTCGACAGAGCCCTGAATGCAAGAGCTCCTCCTCATCCGCTGCTGGTCTGACCTTCGGCTTCCCGGAGTTCTCATTTTCCCAAAGTTTTCTTCTTTTCTAATGATAAAAGTAATTTATGCTAATCCAGGAATTTTGAGTTAGAGACTCCAGAATGAAGTGAATTCTTCCCATTTCCTTCTGTGGACCATAGGAACCACTGACCCATTTTGTGGGCCCCCTTTGTGTATCTCTTGGGAAAACCAAGCTTCTGAGTCCACCTTGCGGTCCAGGGGGCCGCCTAGGACCTAGAGGAAGGCTATCAGGGAGGGAAGAAAAACACTTTTCATAAAACAGTCCTCCAGAGGCCTGAGGCACGAACTCTTAGGAGAGTGAGGAAGGAGGCTGGAAACTGACTCTGTGAAGATCCTCGTTCAGAGAGACTCATGTGATCTTCGACATTGGGCATTGGGATGGGTTCTGAGAAAAACCTCCAAGAGTGTGGGAGCCTGGAGGCCCGCTGAAGAAGGACTATCATGGAAGAGAGGGGTCAGCATCGTGGCACCTGCGATGCTGCTCCAGTGTTGGAGCCCTGGTTCCAGTTCTGGAGGTTCCACTTCTGACCCAGCTCTCTGCTGATGCACCTGGGAAGGGAACAGATGGCGGCCTAAGTGCTTGGACCCATGCTGCCATGTGGGAGACCCATGTGCCCATTGTAGGTATTTTAGCGACCCAGTGATCCCTGGGTTTCAGGACAGGTAACTAATAGAAGATTGTGTAAGAAATCAGAAAGACTGGGGCGGGAGGCCATCTGCTCTAGCAGGTACCAGCTGCACCCTCTAGCAGAATGAGTTTGCATCCGGCCTTCTGTTACTGTGCACCCTGTGGGGGCTCAAGTGATTGGGACCCTGCCACTGTGTGGGAGACCTGGGTTGAATTCCTGGCTCCTGGTTTAGCTTGGCCCAGCCCCGGTCCAGCCATAGCCACTGTGGGCATTTGGGACATGAACCAGCAGATGGGATCTTTCCCTGTCTCTCTGTCTCCCAAATTAGAGAAAAGGGAAGAAGGAGGGAAGGAGAAGAGAAAGGAAAAAATTAGGAAAATTGTGGTTGAATAAGCAAAACAAAGTGGGAACGAGTGACTTGGACTAGTTATTTCAGTCCCTTCAGTGAACCTCTGCTGGGTGCAGCACATGCTGTGTGCGTCCGGGGCCTTTAGAGCTGTGCGGTGTCTAAAGAAAAGATGACGTGGTGTAATAAATGTAAGACAGTCTGCCGTGCAGGGCTGTGGTGGGTACAGCTGGGTGGCAGCGTGTGCTGGTTGAGGGGTGGGGCGCACCTTTGATAAGGCTTTGGCTGTGTGGGGACGGTGAGGCTTTTCAGCTGGTGAGTGGCGCAGAGACAGCAGCTCAGCTGGGTGTCATGCCTGACCCTTTCCTGAGGCCGGGATCCTGCTAGGCAGTGGTCTAAGGTGAGGTGTTCTGGTGACAGTTCCGTGTGAGGGGTGGTGCCTGTGGGAAACAGACGGCCCTGAAGCTGGGCACCGCAGGGAGCCAAGGCCTGGGAAGGGAGGGTGGCACCGACACAGGCACACTTTCTGTGATCCCTGGCTTTAGCCGTCACTGCCCTAGGTCATCTGGATTGTGCTGTTGATGTTACTGTTTTTATGCCCCAAAAGGCTGTTTTCTTCATGTGTAGTAAGTGTTTACCTATGTAATCATGAAGTTTGAACTTTTCATGTTTAATTTTATTTTTGGGGGAATACTACTTTTTAAACTAGCATAGAATATAAGCCTAGCAGGAAACAGAATGGGTGCTACAGATTGGATATCCTTTATCTAATACTCTTGGAACTAGAAATATTTTGGAATTTGGATTTTTCAGGTTTGGAATGTTTGTGTGTATGTAATGAGATACTGTGAAGGTGGGACTCAAATCTGAACATGAAATACATTTTTGTTTCATATATGCCTTATACGTATTTATTTATTGAGGCCAGTGCTATGGCATAATGGGCTGAACCTCCGCCTGCAGTGCTGGCACCCCACATGGTCACCGGTTCTAGTCCTGGCTGCTCCTTTTCTGATCCAGCTCTCTGCCCAGTTCTGGCTGATGTGGCCATTTGGGGAATGAACCTGTGGATGGAAGACCTCTCTGTCTCTCCCTTTCTCTGTAACTCTACCTCTCAAATAATGAAAATCTTTAAAAAATAGAGATTTGTTTATCTGAATGGCAGGGTTACAGAGAGGCAGAGGCAGAGAAAGAAAGATGTTCCATCTGCTGGTTCACTCTTCAAATAGCCACAACAGCTGGAGCAGGCTGATCCGAAGCCAGGAGCCTGGAGCTTCTTCCAGGTCTCCCATGTGGATGCAGGGGCCCAAGGACTTGGACCATCTTCCACTTTTCCTCCCAGACCATAGCAGAGAGCTGAATTGGAAATGGAGCAGCTGGGACTCGAACCAGCACCCGTGTGGGATGCTGGCGCTGGAGGCGGTACCTTACCTGCTACGCTACAGCACCAGTCCCAGCCTGAGGGAAATTTTATGCAGTATTTTTGGTGTGCTTGCTTTTGACTGACCCATTACATTGAGGTCAAGAATAGAATTTTATTTTTCATTTATTTTTTAAAGACAATTATTTATTTGAGAGGCAGAGTTATAGAGAGAGGGAGAGACAGAGATCTTCCATCTACTTGTTCACTCCCCAAGTGGCTGCAATGGTCAGAGCTCAGGAGCCAGGAGTTCGTTCCAGGTCTCTCATGTGGGTGCAGGCGCCCAAGCTTTTGGGCCGTGTTCTACTGCTTTCTCAGGCCATAGCAGGGAGCTGGATTGGAAGTGGAGCAGCCGGGACTTGGACCAAGGCCCATAATGGGATTCCAGTCCTGCAGGCTGGGGCTTTAACCTGCTGTAGCATAGCACCAGCCCCCTAGGTAGTGTCGTAACTGCTATACCAAACACCTGACCCCAGCTGTGGGATTTTATACTTGTGGCACCGTGTCAGTGCTTGGAAAGTTCTGGGAGTTGGATTTTTCACAGGAACGCTCAGACCTGTGTGTGAGATAATGTCTGTTACAAGTACACGTGTGCACATACCCATGGACATGCACACGGAGGTCACAAATGACAGCTTTCCCGAGGGGGGGAAGGACGTTTACTCCGAAAGGAGAAGACAGGTGGTAGGACTGTTGGTGGTGGCGTTTCTGAGGTGTGTTCAAGCATATTGCTGTCTTGGAATAAGCATACATTCTCTTACGGAAAAACTTCCAGATCACCTTATTTCCTCACATTGACGTGTGTGTATTTTTATACATGTATACATTTGGAGATCAGTATATATATGGTTGGGGGTGTAACGCTTGCTTAGTGTGCATCCTGGTACATGTCTTTCTTAAAATATCCATGGAATTGGACTTCTGCCTCTAAGCAAGAGACAGTGACTCGGACTGGATTTTTCTTCCAGCCTCAAATGCTGAACAGAGGGTAAAATACGCCAGACGACAGTTTCCCAACATGGGAGAGCAGGCAGTCAGGGTAGCGCTATCTGAGAGAAGGAAAGCACACTGACGAGTCCTGGGATCGCTCAGCCTACGGCCGAGAGATGGTCTAGGCTGTGGCTGTGGGGGGCTTCCACAGGCTGAGTACAGTACTGAGAATTTGGGGAGCCAAACGTGTGCAATTGATATCCTCAAAGGAAGGTGAGGGGAGGAGGGATATTTTTTTTGTTTTTGTTTTTAGCAAAATTGAGCAGAATTTACAGAGATTTTTCCATATACCCTCTGTGGCCACACACTCACAGCCTCCCCCATTATCAATCAAAGTGGTCCATTTGTGACAACTGATGAACCTATACGATTAGCAAGTCATTACCCAAAGCTCATCGCTTGCATTAGGACTTACTCTTGGTGTTATGAAAATGTATTCTATGGGGTTGAACAAATGTCCAAGGACAAGTGCCCACCGTTAGGGCACCACACCACTGGTGGTTTCACGGCCCTAACCCTCCGCCCCACCCCTTGGCGACAGCTGGTCTTTTTATTGCTGCCATGGTTCTGTCTGTCCCAGAGTGCAGCACGGTTGGAATCAGACAGTGGCTGGCCTTCCGGATTTGCCTCTTTGACTTGGTAGCATGCGTCTACGCTTCCCCCGTGTCTTTTCACGGCTGGAGAGCTCTTCGTCCAGACTGCTGTTCCGCTGTGTGGATGCACCACCATTTACCGTTCACCTACTGACGGGCAGGTTTTGGCGTTATGAATAAAGCTGCTATAAATAGCCATGCGCAGGGTTTTGTGCGGACGTAATTTATAACTGCCTTGGGTAAATGTCACATAGTACAACTGCTGGATCATACGATAAGAATGTTTAGACACTGTGTGTAGTTTTGTAAGGAACCACCAAACTGCCTTCCAGAGTCGCTGTGCCGGTCTGCGTTCCCACCAGCAAGGAGTGAGCCTTCTTTTTGTGTCCCATCTTGGTCAGCATTTGGTGTTCTAAGTTCCCCAGGATTCTTTTTGAGCCTAATTTTATAAGAAAGAGTTTGGTTACCATCCAGAATTTTATTATCCTCTAACTTGATAACTTTGCATCTTACATCTTTTTTTTTTTTAAATTTTTATTTAATGAATATAAATTTCCAAAATACAGCTTATGGAATTCAATGGCTTCCCTCCCCCCATAACTTCCCTCCCACCCGCAACCCTCCCCTCTCCCGCTCCCTCTCACCTTCCATTCACATCAAGATTCATTTTTAATTCTCTTTATATACAGAAGATCAGTTTAGTATATATTAAGTAAAGATTTTAACAGTTTGCACCCACACAGAAACACAAAGTGAAACATACTGTTTGAGTACTAGTTAAAGCATTAAATCACAATGTATAGCACATTAAGGACAGAGATCCCACATGAGGAGCAAGTGTACAGTGACTCCTGTTGTTGACCCAACAAATTGACACTCTAGTTTATGGCGCCAGTAACCACCCTAGGCTCCCGTCTTGAGTTGCCAAGGCTATGGAAGCCTTCTGAGTTCGCCGACTCTGATCATATTTAGACAAGGTCATAGTCAAAGTGGAAGTTCTCTCCTCCCTTCAGAGAAAGGCACCTCCCTCTTTTTTTTTGTTTTTTTTTTTTTAAGGGAAAGGGTTTATTGGGGAACACCCAACAGACCGGAGTGAAGGGGAGGCGAAGGGAAAGAGAGAGAAAGAGAGTATAAGAGAGAAACAGAGAGAAGAGCTAAGAGAGAGGAGAGAACAGAGAGCAGAGAGGCGAGAGAAGAGAGACGAGAGAAGAGAGACGAGAGAGCGCAGGAGAGAAGGGCCAAGAGAGAAGAACCCAGAGGGCAGGCGGGAAGAGCCGAGAGAGCACGTGCGCAGGAACAGGCCCTTTTAGAACTTTGCCTGAGGGCGGGCAGCGAATCCCGTCAGGATGGGGGTGGAGCCTGGCTCAGGTAGCTGGGCCATGCGGCCACCTGGCTAAAACTGCCCCAGTTTCCTAACATTCCCCCCTTTTGTTTTTTATAAAGCAGGAGTTGTATGGGAGTACATTAGCCCCAAAAGTCCAGGAGGGGTAGAGGGACGATGATTTGTCTTTAGAGATACTTCCTGCTGACACGGGGCGATGAGGTACTCTTTGCTGGCATGGGGTGAAGTCTCAGGCCATTGTCTCCTGGTTGGGGAGCCGAGTATATCCTTGTAGCAGCATTTGGTTGACTGCCTCGTTGTTGAAGGCCTTTGTTCCATTATAACCTGCTGTAAACACTTAGACACTATAGTATAAAAGACAGGGTGAGAATAGTAACCAATGGTCCTAAGAGTGGCATTAACCAGGTAATGAGAGGATTTCATAGAGAGGAATGGCGGGGGGTGGTGGTGGTGGTCTCTGAACTTTGACTCCAGGGCAGGTCCATTTCCAGTGATCCAACTCTTGGCAGAGCTGCCGGGGCTCTTCATAGCTGACTTCTGCTGAAGCCTGGGCTCACCACATTGAAAGCCACTGCAGTGGACTGGCCTGTTGGGTCTCCTTGAGGGCAGATCACTGTACAGATCAGCCATTAATAGGCCTGCCACCCATTGCTTCTGATGCCGAGCTTTCTTTTCCTCCTGGTTTGTGTTAAAGCAGACCAGAGGATGCAAGTCAAGGGAGTGCCCAAGTCCCATCTCTAATCTTCGGTGGCCTGAACTACAAGTCTATAGTCACAGGCATGTTCTGTAGTAGTTTTTCTAAGGTAGACAATGCCCATGAGGAAAGTTATATTCTCACTTTAAAACTTCCTTTCCCTTTGGTCTGAAAGGGAGGTTTTTTCTACTTACTGTTTACTTCGCTGATGGCGAAGTGAATCTAGCTATGAGATTATAATTTAAGCTCTTATTTTGGCTATGTTATTACAGAAAAATGTTAGCCATCTCTTTTATAAGGTCTAAAGATTGAATTGTGCATCCTACAGATTCCTTCATAATAGAATTAGTTTCCTACCTTGAAGAGAATAGAGAAATGAAAGAACAAGTTGGGCTTAGAATAGAGAAATGAGGGAGCAAGTCCTAGATCACTTGCTGACAATAGCAATATCACATGAATACTTAGCAAACAGTTTCAACCATTAGATAACAACTTAAGAATACATTTACCAGAAGGTCCAATGCCTTCTATGAATTTTAAGAATCATGTATTTGGAAACACCTCTTAAATATCTAACCTGGTGTAGTTTGTTTAACCAGTAAACTTAAGCACAAACATATAAAATGTTTTTAGTTTCTTTCTACCAACAGGTATAAAACATACGATGCAGAGATTCAGGTCACACGAATTAAAATGTATCTTTGATTAATTTTAGCAGCTTAAATTTATGGATAATCTTATCTATAAGCCAATTAAAGTAAAACTCTTAGTAAAATTTTCCCATGTGGACATACAATATGTACACATGTAAAACCTAACATTATAGACCAATATAGCAATTTTAATAATAGCTTTTAAAGTCTTTAAACTCTTTTTGTAAATTGCCAATTGATTTGAATTGCTTTTTGTTTTTAGTAACTTTGCCCTGCCATTTGCCAAAGATATTTTCTTTTTTTGTTTGTTTTTTTGTTTTTTGTTTTTTTTTTTGACAGGGAGAGTGGATAGTGAGAGAGAGAGAGAGAGAGAGAGAGAGAGAGAGAGAAAGGTCTTCCTTTGCTGTTGGTTCATCCGCCAGTGGCCGCTGCGGCCAGTGCACCATGCTGATCCGATGGCAGGAGCCAGGTGCTTCTCCTGGTCTCCCATGGGGTGCAGGGCCCACGCACTTGGGCCATCCTCCACTGCACCCCTGGGCCACAGCAGGGAGCTGGCCTGGAAGAGGAGCAACCGGGACAGAATCCGGCGCCCCGACCAGGACTAGAACCCGGTGTGCCGGCGCCGCAAGGCGGAGGATTAGCCTATTGAGCCACGGCGGCGGCCAGCAAAGATATTTTCTGACATATACTTTGAGCTTCCTATGATCTTTTGCTGTGAAGTTTCCTTCCTTTACCTTCTTTCATATTGATGACTGTATTTCTGTGTTTCTGTGTGTAACACCTCTTTAAGTATCTTTTGCAGGGCTGGACGAGTGGCGACAAATTCTTTCAATTTCTGTTTGCTATGAAAGGTCTTCATTCACAAATGAGAGCTTTGCAGGATATAATGTTCTGGGCTGGCAGTTTTTCTTTCTTAGTACCTGGGCTATATCTCGCCAATCCCTCCTAGCCTGCAGGGTTTCTGATGAGAAGTCTGCTGTGAGTCTAATTGGAGATCCTCTGAGAGTAATCTGACGTTTCTCTCTTGCACATTTTAGAATCTTTATGTTTCACTGTGGTGAGTTTCATTACTATGTGTCGTGGTGAGGATCTCTTTTGGTCATGTTTACTAGGGGTTCTATGAGCTTCCTGTACTAGGATGTCTCTGTCCTTCTCCAAACCCGGGAAGTTCTCTGCAAGTATCTCACTAAAAAGGCCTTCTAATCCTTTCTCTCTCTCCATGCCTTCAGGAACTCCTAGAACCCAAATGTTGGGTTTTTTAATAGTATCCTGTAGATTCCCAACAATATTTTTTAGATTTCTAATTTCCTCTTCTTGTCTTTGGTTTGACTGTATACTTTCCTGTACTCTGTCTTCTACGTCTGATATTCTCTCTTCTGTTTCACTGACTCTGTTTTTAAGGCTCTCTAGTGTGTTTCTCATTTGATCTGCTGAGTTCTTCTTTTCATTATGATTTCTCGTCACTATCACAGTTTCCTGTTCTACTAGTTTCTGTGTTTCATTTTGATTCCTCCTTAAGATTTCATTTTCTTGAAGGAGATTTTCTATCCTGTCCAGTAAGGAATTCCGTAGCTCAAGCATTTGTTTTTGAACACTTCTGATTGTCCTTATCATAAATTTTTTGAAATCCATGTCTTGCATTTCTTCCATCTCATCATCTTCATAGTCTTGGCTTGGGGTGTCTTGTTCATTTGGGGGTGTCATAATGTCATCGTTGTTCTTGTTTCCTCGGTTTTTGCGTTTGTTGCTTGGCATTGTAGAGATACTCTTTGGATTCTCCTTCCCGGGATGAGGGATAATTTGAAAGAATAATGGCTGAAAAAATTATCAACTACAAATTTGGTGAAAAACGTGAAGCTACACATCCAGGAGAACCGCATAAGCCTCAAGTGTAAGAGACATGAAAGCTGGGGCTGGCGCTGGGGCTTAGCCGGCAAAGCCGCCGCCTGGAAGAAGCTCCTGGCTTCGGATTGGCCCACTCGGAGAGTGAACCAGCGGATGGAAGGCCTTTCTCTGTCTCTGCCTCTGTCTGTAATCTCAAAATAAGATGAAAGCGGTGCCAGCCATCATCATTACCTTGCTGAAAACAGTGGCCTGACAGAGCTGAAGGGCAGTCAGGAAAGCGACGTTATATATGAATACAGAAAACTGAGGCAAATGTGAACTTCTCTTGGGAAACAGAGCCAGAGAGAGAACCCATGACATCTCTGGGCCAGCATTGCTGGCATCTCCTATGAGTGCCCATTCAATTTCTGGCTGCTCTACTCCTTTTTTTCTTTTTTTATGTATTTATTTATTTGAACATCAGAGTCACACACAGAGAGAGAAAGAGAGGCAGAGAGAGAGAGAGAGGGCTTCCGTCCACTGGTTCACTCCTCAGGTGGCCAAAACAGCCAGAGCTGTGCTGATCCAAAGCCAGGATCCAGGAGCTTCTTCCATGTCTCCTACGTGGGTGCAGGGGCCCAAGCGCTTGGGCCATCTTCTACTGCTTTCCCAGGCCATAGCAGAGAGCTGGATCGGAAGTGGAGCAGCTAGTCTTGAACTGGCACCCATATGGGAATGCCAGCACTGCAGGTGGCGGCTTTAACCTACTATGCCACAGCGCCGGTTCCAAGGCTGCTCTACTTCTAATCCAGCTCCCTGCTAATGCTCCTGGGAAAGCAGCGGAATATGGCCCAAGTTCTTGGGCCCCTGCACCCTTGTGGGAGACCCGGATGGAGTTCTAGGGTCCTGGGGGAGTGAACCAGTACATGAAAGATCTTTCTCTCCCTGTTTCTGTAACTGCCTTTCAAATAAATAATATAAATCTTTAATAATGATAATAAAAAAGAGTCACATCTTTGTGATAGGCCAAGTGCTGAAAGGGGAAAAAAAAAAACAACATAATTTAGAATTCTGCACCAGCAAAAGTGCTTAAAAATGGAGAAGATGGGTTGGTGATACGGCGTGGTAGGTTAAGCTGCTGCTTGCAATACCAGCATCTCAGAGCGCTCTCTGGTTTGAGTCCTGGCTTCCACATTTCCGCTTCCAGGGCAGCTTCCTACTAATGCATCTGGCAAAGCAGGGGAAGATGGCCCAAGTATTTGAGACCCTGCTACCCACATGAGAGATAACAGATGGAGCTGCTGGCTGTGGCCTGGCTGTGGCCTCCATTTGGGGAGTGAACCAGTGGGTGGGAGATTTCTGTTTTTCTCTGCCTGCCTGCCCCCCCGCCTCTTCTTCTCTTCTCTTCTCTTCTCTTCTCTTCTCTTCTCTTCTCTTCTCTTCTCTTCTCTTCTCTTCTCTTCTCTTCTCTTCTCTTCTCCCCTCCCCTCCCCTCCCCTCCCCTCCCCTCCCCTCCCCTCCCCTCCCCTCTTCTTTTCTTTTCTTTTCTTTTTTTAAGATTTATTTTTATTTACTTGAAAGAGTTACAGAGAGAGAGAGAGAGAGAGAGAGAGGTGCTTGTTCACTCCTCAGATGGCCGCAATGGCTGGAGCCGTGCCGATCCAAAGCCAGGAGCCAGGAGCTTCTTCCAGGTCTTTCACGTGGGTGCAGGGGCCAAGGACTTGGGCCATCTCTGCTGCTCTCCCAGGCCACAGCAGAGAGCTGGATTGGAAGAGGAGCATTGGACTAGAACTGGCACCCATATGGGATGCTGGCTCTGCAGGCCAGGGCTTTAATCCACTGGGCCACAGCGCCGGCCCCATGCCTTTTTTTCTTTAAAGATTTGTTTATTAGGCCGGCGCCGTGGCTCAACAGGCTAATCCTCCGCCTTGCGGCGCCGGCACACCGGGTTCTAGTCCCGGTCGGGGCACCGATCCTGTCCCGGTTGCCCCTCTTCCAGGCCAGCTCTCTGCTGTGGCCAGGGAGTGCAGTGGAGGATGGCCCAAGTGTTTGGGCTCTGCACCCCATGGGAGACCAGGATAAGCACCTGGCTCCTGCCATCGGAACAGCGCGGTGCGCCGGCCGCAGCGCGCTACCGCGGCGGCCATTGGAGGGTGAACCAACGGCAAAAGGAAGACCTTTCTCTCTGTCTCTCTCTCACTGTCCACTCTGCCTGTCAAAAAAAAAAAAAAAAAAAAAAAGATTTGTTTATTTGAAAGGCAGAGTTAGAGAGATTATCCATCTGCTGGTTCACTCCCTAAATGGCCACAATGGCTGGAGCTGGGCCAATCCAAACCCAGGAGCCAGGAGCTTCTTCTGCGTCTCCCATGTAGGTGCAGGTGCCCAAGCACTTGGACCATCTTCCACTGCTTTCCCAGGTACTTTAGTAGGGAGCTGGTCCTGAAGCAGAGCAGCCAGGACTTGAACCAGCACCCAAAAGGAATGCCAGTGCTGTAGATGGCCACTTAACCAGCTATATCACAGTGCTGGCCCTTCTGCCTTTCAGACATTTTTTTTTTTGACAGGCAGTTAGAGAGAGGGAGAGAGAGAGGTCTTCCTTTTCTGTTGGTTCACCCCCAAAATGGCTGCTATGGCTGGCGCGCTGTGGCCAGCGTGCTGCGCCAATCCGAAGCCAGGAGCCAGGTGCTTCCCCCTGGTCTCCCGTGCGGGTGCAGGGCCCAAGCACTTGGGCCATCCTCCACTGCACTCCTGGGCCACAGCAGAGAGCTGGACTGGAAGAGGAGCAACTGGGACAGAATCCGGCGCCCATATGGGATGCCGATGCCACAAGTGGAGGATTAACCAAGTGAGCCATGGCGCCAGCCCTTTCAGACAAATTTTTTAAAAATTTAAATTTTAAACAAGAGGTTAGACAGATCTTTTTAATTTCCTAATATCAAGAGGATAGGAACATCAGAATTTGTTAAATGCTCCAGATCAGTGTTTACAGGGACGTTGATGGCATTAACCATGTAAGTTACACAAGGGTAAGGGCTCAGCAACCTGGATTTCTGCCTTAAAGTGGAGACTGGGGCTAGAGCTGTAGCACAGCTGCCAGACCAGATCCCATGTAAGCGTGCCAGTGCAGACCCCGGCTCCTCTGCTTCTGATGCAGCTCCCTGCTGATGGCCTGGGAGGCCAGCAGTGATGGCCCAAGTCCTTGGATCCGTGCCAGCCACATGGGAGTTCAGGATGGAGTTCCTGGCTTTGGTTTGGCTCAGCCCTGGCTCTTGGGAAGTAAACCAGTGGTTGGAAGATCTCTTTTTTTCTTTGTCTCTCCTTGTTTGTTGCTCTGCCTTTCAAATAAATAAATCTTTAAAAAAAAAAAAAAAGGCCAATTTTAACCAGTTATACCTAAAGTAACTCAAAGAAAGGAAATAATACCATAAAAGCAAAAAGCAGTGGAGAAAATTTAAAATATAGAAATCATGAAGCCCAGAGCTCATTCTTTTTAGTAGTAAAGATGATAATTCTTGAGCCAGGCCAAATGTTGATGAGATACTGTACCACAGAGGAGATAAGAATGGGCATAAACACTTGAAAAGACATCTCACATCTTTGGTCACTAGGGAGGACACAGAGGGATAGCAGTGTGCCCGCAGTGGCTACAGCGACAACACTGCACCCATGGAATGTGGCTTAGTCACAACTCTGACACTGCTCTCTGGGAGAAATTTGGCAATTCCTTAAGGTTAGACGGATTCCTGCCCTAAGAACCAGCTATTCTATTCCTTGATGTTTATAGCAGAGAAAAGTGTGTACCTACACCAAGGTTGTACAGAAAGGTTCATACCAGCCATTGGTAACAGCCAAAGCCCACAAAGAGCCCGAATGTGCATCAGTGGGGAGTGTGGCCTACCCACACAGTGGGTGGTACTCAGCTCCTGATTCGTGGGTGGAATCATCTCAGAGTAACTGTGCGAGAAGCCAGATAAGAGAGACTGTATTGTGTGGTGTCATTGATATACAGCTTTAGAAGTTACAGAGTGATTTGTAGTGACAGACACAGTCCATCAGCTGTCTGTGGATAGGAGCAGGCTTGGAGGGCAGCACTGAGACGCACTGGAGTCTCGGTCAGGGGTGTTGGGGATCTTCGTTGTGGCCATTGTTTAAACACCTGCAGAGAGAGCTCCCACGTGGCCGGTCCTGTCAGATTCTGGCTGAACATCCAAGACTGCAGGGGGAGCTGGGGCTGCTGGCTGGGGCTGACTGAGCGTCTGAGGAGCCTCTGCAGGAAGCCGGAGACGCTGGGGAAACCAGACCGCTCTCACTGCTCCTTCCGGCCGGTGAGAGGGCTGGAGGACGAGGGCGTGTCTGCTGCCAGGACCCTGCGGTGTGCTCAGGCGGGAGCGTGGGCAGGGCAGCGCCGCCCCTGGAAGCTCGCGGGGCTCCTGCGGCCAGTGAACTCAGGGCCTCGCTCTCGGGCCTTGGGGACAGGCCCTCAGAAGGCGCAGGGCCCACCCTGGGGTCATGCTCAGCGCCCACCCCTGGCTAGGGGAGTGCCTGCTCGCTGGCTTACGTGTCTGTGCCTTTCCATTTCTCACAGGACAGTTGATGATCTCTGGGAAAGAGTCAGAGGTAATAATTCCTCCTGTATGCCCTACCTCTGAGCTTCTGCTGCCGTTTCTACCCTCACCCCCAACCCCACAACTCCACAGTTCAGGAGCTGTTTGAAAAAGCAGCCATTGAAATGAAGGAGTTGGAGATGAAGTCAACATTAGTATTTTAAGATTTATTTATTTATTTGAAAGAACGACAGAGGGAAGGGAGAAGGGGAGAGAGGTTGGGGCAGCCCAGGGGGTGGAGATACTTCCATCCACTGGTTCACTCCCCTCAGTGTCTGGACCAGACTGAAGCCAGCAGTCTGGAACTCTATCCTGGTCTCACGCGTGGCTGCCAGGGGTCCAAGCACTTGAACCATCATGCTCTGCCTTCCCAGGAGGTTAGCTTCAGGAAGCTAGTCAGAAGTGGAGTATACAAGACTCCAGCCTACACTCTGATAAGGGACGCCCACGTCACAGGTGACGGCTTAATCCTGTGTGCCGCAGTGCCAGCCTCCCTCGTTAGGATTGCTGAGCCTGGGAGGGAGACCGGCTCTTGGGTGCGTGGCTGCCACCAGGCTCCCTACTATTTGTCTTGAATCTTGGGTTGCCCACCACAGAGACGGGTGATTTTAAAGATTTTTTTAAATGCCTGTTTTCATCGAATTTAAAGGCAGAGTGAGAGAGGCAGATGTTATCTTCTGGCTACTGGTTTAGTCATCAAACGCCCACAATAGCCCAGACTGGGCCACGCTGAAAGCCGGGAGCCTGGAACTCCATTTGGGTCTCCCATGTGGGTGGTGGTAGCAGGAAGCTGTATGGGAAGCAAAGTAGCTGGACCTAAGCCAACACTCTAGTATGGGATGCAGTTGTCCCAAGTGTCACCAAGCCTGCTCCTACAGCATGACTATTTTATTTGAAGTATTACAAGTTTCTGGAATACTAGGTTTTATTTAATCAGTTTCCTATTTTATGTCTCTCTGTATAAATATACGTGTGCCTTTTAACTAGAAATGCATATATATTTTAAGCGTCTTGGCTTTGTGGATCAGGTTTTGAAAATGGATTTTTTTTCTCTATTCCAGACTCCTTTTAGTTTTGGCATGAATCATAGGACGCCACCCTATCCTGCTGGGGATTATTGTCTTCTGTGCAGAAGTGAACGCAAAGACTCTTCATTCTTAGAGAGTGGGATTAAGACTGCGAACAAACTGGCTCTTTCCATGGCTCCCAAGGGCAACAGTGTGCTGCACCTGCCGCTGTGGGTGTGCCCAGACTGCCGGAGGACCGTGGAGAAGGAAGAGAGGCTGGGTGGCCCGGACCAGCCGGCGGTGAGTGGCTGCCAGCCCAGAGAGCTGCTTGCCTGTGGGCTCTGGGCCAATTGGCAGTGAAAGAAATAAGTCTGTGTGTGCTTTTGGGGTGCCCCCTCCTCCACCATCTTTGGGCCTGTGCCCCGCCCTGTGGGACGTTCCTCCAGGCCTCCCCGCCCCGTGGGACGTTCCTCCAGGCCTCCCCGCCCCGTGGGTCGTTCCTCCAGGCCTTCCTTGCCTTCCTAGTAGGACATCTGCTGTCCTGGTCCAGATACAACACTGTTACAGCTGGGAACCCAAAGGATGTGTTTTGACCTTTTCCGTCTGGGCTCAGGGTTTTTTTCTGGCAATAACTTCCTAAAAAGCTGGTAGGCTTTTCATGTGTTAAGGTCTAGAAAATTCCATGTGCAGTTAACGCCCATGAAGTTCTTTCCCAGATGCGTAAACCTGGCTCTCCCTGCTCTTCCTAGTTCCACGCCTCGGCCCTTCAAGGCCGCCTTGAGGCCGCCAGGCTCTGGGGAAGGGGCACCTCTGGATCTGATACTTGACCCTGTGAGTCCTGGAGGGTCCTGGTGACAAGGCCGCCTTGAGGCCGCCAGGCTCTGGGGAGGGCACCTCTGGATCTGATACTTGACCCTGTGAGTCCTGGAGGGTCCTGGTGACAAGGCCGCCTTGAGGCCGCCAGGCTCTGGGGAGGGCACCTCTGGATCTGATACTTGACCCTGTGAGTCCTGGAGGGTCCTGGTGACAAGGCCGCCTTGAGGCCGCCAGGCTCTGGGGAGGGGCACCTCTGGATCTGATACTTGACCCTGTGAGTCCTGGAGGGTCCTGGTGACAAGGCCGCCTTGAGGCCGCCAGGCTCTGGGGAGGGGCACCTCTGGATCTGATACTTGACCCTGTGAGTCCTGGAGGGTCCTGGTGACAAGGCCGCCTTGAGGCCGCCAGGCTCTGGGGAGGGGCACCTCTGGATCTGATACTTGACCCTGTGAGTCCTGGAGGGTCCTGGTGACAAGGCCGCCTTGAGGAAGGGAACCTCTGGATCTGATACTTGACCCTGTGAGTCCTGGAGGGTCCTGGTGACAAGGCCGCCTTGAGGCCGCCAGGCTCTGGGGAGGGGCACCTCTGGATCTGATACTTGACCCTGTGAGTCCTGGAGGGTCTGGTGACAAGAAGACTTTCAGGTTTGCTGCTTGGGTTCCAGAAGGAGATGACTTCTGCTGCCATTTAACCTGCACATTCCAGGCGTCCTCTGTGTCCTTTGCGGCTGCCTGCCAGCAGTGAGTTATTTTCTAGGCTGTTTTCTTTGGTCTCTGGAGCCCTGCAGCCTGTGAGTCGATCCACTGCTGTTCTGTTTCTAAGGTTCAGGGAGCTGTGGGCTGCCTGGTGTGTGGTCTCCCCTCCTGCAGGTCTTGCCCGCTTCCTTGTGCTAGGCCAGTGCCTCCTGGAGGACCACACCCCAGCTCCGGTGCCAGGACAGCTTTAGCAGCCCACCCTCGGGCGCTCCCTGTTCCTCAGAATGGAGATCGATTCTCAGTGAGCCCCTCCACGTGCCCCCTTTCCCTGCTTTATTTGTAACGTGCTGTGTATTTTTAAAAAGATTTATTTATTTATTTGAAAGGCAGAGTTACAGAGAGGAAGAGGCAGAGAGAGAGAGAGAGAGAGAGATCTTCCATCTGCTGGTTCGCCCCTCAGATGGCCATAACGGCCGGAGCTGGGCTGATCTGAAGCCAGGAGCTTCTTCCGGGTCTCCCACATGGTTACAGGGGCTCAAACATTTGGCCCATCTTCTGCTGGTTTCCCAGGCTATAGCAGAGAGCTGGATCGGAAGTGGAACACAGGGGACTCTAACCAGCACCCATATGGGATGCTGGCATTGCAGGCAGCGGCTTTACCCGCTATGCCACAGCACTGGCCCCCATTTGGGTCTCTTGTTGGTTGCAGGCCCCCAAACACTTGGACCATCTTTGCTACTTTCCAAGCTCATTTAGCAGGGAGCTGGACCAGAAGTGGAGCAGCCAGGACTTGAACTGAGATGCCAGCAGTGCAGGCAGTGGCTTAATCCAGGGGGCCGCAGCACAGGCCCCTTCTAGTTGTCCTTACGCTCGCTGTCTGTGTCCACTAAGGCATTTGCTGTCTTCCCCTGGTTTTGATTGAAGGTTGGTTACGTATAGCAATGGTAATGTAAGTGTCCTGTTCACTTACCGTTGACATCCATAAGTCTTCCCACTGACCAGAGTACTCTTTGCTTTTGATTTTTTTTTTTTTTTTTTTTTGCTTCCTTTACTTCATCATCTTTCTTTGTCCCAGCCCTCCTCTGGTACCTCTGAGCAAGCATTGCCTTTGATTACCCTGTCTCACAGGTATCCCGTCCCCACCCCCCATCAGTCGGACCCTGGGGGGATTGCTAATCCCCAGCTGGTTCTCGAGAGAAGCGGCAGCCTGGGGCTGACGCTGGGGCATAATGGGGTAAGCCTCCACCTGCGGTGCCCCCATCCCATATGGGCCCTGATTCTCGTCCCCGCTGCTCCTCTTTGACTCCAGCTCCCTGCTCATGCACCTGGGAAAGCCGAGGAAGATGACCCAAGTCCTTGGGCCCCTGCACCCACGTGGGAGACCTGGAAGAACCTCTTGTTATCAGATCAGTTCAGCTCTAGCTGTTGAGCCATTTGGGGAGTGACCAGCAGATGGAAGACCTTTCTTTCCATCTCCCTCTTTCTGTCTGTAACTCAACCTCTCAAAAAAATAACATATTTTAATAAAAATTACGAAGAGTGCAGCGTTTAGCAGTCGGGGCTGGGCCATCCTAGAGCCAGGGCTCCGTTTAAGTCTCCCAGGTGGTGTCAGAGATCCCGCCACCTGAGCCTCTGCCTGCCGCTTCCCAGGGTGCGTGTCCGCAGGAAGCCGGAGTCGAGCAGAGTCCCAGCTCAGACTCGGGCAGTCTGCTGTGGGAGGCAGGTGTCCTGCGTGACCGTTTTTATGTTTATTTTTTTTAAGATTTGTTTATTTGAAAGGCACAATTACAGAGAGAGGGAGAGAGAAAAAGATCTTCATCTGCTGTTTCCCTCCCCAAGTGGCAGCAATGGACAGGGCTGGGCCAGGCCAAAGCCAGGATCCTGGAACTCCATCCGAGTCTTCCCTGTGGACGCAGGGACCCGAGTACTTGGGCCATCTTCTGTCTTCCCAGGTGCATTGGTACGGAGCTGGATCAGAAATAGGGCAGCCAGGACACAAGCTGGTACCCATGTGGGATGCTGGCACTGCAGGCAGCGGCGTAACCTGCTGTGCCGCAAGCCCAGCCCCCAGGGGACCTCCTAATCGCACGCACAAACATTTGCCCCGTTCCTTGTCGGTGTTGAGTAAGTTGTACGGTTATACCAGTTTAATTATTCCCTCACCAGTTAGCTGATGGGTGTTTGTTTCCAGATGTGAGCTGCTGTGGAGAAAGCTGCCGTGAACCTTCTTGTAGGGATCTTCTATGAACAGCTCTGAGTGTTGCTGGATTGGTCTGCTAGAATGTTGTTACGGGTCCTGTCCCTGGGCTCAGACAGATCCTGCCCTAGTCTTCTCGTCTTGTGAGGTCCTTCAGGGCTGCTCGCTGCGATGTCTTCCTGTTTCTTCTCTCAGGAACAGTTTGGGTGGAGTTGGCACTATCATTTCTCTTTAAATGCTCTTACTTTGGTTCTGTCCCCTAGTTCTGTTTGGGCACCTGCCAGACAGTGTTGGGAAGCACGGGGCTGTTCGCTGGGCCTGGAACGGGGGAATGCTG
Source organism: Lepus europaeus (assembly GCF_033115175.1). NCBI lineage: Eukaryota > Metazoa > Chordata > Mammalia > Lagomorpha > Leporidae > Lepus > Lepus europaeus. Next base: position 90,246,425 of record NC_084842.1, on the reverse strand, counting down.
CTCCAGCTGTGTGTGCTGTGCTCTCTGGGCTTAGGGAGGGGTCCCTCACTGCTCTGTTTGGCACGGCTCTCAGTCCCCATGTCCAGCGTGACTTGTGGGCAGCTCTCTCAGTGAGCCTGTCCCCTCCCCCCCCCCCCCATGCCTCTGCCTTGTCCCTGGAGACATCTGGCCTGGGCCTGCGTGAAGCACTGCCTTTCTCCTCTCAGCCAGTGGATCAGGCCTGCACCCCCCAGCTTTGACAGCTTCTGCTTCCTACTGAAGGAGGGTGGGGGCCAGCTAGGCCGCTCACCTCTCACAGGTATCCTGGGAAAGAATGGAAACTCTCCTGTGCCCGGGCTTCCGGGGGTCCGACTCCGGCACTTGCCACACTTCACTCTGGAAAAAATTTTTTTTAAAGATTTGTTTATTTGTTTGAAAGGCAGAGTTACAGAGAGAGAGAGAGAGAGAGAGAGAGAATCTTCCATCTGCTTGTTCACACCCTAAATGGCTACAACGGCCAGAGCTGGACCAATTCAAAACCAAGAGCCAGGAGCTTCCTCCAGGTCTCCCATGTGGGTGCAGAGACCCAAGCATTTGGGCCATCTTCTACTGCTTTCCCTGGTGCGTTGGCAGGGAGCTGGATTGGAAGTGGAGTAGCCAGGACTCAAAGTGGCTCTCTTTGTAACTCACCTGCTTGACTGCCCTCTGTTGCCATAGGTTGTTTTGATTATTTTTTTCCACTGTCCTGGCTCATGACCAGTAGAATGAAAATGCTTTAAAATTACCTGTGTTTAGGGACCGGCTCTGGGCATAGCGGGTAAAGCCACTGCCTACGGTGCTGGTATCCCATTTGGCCACCAGAGCGAGTCCAGCTGCTCCACTTCCCATCCAGCTCTCTGCTGTGGCCTGGGAAAGCAGCAGAAGATGACCCAAGTCCTTGGGGCCCTGCACCTGCGTAGGAGACCCGGAGGAAGCTCCTTGCTCCTGGCTTCGGATTGTCACAGCTCCGGCCGTTGCAGCCATCTGGGGAGTGAACCAGTAGATGGAAGACCTCTCTCTGTATAACTTTGACTTTCAAGTAAATAAATAAATCTTTTTAAAAAATTACCTGTGTTTAAATAACCTCGTCCCCTTATGACCGTTACTGTGTCTCCCACTCCCCTTCACAAAAGCCCGTCTTTAGGTAAGTTAAGTTCTGGTTCAGTTTCTTTAATGGGCAAAAGCTTCTCCTGTTAGCTTTGATAAGTTACAGTATCAGAAACGTTTACTGATCTGAAGGGCTATGTGTGGGGGTCTCCTTTCAGTTCCTCTTTTACCTGTGGATGCGACTCTCATTTCTCCTACTTGTGCCATCTTTATTTTGTTTATTATTAAAGATTTATTTATTTATTTGAAAGGCAGAGTGACGCGGAGAGAGGTCTTCCATCCGCTGGTTCACTCCCCAGTTGGCCACAACAGCTGGAGCTGTGCCCATTGAAAGTCAGGAGCCAGAGCCTCCTCTGGGTCTCCCGTGCAGGTGCCATCTTCTGCTGCTTTCCCAGGCCACAGCAGAGAGCTGCATAGGGAGTGGAGCAGCTAGGACTCGAACTGGCGCCCACATGGGATGCTGGCACTGCAGGCGGCAGCTTTACCTACTATGTCACAGTGCCGGCCCCGTGTCTTCTTTATTTGAAACCAGTTTTGTGAAAGTCTGCTCATTTTGTCTTTTCAAAAATGCAGCTTTTAATTCTTAAAATATTTTTTAATTTTTTCTGTTCTTTAATTACTGCTTTTTTAAAAAAGATTTATTTTTATTTATTTGAAAGACAGAGTTACAGAGAGAGGTAGAGACAGAGAGAGGTCTTTATCTGCTGGTTCACTACACAGATGGCCGCTACTGCCAGAACTGCACTGATCTGAAGCCAGGAGCCGGGAGCTTCTTCTGGGTCTCTCACGTGGGTGCAGGAGCCCAAGGACCTGGGCCATCTTCCACTGTTTTCCCAGGCCACAGCAGAGAGCTGGACTGGAAGAGGAGCAACCGGGACAGAACCAGCGCCCATATGGGATGCTGGTGCTTCAGGCTAGGGCTTTAACCCACTGGGCCACAGCACCGGCCCCAGTGCTGTTTCATAAATATGCGTGCTGTGTGGTTGTTAATGCTATGGTGGTCATGATGAACAAGAGCAGTTCAAGGTCACAGCCTTCCACTGTCTGCCTCACCAGAGCTCCACTGCCCTCCCTCCCCAGGGTTCTGTTCGCTGAGAGGTGCTGCGCTGGCTGAGGATGTGTTCTCCCGCTGCCTCTTTGTCCTCTCTGTAGGGTGCAGCGCCACGGCAGGGTGGGCTGCACCGAGGAGCTGGTGCGTTCTCTGGGCCTGAGCCTTGTGGTAGCGGCTCAGGGCAGCTGCACTCCTGTCCTCACCTGCCCTCTCAGCCTTACCTGCTTTTGTCCCTTTGGACTGGCACGCTGCCTGTAGGGGCCGTCTGGGCCTGTATCGTATCGTCCTGTGTGTGTGTGTGTGCATGTGCACGTGTGCGTGCGCGTGCGTGTGCGCGTGTGTGTGCGTGCGCATGTGTGCACATGCGTGTGTGTGTGTGTGTGTGAGGTTGATTTTATTTATTTGGAAGGCAGAGTTAGAAAACACGAGTGCGTGCACTTCTGTCTTCTGGTTCCCTCTCCAAGTGGCTGGGAGGCTATGGTTGGGCCGGGCCGAAGCCAGGAGTTTCCTCCGGGTCTCCCACACGGGTGCAGGGACCCAAGGACTTGGGCCATCGTCGGCTGCTATTCTAGGTGCGTTAGCAGGAAGCTGGATTGACAGTGGAACAACCAGGAGTTGAACAAGTACCCTTATGTGATGCCAGTGATGTAGGCAGTGACTTAACCTGTTAAGCCACAGTGCTTTCCCCACTGCTGTAGATTGTGAAATGTTAGCTTCAGGGGCCAGCGCTGTGGTGTAGCGGGTGAAGCCACTGTCTGCAGTGCCGGCATCCCATATGGGTGCCTATTCGAGTCCCGGTTGCTCCACCTCCAATCCAGCTCTCTGCTGTGGCCTGGGAAAGCAGTAGAAGATGGCCCAAGTGTTTGGGCCCCTGCACCTGCATGGGAGACCTGGAAGAAGCTCCTGGCTCCTGGCTTCAGATCTGCAAAGCTCCAGCCATTGCAGCAATCTGGGGGTGAACCTGCGGATGGAAGACCTCTCTCCCCCTCTTCCCCTCTCCCCCTCCCCCCCTCTCCCCTTCTCCCCCTCTTCCCCTCTCCCCCTGCCCTTCTCCCCCTCTCCCCCATCCCCCTATCCTTCTCCTTCTCTCTCTGTGTAACTGATTTTCAAGTAAAATAAATACATCTTCATTAAAAAAGAAATGTTAGTTTCAGTGGCTTGATTTAAGTATTATTTAATTTTATTTATTTCTTTTTTCCATTGAATTATTCAGGGGTATTTGTAAGTGTCCAGACATTGATCTGTTGGAAATCTTTAATCATACTGACATTTAATTTAATGCTGCTGTAGTTGAAAATTATGATTCTTTGTGAGTTATACTTGCTAATTATAACACATGGTTAAGTTTTTTTGAATGTTCCATGTGAGCTTGAAAATAATGTTTGCTCTGGGGATAGGTGGTCTCTGTGTACACCTGTTAGATTAATAACTCGTTCACTGTGGCACATTTTTTGTTTCTGTGGCCTGTGGCTAGATCCAGTTTCTGAGAGAGATAGTTAAAAATCTCTGCGTGTATCTTTGTCCTTTTTTTCCTTGTACGTATTTCCCGTTTTGCTTTGTAGATTTTTAAGACTGTGGTAGGTGAACACAGATTAAAATTATTAAATGTTGGTGTGATCATTTCTTTTATTCCCCTAAACCGTCGAGAATTCCTTTCTTCTGAAGACTTGTGTTTGCTGGTTTCCTTTCATTCCCTTCTGCTGTGGATTTTGTTGCATTAGTGTACTCTCTTGTTGTATTTAGACTCGAGCAGTCAGCATAGAGGTTAACTTTATTGGGTCTCAGTTGAAAATCTGCTTTTAAAAAATTTATTTATTTATTTGAGAGAGAGACACAAAGAGCTCCTGTGTGTTAGTTCATTCACCAAATGCCTGCAGTGGCTGCAGGGGCCAGATCTGGGGGCTGAGAGCTCGGCCCGGGTCCTCCGGGTGGGTGACAGAACGCAGTTACTTGAGCCATCCCTGCTGCTCCCAGAGAGCGCGTTCGCATGAAGCTGTCATTGAGAACAGAGCTGGCGCTCTGGAATGGGAAGGGCACATCTTAACCGCAGGCCAGACGCTCACTCCAGTCTCTTCTGGGTGGAGTTGGTGGTCCGTGCTGCGTTACAGCGGTCGTTGTCAGTTGTTGCCGCACCCTTGGTGCAGGTCCCTGTACCCCTTCCGGCCATTCCCTCCTCAGAGCTTTCCCTCCCTGCAGCTCGTTTGCACCATTGCCTTGCTTTTCTTTATTGTTAAACCACCGAAGCGATTCTTGTAGTCCAGTGTTCTGGCGTTTTGCATTTTATAAAAATACAATTATGTTAGCAGTATACTTTTTAAAAAATTATTTATTTGAAAGGCAGAGTTGGAGACAGAGAAAGAGGGAAGAAGAGATAAATCTCCCATTCCTGATTCACTCCCCATATTGCCTCAATGGTTGGGGATGCACCAGGCTGAAGCCAGGGGCCTGGAACCATGTCTGGGTTTCCCACATGGGTGGCAGGGGCCCAAGCACTTGGGCCATCTTTTGCTACCTTTCTAGGCATACTAGCAGGGAGCTAGATTGGAAGTAGAGCAGCCGCGACTAGAACTGGTGCCCTTATGGGATGCTGGCATTGCTGGTGTGCAGGCTGCTGTGCCGGGACACCAGCTCCTGTGCGCGTTGGTTCGTAGTTGATGTGTGTTGCCCAGGATTACACCCGAGAGGCATCAGTGTTGTCATTTCCTCGTTTTCATTGCTGCTTGTTTTCGTCTTTATGAAAATGTTGTGTTTTAGGTTCAGATTTTGATTTTATGAATGATGCTCTTAGGGTACACAGTCACTCATTCTGTTTATAGAAGTGGGAAAGAAATTGCTGAGCCACAGGGGATTTCTGTAATTGACTGCATGTTAAGGCCAAGAGCATAATCTTAAATGAAAGCTATTTTTCAGACCAAAGCTAATCTAATGAGTGGCAGTATTCTGTATTTTTCGGAAATCTCTTGCAGATATTTTTTAAAAAGGATTTATTTATTTAGGGACAGATGTTGTGATGCAGTGGGTTAAGCCACTGTCTAGGATGCCAGTTCAAGTTCCAGCTGTTCCACTTCCATTCTGACTCCCCGCTAATGTGCCCAGGGAGGCATGAAAAGATGGTCCAGGTGCTGGGACACCTGCCACCCACGTGAGAGACCAGGATGCAATTCCAAGAACCAACATCAGCCTCACTCATTCCTGGCTGTTGGGAGTGAACCCATCTGTGCATAGACCATCCTTCCCTCTCTTTCTGTAACTCTTTCAAATAAATAAATAAATCTTTGGGAAAAAAATGTATTTGAAAGCAGACTGATGGAGAGAGAGAGAGAAAGAGGGTTGGGAGAAAGAGAGAGAGAATCTTGCATCTATTGGTTCATTCCCTCTAACATCTGCAACAGTCAGGGCTGAACCAGGCTGAACAAGGAGCCAGGAACTCCATCCAGACCCCAGGTACTCAGGAGCAGGGCTCTCACCTGCTGCCTCCCAGGTACGTTAGCAGGAAGCTGGGAGTAGCATGGAGTAGCCCAGGACTCAAACCAGGCACTCAGATATGGGGTCCAGGATGCGACATCGCAGACAGTCCCTGCCACATGCCTGTGTATCCTTCAACTGTGTATCCTTAACTTGTACTTCAACTATTTTTTTAAGATTTCATTTTCATTTATTTTAGAGAGGTAGAGACAGAGAGGTCTTCCATCCACTGGTTCACTCCCCAGATGGCTGCAGTGGCCGGAGCTGCACTGATCCGAAGCCAGGAGCTTCCTCCAAGTCTCCCACGTGGATGCAGGGCCCCAAGGACTTGGGCCATCTTCTACTGCTTTCCCAGGCCATAGCAGAGAGTTGGATCGGAAGAGGAGCAGCCGGGACTCGAACCGGTGCCCACATGGGATGCCGGCGCCGCAGGCAGAGGAATAACCTTCGCCATGGTGCCGGCCCCACCCTTATTTGTTTTTAACCTTGTCAAGTTTTTTCTTAGCGATTGCTGCTTTCTTTGGTCCTGCTTATTGCTGTCTCTCCTATCATTTGTTTTGTTTTGTTTTGTTTTTAAAGATTTTATTTTATTTGAGAGGTAGAGTTACATACAGTGAGAGAGACAGGCAGAGAGAAAAGCTCTGGCTAAAACTTCCAGTACTGTATTGAGTAGCAATGGTGAGAGTGGGCATCCCTGTCTGGTACCAGATCTCAGTGGAAATATTTCCAACTTTTCCCCATTCAATAGGATGCTGGCCGTGGGTTTGTCATAAATTGCCTTGATTGTATTGAAGAATGTTCCTTCTACACTCAATTTGCTTAGAGTTTTCATCATGAAAGGGTGTTGTATTTTATCAAATGCTTCCTCTGCATCTATTAAGATAATCATATGGTTTTTCTTCTGCAGTTTGTTAATGTGGTGTATCACGTTGATTGATTTATGAATATTGAACCATCCCTGCATACCAGGGATAAATCCTACTTGGTCTGGGTGTATGATCTTTCTAATGTGATGTTGCATTCTATTGGCTAGAATTTTGTTGAGGATTTTTGCATCTATGTTCATCAGGGATATTGGTCTGTAATTATCTTTCTCTGCTGCATCTTTTTTAGGTTTAGGAATTAAGGTGATGCTGGCTTGGTAGAAAGAATTTAGGAGGATTCCCTCTCTTTCAGTTGTTTTGAATAGTTTGAGAAGAATTGGAGTTAGTTCTTTAAGTGTCTGGTTGAATTCAGCAGTGAATCCATCTGGTCCTGGGCTTTTCTTTGTTGGGAGGACCTTTATTACTGATTCAATTTCTGTCTCAGTTATGGGTCTGTTTAGGTTTTCTGTGTCTTCATGGTTCAATTTAGGTAGGTTGTATGTGTCCAGGAATCTATCCATTTCTCATAGATTTCCCTGTTTGCTGGCATACAAGTCCTTGTAGTAATTTCTGATGACTCTATTTCTGAGGTGTCTATTGTTACATTCCCCTTTTTCATCTCTAATTTTACTGACTTGAGTCTTCTCTCCTTTTTTTGGTTGGGTGGGATACTGGTGTGTCAATTTTGTTCATTTTTTCAAAAAACCAGCTCTTTGTTTTACTGATCTTTTGTAATTTTGGGGGGGGGGGATTCAATTTTGTTGATTTCTTCTCTAATTTTAATTATTTCTCTTCTACTAGCTTTGGGTTTGGTTTGCTGCAGTTTTTTCTAGATCCTTGAGATGCATTGATAGCTCATTTATTTGGTGCCTTTCCAGTTTCTCAATGTGGGCACCTATTGCTATAAACTTTCCTCTTAACACTGCTTTTCTGTATCCCGTAAGTTTGGATATGTTGTGTTGTCATCTTCATTTGCTTCCAGGAAGTTTTTGACTTCTCTTTTAGTTTCTTCCATGACCCACTGTCCATTCAGGAGCATGGTGTTCAGTCCCCGTGTGTTTGCTGTGGTCCAGGGATTCCTGAGTTGCTGATTTCTAGCTTCATTCCACTGTGGTCTGAGAAGATGCAGGGTGTGATTTCAATTCTTTTGCATTTGCTGAGACTCACTTTATGGCCTAGTGTGTGGTCAGTCCTAGAGTAAGAGCCATGCACTGCTGAGAAGAATGTGTATTCTGCCTCTGTAGGATGGAAAGTTCTGTAGATATCTGTTAGGTCCATTTGGGCTATAGTGTCGATTAAATCTGCTGTTTCCTGTTGTTCTTCTGTCTGGTTGATCTGTCCATTGCTGAAGGTGGAGTACTGAAGTCCCCCAATACTATTGTATTGGAGTCTAAGTCTCCTTTTAAGTCCTTTAACATATATTTTATTTTTTTTAAAGATTTTTAAATTTATTTGAAAGTCAGAGTTATACAGAGAGAGGAGAGGCAAAGAGAGAGAGAGGTCTACCATCCGATGGTTCACTCCCCAGTTGGCTGCAACAGCTGGAGCTGCACCCATCCAAAGCCAGGAGCCGGGGGCTTCTTCTGTGTCTCCCACGTGGGTGCAGGGGCCCAAGGACTTGGGCCATCTTCTACTGCTTTCCCAGGCCATAGCAGAGAGCTGGAAAGGAAGTGGAGCAGTCGGGTCTCAAACCGGTGCACATATGGAATGTCAGCAATTCAAGCCAGGGTGTTAACTTACTGCACCACAGTGCTGGCCCCTTAACATATCTTTAAATAGCCCAGTGCCCTGTAATTAGGTGCATATATGTTTATAGTAGTTACATCTTCCTATTGAATTGATCCCTTAATCACTATATAGTGTCCCTCTTTGTCTCTTTTAACAGTTTTTGTGTTAAAGTCTCTTTTGTCTCATTAACTAAGATGGCTACGCCAGCTCTTTGGTGTCTGTTGGCATGAATATCTTTTTCCAACTTTTCACTTTCGGTCTGCATGCACCTTTGTTGGAAAGATGTGTTTCTTGTAAGCAGCAAACAGATGAATTTTGTTTTTCATAATCCATTCAGTCCGTCTGTGTCTTTTAACTGGAGAGTTGAGGCCATTTACATTCAGTGTGACTATTGATAAGTAGTGACTTTGCCCTGCCATTTTTGCAAAGATATTTCTAATTTATACTTTGAACTTCCTGTGATCTTTTACTGAGAGATTTTCTTCCTTTACCTTTGGTATTGATGACTGTGTTTCTGTGTGTAACACATCTTTAAGCATCTTTTGCAGGGCTGGACGAGTGATGACAAATTTCTTCAGTTTCTGTTTGCTATGAAAGGTCTTTATTTCACCTTCATTCACAAATGAGAGCTTTGCAGGATATAATACTCTGGGATGACAGTTTTTTTCTCTCTTAGTACCTGGGCTATATCTCGCCATTCCCTCCTAGCCTGCAGGGTTTCTGATGAGAAGTCTGCTGTGAGTCTAATTGGGGATCCTCTGAGAGTAATCTGACGTTTCTCTCTTGTACATTGTCTTTATGTTTCACTGTGTTGAATTTGATTACAATGTGTCATGGAGTGGATCTTTTCTGGTCATGACTATCCGGAGTTCTGTGTGCTTCCTGTACTTGGGTGTCTCTTTCTTTCTCCAAACTCAGGAAGTTTTCTGCTAGTATCTTAAAAGGCCTTCTAATCCTTTCTCTCTCTCCATGCCTTCAGGAACTCCTAGAACCTGAATGTTGGGTTTTTAATAGTACCCTGTAGATTCCCAACATTATTTTTCAGATTTCTTTCTTTCTTTATTATTATTATTATTATTTTTTATTTTTGACAGGCAGAGTGGACAGTGAGAGAGAGACAGAGAGAAAGGTCTTCCTTTGCCGTTGGTTCACCCTCCAATGGCCGCCGTGGTTGGTGCGCTGCGGCCGGCGCAGCGCGCTGATCCGATGGCAGGAGCCAGGTGCTTCTCCTGGTCTCCCATGGGGTGTAGGGCCCAAGGACTTGGGCCGTCCTCCACTGCCTTCCCGGGCCATAGCAGAGAGCTGGCCTGGAAGAGGGGCAACCGGGACAGAATCCGGTGCCCCGACCAGGACTAGAACTTGGTGTGCTGGCGCCGCAAGGCGGAGGATTAGCCTAGTGAGCTGCGGCGCCGGCTATTTTTCAGATTTCTAATTTCCTCCTCTTGTCTTTGGTTTGACTGTATGCTTTCCTGTGCTCTGTCTTCCAAGTCCGATATTCTCTCTTGTGCCTCACTGATTCTGCTTTTAAGGCTCTCAGCTGCACTTTTTATTTTTCTTTTTTTATTTTTATTTTTATTTTTTTATTTTTTTTATTTTTTTATTTTTTGACAGGCAGAGTGGACAGTGAGAGAGAGAGAGAGACAGAGAGAAAGGTCTTCCTTTTGCCGTTGGTTCACCCTCTAATGGCCGCCGCGGTAGCGCGCTGCGGCCGGCGCACCGCGCTGTTCCGATGGCAGGAGCCAGGTGCTTATCCTGGTCTCCCATGGGGTGCAGAGCCCAAACACTTGGGCCATCCTCCACTGCACTCCCTGGCCACAGCAGAGAGCTGGCCTGGAAGAGGGGCAACCGGGACAGGATCGGTGCCCCGACCGGGACTAGAACCCGGTGTGCCGGCGCCGCAAGGCGGAGGATTAGCCTGTTGAGCCACGGCGCCGGCCATGCACTTTTTATTTTTCTATTAAATTCTTCATTTCATTTTGATTCCTCAAGATTTCAATTTCTTTTCTATTTTTTCTTTCTTTTTTTTTTTGACCAGCTGAGTAGACAGTGAGAGAGACAGAGAGAAAGGTCTTCCTTTTGCCGTTGGTTCACCCTCCAGTGGCTGCCGTGGCTGGCGCGCTGCGGCCAGCATACCGTGCTGATCCGATGGCAGGAGCCAGGTGCTTCTCCTGGTCTCCCATGGGGTGCAGGGCCCAAGGACTTGGGCCATCCTCCACTGCACTCCCTGGCCACAGCAGAGAGCTGGCCTGGAAGAGGGGCAACTGGGACAGAATCCGGTGCCCCGACCGGGACTAGAACCCGGTGTGCCGGCGCCGCAAGGCGGAGGATTAGCCAATGAGCCACAGCACCGGCTAAGATTTCAATTTCATGAGAGAGATTTTCTTTCATGTCCTACATGGATTTCAGTAGTTCATGCGTTTGCTTTTGATTACTTCTCTATAATCTTATCATCAGTTTTTTGAGTTCCATTTCTTGGGTTCCTTCTATCTCATCGTCTTCATACTCTTGTATTGAAGTGCCATGTTCTTTGGGAGTGTCATGTTGTCTTCCTTGTTCTCGTTTCCTTGGTTGTTGCATTTGTTCGCCTTTGTGGAGATATTCTTTGGTTTCTTCTTCTTTTTTTTCCTCTGTGTCAGCTTTTATTGTTGTACTGTGACCTATGACTCTAGATAAGTGGACTGTCTGCTTTCTGTGAATCTCTAGAGGCTTGTGGTGGGTGTGGCCAGAGAGCTCTGTTCAGTTCAGGGTTAAGGGTGTGCTGGAGGTGACACGCCAAGGTTTGGCATGGTAAGTCTTCTCTCTCTCTAATCAGAAGGGAAGTGATTCTGCTCAGCCGAGCTCTTCTCCTAGATGGAGACCCGTGCCTGAGCGCTAGCCCCTGTGGGTGTGATGTTTGTCTGCTCTGTGCCAAGGACCACAGAGGGTCTGTGCAGTCCTCAGTGTGAGTTCAGATCCCCCAGCAGTGTCTCTCACCGAGTAACCAGCACCGCCCAAGCTTGTGGCTTCTGCTGACACTACTGAAAGTCTCAGCGGCACCCTGAGTTCTCCCATGTACCCTCAGGTTTTTTTTCCCCCCCACAATCCTGTTCAGAAGCTTCACACAGTCACAGGGTCCTAGCTCTGTGTTATTTCTCCCCACTGGAGTCAGGAGTCTGTGCTTGGCTGATTGCCGGGCACAGACATGAGCTGGCACAGCTGTTGCATATGTCCAGAATGGCACCTGCTCTTATCAGCTCGTGTGCCTTTGTAAGGTGTTTGGAGAAAGAGAATCGTGTCTGTACCTTTTTTGTTTGTTTGTTTGTTTCTCTCCTCTAGTCAGGCTGATGGAGTTTTCCCCATGGGAATTCAAGCCTCCTTCCCTCTAGGCACTTCCTGCCACTTTTTTGCCAGTGTCTCAGGCTACTGTGGTCTCACCTCAGTTTCCAGCGCTGGTACAGAGGCTCTCTGCTACTGGAGTCCTGAGCCATGGGCACCCACGCCCTCCACGGAGTTCCACGTGTCCCTCTAATTTCGGAAGAGTTTCCTCTGCTGTTTTTCCCCTAACTCTTCCCTGAGACTACACTATCTCCACGTTTTTTACTCTCTTCTGGGCTAGATCAGCAGGCTCCCTCCCTGTTCCGCCATCTTGGAGCCCTCCCGTCTCCTGCTCTGGGTATGGCTGTCCTTCGCCAGTAGCACGCCGTCTTGGTTCCTGACAGAGCTCACTCTGCTTGCTCTCACCCCTAGCTTCCTGCAGCTGCCAGGCCCGGACTGGCTGGGAATGCCAGCCTTGTCTCCCAAGTGGGGCAGGGCCATAGCACTCGCTCCCTGGGGCTTGCACTGGTAGAAGCTGGAGCTGCAGTCAGGAGCTGTACCTGGCACTCCAGAGTGCAGCGTGCCTGTTTGTATAGCATGTGTTTTTATAACTTCTACGCAAGATGCTAGCTCTGGACTCCTGACATTTTTCACATGAATCATGAAATGGTATAGGAGATCTCTTCCTACTTTGTTCTTTTTTTTTTTTTTTCTTTATTAAGCTTTATTGATTTATTTGAAAGGCTGAGTTACACAGAGGCAGAGAGAGAAAGGTCTTTCATCCTCTGGTTCACTCCCCGAATGGCAGCAATGGCCAGAACTGGGCCAATCCAAAGCCAGGAGCCAGGAACTTCTTCCCGTCTCCCACGTGGGTGCAAGGGCCATCCTCTGCTGCTTTTCCAGACTGTAGCAGAGAGCTGGATCAGAAGAGGAGCAGCCGGGACTAGAACCAGCGCCCATGTGGGATGCCAGCACTGCAGGTGGAGGCTTAGCTCACAACACCACAACACCAGCCCCAACTTTATTCTTTTTCAAGAATGTTTTGAGTGTTCTAGACTATTTGTCTAGACTCAGCCTGTCAATTTCTACAGAAAAGCCTGCTGGGGTTTTAATACCCAACACTGTAGACATTTTAGTGGGTTCTGACTGGAAAGTTAAGGTGCAGCAAACTCTGCTCAGTGGTTGCCAAAATCCTTGTGCCCAAAGAGCAAAACTTTGAATGGAAATTTGAAACAAATGGGCTCCAGATGCCAAGTCACTGCTCTGGGGAAGTGTGACGAGAGACGAGATGTGGCTTCCCTGACACCGTCCTTCAGACAGCACAGTGGAAGCAGTGGCTACGCAGAAGCAAGAGCCAAGTTCGTGAGAGTGGTGGCGGTTGTTGAAGGCACTTTGCTGGTGGACTGTGCAGGGCCAAAGGAAGTAGTCTGACTGTAAGGAGAGTGCTTTGGGAAAGTTAGGCAAAGCCGTGGCAGGAAATACCCAGGAAAGCCTCATCAGAAAGTGCTTCAGCACGAAAATGCTCCTGCCCGAGCCTTGGTCCAGCAAGGCCAGCGTGGGGTTCTGAGACGTCTCCTATTAGACCCACCCTGCGGTCCTGATTAGGCTCTTCTGACTTTTTTCCTAATCTCACACAGATCTTTAAAGGGCACCCATTTCTTGAGTTAACAATGTAAAAAGCAATCAAGCTGTGGACGTGGTCACTTTCCCGTGACCTTCAGTTCTTGAAGGATGGAGGAAATGGCTGATGTCAAGTTCAGAAAAGCCTTGAACTTACTGGTGCTTATGTTGAGAATTGATGTTTGTAATTAAAATTTGTGCTGTTTTTAAAGATGTTTAATTATTTGAAAGAGTTACGCACGTACACACACAAATGCACACACACACACACACAGGTGTTCCATCTGCTGGTTTACTCCCCAGATGGCCTCAGTGCCCAGGGCTGGGCCTCCATCCAGTCTCCTGTGTGAGTTCAGGGGCCCAAGCACTTGGGCCATCTTCCACTGGTTTCCCAGGCGCATTGGCAGGGAGCTAGACCGGAAGTAGAGCAGCCAGGACACAAACAGGTGCCCATATGAGATGTTGGCTTCACAGCTGGTGGCATCACCTGCTATGCCACAGTACTGGCCTCCAGATTTGTTTATTTTAATTCCATTTTTTAATTTGCTGGGAGTTATGATTATAAATGAATGTTGAGGCCGGTGCCGTGGCTCAATAGGCTAATCCTCCACCTGCGGCACTGGCACACCAGGTTCTAGTCCCAGTCGGGGCGCCAGATTCTGTCCTGGTTGCTCCTCTTCCAGGCCAGCTCTCTGCAGTGGCCCGGGAGTGCAGTGGAGGATGGCCCAAGTGCTTGGGCCCTGCACCCGCATGGGAGACCAGGAGAAGCACCTGGCTCCTGCCATCGGATCAGCACAGTGAGCCGGCCGCAGCATGGCAGCCGTTGGAGGGTGAACCAACAGCAAAGGAAGACTTTTCTCTCTGTCTCTCTCTCTCTCACTGTCCACTCTGCCTGTCAAAAAAAAAAAAAAAAGAATGTTGAATTTTTTCCAATTCTATTTGACCTACCGAAATGATATGTTTTTGTTAACAAAATTTATTTTACAGTTTTTGAACTGTACAAAGTTTGCATTTCTGAGATAATCTGCACTTGGTCATGGTGTACACTCTTTTAACAGGTCTCTTTCTGGATTGGAATTGCTCATCTTTTGTTAAGAATTATTATGTCTGTGTTCTTGAAAGATATCAATCTGTGAATATTTTTAAAAGATGTATTTATTTATTTGAAAGGCGGACTGCTAGAAGGGGCAGAGAGACAGATGTTTTTCGTCTGCTGGTTCACTCCCCAAATTGCTGTAACAGCTGGGGCTCTGTAGGCCTAAACAAGAAGTGCAAAGCTACATCTGGGTCTCCACATGGGTGTCAGGGGCCTAAGGTGCTTGTGCCATCTTCTTCTGATTTCTCAGGCACATTAGCAAGAAGCTGGGTTGGAAGCTTAGTGTCCCTGACTCAAACCAGTGCTCTGATACAGGGTGCTGGCTTTGCAAGCACAGCCTTAGCACTGTGGCACGACACTGGCCCCAGTCTGCATTCCTTGTCTCACATCTTTCGTTTTGGTGCCAGGGTAATGCCTTGTGAGATAGGAAGCGTTTCCCCGTTGTTAACTTCTGGAAAACTCTTCTTGGCCTGAAGTTACCTTATGGGAAAAGTTCTGAACTGTAAGTTCAGTTTCTTGGATATAGATTATCGTTTTGTTGGTGGTGGTGAGCCTTGCTCTAGTTATCGTCTTTAAAGGAACTTGCCTGTGGCAAGTATTGTGGGTCAGTGGATTAAGCCGCCACTCTGCCCACATCCTAGATAGGTGTGCTGGTTTGAGCCTAGCTGTCTCCTTCCAGTCCAGGTTCTCACTGATACATCACAAGGGGCACAGGTGGTGACTCGAGTGCTTGGGCCCCTGCCCCTCATGCACAAGACCTGTGTGGAGTTCTAGACTCTGCTTTGACCTGGCTCAGCCCTGGCTGCTGCAGGGGACTGGACCAGTGGGTGGAAGAGCCGCATGGCTCTGCTCTACATCGAAGTAAGGTGAAAATGAACCAGTATTTTTAGAAAAATTGTTCATTTTATGTCAAATATAATGGCACAAAGTTACATGGTTGAAAATACCTTTTTATTTGTGATGTAGAGGGTCAGACCCCCCACCTGCAGTGCCAGCATCCTATATGGGCACCAGTTCAAGTCCTTGCTTCTGCTCTTCCAATCCATCTCCCTGTTGATGCTCCTGGGAAAGCAGCAGAAGATGGCCCAAGTGCTTGGGCCCCTGCACCCACGTGGGAGACCCGGGTGAAGCTTCTGGTTCCTAGCTTTGGCCTGGCCCAGTCCGGCCATTGGGACCATTTGGAAAGTGAACCAGTGGATGTAAGACATCTCTGTCTCTCCCTCTCTCTTCGTAACTCTGCCTTTCAAATAAATGAATAAATCTTTTCAAGCAAATTTGTTCATTCGGAGTCAGATAGAGTGACCTGAAGCTGTTGGAAATATCCCCATGAATTCCTTTGGTCTGGAATGCTTGCTTCCCCTTCCCTTTCTATTCCTGATATTGTTTGCATTTTGTCTCCTTTTTTCCTGATAGGAATGGCCAGAGTTTTATTAATTTTATGCATGTTTCCAAAGAACCGTGTTTTGTTTGAATTAATTTTCTGCTTTCTCTTTTCCTATTTTTGTTTTAAACTTTTAATATTTCCTCCCTTCCCCTTACTTTACATTAATTTTGTTACTTAGACTTCTTTTTAAAGGTTTATTTATTTATCTGAGAGGCAGAGTTACAGGGGGAGAGACAGAGGTCTTCCATCCACTGGTTCACTCCCCAAATGACTGCAACAGCCAGAGCTGGGCCAGGATGAAGACAGGAGCTTCCACTGTGTCTCCCATGTGGATGCAGGGGCCCAAGCACTTGGGCTCTCCTCCACTGCTTTCCCAGCTGCATTAACAGGGAGCTGGATCAGAAATGGAGCAGCCATGGTACCCACAAGGGATGCCAGGAGGAGCCCAGCCCACTGTGCTACAGCACCAGCACCGTTACTTTGATTCCTCCCTCCCTCCCTCCCTCCCTCCCTCCTCTCTCTCTATCTCTCTTTCAAGATTTATTTATTTGAAAGTCAGAGTTATGCAGAGAGACAGACAGAATGGTATCTTCCATTTACTGGTTCACTCCCCAATTGGCCGCAATGGCCAGAGCTGTGCTGATCCAAAGCCAGGAGCTTCTTCCGGGTCTCCCACATGGGTCAGGGGCCCAAGGACTTGGGCCATCTTCTCCTTTCCCAGACCACAGCAGAGAGCTGTATCAGAAGTGGAGCAGCCAGGACTCTAACCGGCGCCCATATGGCAGCGGCTTTACTTGCTACGCCACAGCGCCAGCCCCTACTTTGATTTCTTTTCTTTTTTTTTTTGTTTGGACAGGCAGAGTGGACAGTGAGAGAGAGAGAGACAGAGAGAAAGGTCTTCCTTTTGCCGTTGGTTCACCCTCCAATGGCCACTGCGGCCGGTGTACCGCGCTGATCCGAAGCCAGGAGCCAGGTGCTTCTCCTGGTCTCCCATGGGGTGCAGGGCCCAAGCACTTGGGCCATCCTCCACTGCCTTCCCGGGCCACAGTATAGAGCTGGCCTAGAAGAGGGGCAACCGGGACTAGAACCCGGTGTGCCAGCGCTGCAAGACGGAGGATTAGCCTATTGAGCCGCGGTGCCGGTTGATTTTTTAAGGAGTAAGTTTACATCATTGATTTAGGACCTTCTTTTCTGATTTAAGTGTTTAAATCTATAAAATTCTGGTAAAGTACTCAGCTACATCTCAAATTTTGATACTACTTTTTACATCCTGTTCAAAATATTTTATAATTGCCCTTTTTGTGATTTATTCTGTCTTTGGCCCATAGACTTTTGTTGTTGTTTTCTGAGAGGCAGGGATGGTGGAGAGGGAGAAGAGGGAGCACACGAACACTCCTGTCCACTGGTCCACTACCTAAATGCCCACAGCAGGCAGGGCTGGAACTGAAGCCAGGATCCAGGAACTCCATCCAGGGCTCCCACGTGGGTCGCAGCATCACCACTGCCTCCTGGGTTCTGTGTCAGTAGGAATGTGTAGTCAGGACTCGGAGCTGGGTAGCGAACCCAGGCACTCCAGCGTAGGATGCAGATGGCTGAACTGTTAGACCACATGCCTGCCCTGCTTCCTGCCCCGCCACCCATCACTTATGTGTATGTGTTTTCAGGGCCGGCACTGTGGTGCAGCGGGTAAAGCCGCCACCTACAGTGCTGGCATCCCATATGGGCACCAGTTCAAGTCCTAGCTGTTCCACTTCCAATCCAGCTCTCTGCTATGGCCTGGGAAAGCAGTGGAAGATGGCCCAAGTCCTTGGGCCCCTGCACCCAGGTGGGAGACCCAGAAGAAGCTCCTGGCTCCTGGCTTCGGATCAGCACAGCTCTGGCCATTGTGGCCAATTGGGGAGTGAACCAGTGGATGGAAGACCTCTCTCTCTCTCTCTCTCTCTTTCTCTCTCTCTCTCTCTCTGCCCTTCCTCTCTCTGTGTAACTCTGACTTTCAAATAAATAATAAATAAATGTTTTTAAAAAAAGAAGTATGTGTTTTCATTTCTAGGTATTTGGTGATATTTTCCAGCTATTTTTTTTTTTCAAAGACTTGTTTATTTATTTAAGAGGCAGTCAGAGAAAGAGGGAGAGACAGGAAAGAGAGAGGTCTTCCATCCTCTGGTTTACTCTCCAAATGACTGCAATGCCAGAGCTGGGTCTGTCCGAAGCCGGGAGCCTCCTCTGGGGCTCCCACACGGCATCAGAGTCCCAACTTCTTGGGCCATCCTTTGCTGCTCTGTTTCCCGGGCCATTATCGTGGAGTTGTATCAGAAGTGGATCAGCTGGGACACGAACTGGTGCCCATATGGGGTGTCGGCACTGCAGATGGAGGCTCAGCCCACTACACCACAGTGCTGGCCTGTACAGATATCTCTTTGTTAGTGATTGTTAGCTTAATTCTGTTATAACCAGAGAATATACTTTACACGACTGCTTTTTAAGATTTATTTATTCATTTGAAAGTTTGAGTTGGAGAGAGAGACTCTTCTATCTACTGATTCATTCCCCAGATGACCACAAAGGCCAGGGCTGGGCCAGGCTGAAGCCAGAAGCCAGGACTTTCATCCGGGTCTCCCATGTGGGTGGCAAGGGCCCAACCCCCAAACACTTTGGCCATCTTCTGCTGCCTTTCTCCGGCCATTAGCAGGGAGGCGGATCAGAAATGGATCAGCTGGGACACAAACTGGAGCCCACATGGGATGCCAGTGCTGCAGATGGCTGCTTACCGGCTGTGCTGCAGCACGGCCCATAGATGGAGCCTTCTAACTGCGTTCTCCTGTGGAGAAAGGGGCAGGAGCTCTTCGGGGTCAGTCATTGCATGGGTGAGGGTTCCCTCATGACTCATCACCTGCTAAGGCCGTACCTCCTCAGACCATTGCCTTGTGAGTTGGGATTTCAGCACGTGGGCTCTTCGGGGGCGCTCTGAGCTCTCAGTCAGGACATGGCACTGGACGGCCTGCTGGAGACTGTCTCACCACCTTCGACTTGGGCCCTAGAGAATGCACCTCCCTTTGTGGGGAGAGAGGGAATAGTGCAGTTCCTCCCCTCCGGGACATCGGAGGTGGTGGTGTGGAGTGGCTCCTGCCCTCGGGGAGGTTCTTCACCTGCTTCAATGTGTGGGCATCCTCTAGGGCCTGCGTTCCTGCGGCGGGGGTCCTCACCAGGGCCTGTCACAGGAGGGGCACGGCAGGGGGTGGTCGTCAGGGGCCCGGGGTGTGGCGCTGGAGTCCCATCAGTGCTGTGGCGCAGGGGGCAGAGGCCTTGCTTCATCCGTCACCTTTGCTCAGAGCGTTCTTCTTCTCAGGCTTCTCTGTCCCTCCCGGGGAGCAGGCAGCACAGGAGAAGGGATTCTGTGGATAGCGAGGCCCTGCCTTTGGGCCTGACATGAGCCCAGAGTGACTGTAGGCTTCCTCTCAGTGCCAGCTTGGGTGGCCGCGAGTGTCACTTTCCAGAGGTGCCCACTGGGATGCTCATCACATGTGCTGATTAAGACGCTGGAAGTACAGTTCATTTTTTTTTTTTAAAGAATGAAAGAGGGGCCGGTGCCATGGCACAGTAGGTTAATCCTCTGCCTCTGGCACCGGCATCCCATATGGGTGCTGGTCCCAGTCCCAGCTGCTCCGCTTCTGATCCAGCTCTCTGCTATGGCTTGGGAAAACAGTAGAAGATGGCCCAAGTCCTTGGGCCCCTGCACCCATGTGGGAGACCTGGAAGAAGCACCTGGCTTCGGATCAGCTCAGCTCTGGCCATTGTGGCCATTTGGGGTATGAAACAGTGGATGGAAGACATTTCTGTGTGTCTCTCCCTCTCACTGTCTGTAACTCTGCCTCTCAAATAAATAAAATCTTTTTTTTTTTTTTTTTGGACAGAGTGGACAGTGAGAGAGAGAGAGAGAAAGGTCTTCCTTTTCCGTTGGTTCACCCTCCAATGGCCACTGCGGCTGGCGTGCTGCAGCCGGCATACCGCGCTGATCCGAAGCCAGGAGCCAATAAATAAAATATTTAAAAAAAAAAAAGTTAAACATATTGAATGTCCTCATATGATTATGATGTAGACTGTGAAAATGTAAAAAACTATTCCAGACAAAATTCCCAAGTTTTTCTTGTCTAGGCCTTAAAATTTTTCCAAAAGCACTTTTCTGAACAGTTAATAAAATTGATGCTAAGAGTATTTGAACATAACTGGCCTATTTTATTCTGTTTTTAAAGCAGGGCCAAGATTTTCTTCTCCATTCCCCGTTGGGTGGCTCGCAGCCGGAGGCTGGCGGTGGGAGGCTGGCGCTGGGTGCACAGACCCTGCCCTCGGCAGGGCTCGGCACTGCTCCCTCAGACGCAGCGTGCTCGTGCGAGGCCTGCAATGAACGCAGGTGCGTGCTGTGTGGGCCCCCGTGCTCTTGCTGCTCCGTGGCAGCGTCCAGGTGTGCACTGGAGCGGGAACGTGAAGCTGGCAGCCAGTGTTTGAGCCACTGCTGAGGGAGACGGTGGCCTGGCTGTGATGAAGAAGAACCAGACGAATAACAAAAATCCCTGTCCTCAGAGACGGGACAGCATAAACAGTCGTTAGGCTCTTCAGACCCAGGGCAGTGACCAGATGGGAGTGACGGGCAGGCCGGTGACTGCGGGGACGAGGACGTGGCCCCAGATCTGGACCACCCTGCGCTCCAGCTCATGCAGGGAGCCAGTGGAGTTCGTGGAGACTGGGGTTGGAGACGCACAGGCTTCCCAGGAGCCACTCGGACAGAGAAGGGCAGGTGGGCGGGGGAGACGCAGAGTTCCCAGACACCCTTGTTGTGTCAGGGACTGGACAGCGGAGGACTGGAGCAGCCCTGCAGCTGTGTTGGGGAGCTGTCGGTATCCTGTAGTGATGGCCTGGGAGCTGAGCCAGGCGGAGGAGTCTGGCTTTGCAGCCTTTGCCCCATCTCGGGCAGTCTGGCTGGTGGGAGGGGCAGACTGTGCTGATCGATCTAATGTGACTGTCCTGATGGCTGTGTTGCGTCTTAGGGAAATCTCCGAGACAGACCGAGAACCTCAGCAGCTGCAGAACTACTGGTCCGAAGTGCGCTACATGGTCCGCTGCATATACCGCCAGGCTGGGACCCCGCTGGCCGATGACCAGGACCAGTCCCTGGTACCGGACAAGGAGGGAGTGAAGGAGCTTGTGGATAGGTACACGCTGCCCCTCCCTTACGCCCCATCCGAGTGGCCTTTCTGCCTGGGGTTCGGGTGAAGCTGGCGGCCCTCAGGCTTGGTGTAGCTCAGGTCTGTAGCAGAAGTGACCCTCTGGGTAAGAGGTCGCCAGTGCTTCTGATTCTACAAAGTATTTACTGCCTGGCTTCACTAAACGAAGGATTTCTGTCTCTTCCTTATGTTAAGACTGGCAGTAAAACCTGTCTGTTTTGAGTTCTTGTGCCAGGGATGCTACTAGATATTTTCACAAACACTCTTGTATTTATCAACCCAAAGAGAAAGAATTATCCCATTTATGAGGTGAGAAAACCAAGGCCCTGGGAAGTAGGGCAGCTTGAGAACACACGTGTGGCCCACGCTGCACCGGGGCTCCTGCAGATGCCCTGTGCCCAGCAGCAGGACAGAGTGAGGCAGGCATCATTTTTATTCTCCCTGACAGCCTGGTGCATGTAGCATCTTTTTCCGCTTTTTGAAATGGTCAAAATAAAAGGAAAAAATTTGGTTTGGACATCATGGGTCAGTTCTCATTTCCTTCTCAGTGCTTTGAGTGCAGCACCTTTGAGACGTTTATAAATTCATGTTCACTGTGCAGTAGGTTTCATCCTGTGAACAAGGGTAGTGATTGGCCATGGGCTCTGTTAACGTGTGTCCAGGGGCTGGCCAGTGAACCACTGGTGTTGCAGGGGTGGTTCTGGCTAGCATGTGACCTTCAGAAGTTAGGAAAAGTTTCAGACCTTTATATCAAACCTGTCACTTCCAGGTTCTAAGTGCTGCATTTTTGATACCTTTTCACTAGTGTCTAGCGAGTGGTCAGTGAGGCCGCATTTACTGAATGTCCACATGAATAGGTGGATGAACGGACCTCACAGCGTCTTCTGCTCTGTGCAGAAGCACCGCACGGTTACGTCTCTAGGTTACAAAACACAGACGAGGGCCAGGAAGGGAAACCAAGTGCGTCTGATTCCACACCTAAGCTATGGAAGAGTCAGAAACCTCTTTCCTTTGGCAGATTAAATCGCTCTGTTTCAGAGGACAGATTTTTATGCTAGTAATTGGAATTAGGACTTCCATGCAAAAATATGAAGTCTTCCTGAAATGCACTAAATGTGCGGCAGGAAACCATTCACTTAGACTGGTTTTCTAAGCTCGGTTTTCTAGCAGACTTCCCAAGGTCCGCGGCAGGAGCTGGC
The DNA here is from genome assembly GCF_033115175.1 of Lepus europaeus. NCBI lineage: Eukaryota > Metazoa > Chordata > Mammalia > Lagomorpha > Leporidae > Lepus > Lepus europaeus. Next base: position 90,224,381 of record NC_084842.1, on the reverse strand, counting down.
TTAGCTTCTGTCTTCACGCCCTAGGCAGACTGGTGATTCCAAATCGGAACAGTTGCCAGCTTAGGTTCCTCTATTTTGACCTGATGTGGTACCCAGAGGGTAAAAGATTGTGTAGAATATGAGAGCTGTAACTTAATATATATCACAACTTGTTTCTGATGGAATGCTGAGCTCACACTGGTTCTTAGTGATGGGTGATGGGGTGGCATTTTGGATATTGCACCAGTGGTCTTACATTTCTTCCTAGAACCGTCTCAGAAATGTGCTGGTAATGCCATATACAAAAAAGACAAGTTTGGGAAGAGATTCATGAAAATGTTCATTGTAATTATGGCCGAGGGGCAGGATGTATATGAATGTTCCCCTACTCTTCAGCTTACCAGTTTTATTTTATCTATTTTGTTACCTTTTTGGATGGGTAACTTAAAAATAGGATGAGCTGTGTGTGTTCCTCTGCTTAGAAAAACAGCATGAGCCTGTGTGCTTCGGGAACTAGATTCCTAGAAAGAAAGACAGAGCCGTTTACCGAGCCCCGGAGCAGGTGTCGTCTGCAGGGAGAGGTGCTTTCCCTGTGGACATGTGCGCCTTCAGGAGGGACGTGCATTGGAGCAGGGGCTGCGGTGGTCGCACACCCTGCCGTCCGCAGCCCAGGCGCTTCACATCTGAAGCAGTGGGTTAACCCAGCTGCGGAGCGGTCCTGCCTCTCGTGGGTCACTGTGAGGAAGGTGGTCGGTGTGGGCCACAGGTGCCTGCCCGAGAAGAGGCTTCAGAACGGAACTGTCCTCTCCCGGGCCTGTGCAGGCAGCCACAGCTGAGGGAGGGCTCTTTCTCTGCAGGCTCTGTGAGCGGGACCCCTACCAGCTGTACCAGCGTTTGGAGCAGCAAGCCCGGGAGTACGTCCTAGAGATGAAGGTCCGGCTGCTCCGGCAGTTGTCAGCAGCGGCCAAGGCCAAGGCGCCGTCTGGCTTGCAGGGCCCGCCGCAGGCGCACCACTTCATCTCCCTGCTGCTCGAGGAGTACGGCGCCCTCTGCCAGGCCGCACGCTCCATCAGCACCTTCCTCGGCACTCTGGTAAGAGAGAAGGTGAACTGGGGAGGACGTTTCTGAAGCCAGGGCGCTGTCATGGGGCCAGGGTCGGCTGGGGCTAGTCCTCTGGGTGAGAGCTGGGCGGAGGCTGTCCTGGTGCCACCTGATGGGAATGCTGTCTGGGAGACCCTGGGGCCTAGGGAGCAGAGCACAGGCGCCCGAGCTGAGAGGAGGATCAGTGTGTGTCCGCTTGTTGGTTGTTACTGCGGACAGAGCTGATACGGAATGCGCATGAAGAGCATGAAGACTGGAGGGGGCCAGCTCACAGCCCTCCCTCTGGTCAGGCCCCGTGGCTCTCGCGTCCACCCAGCACAGGGGTAAGGGTGGGCTCGCAGACTCGATGCATCTGTCCCCTGCGGTTACCTCCCAGGAGACAGACAGGTGAGTGCCAGCTTCTGAAAGTGGACCACACGGGGTGGAGGGAGGTGTGGAGTGCAGTGGGATCGCTGCTCAGTGGGGTTGGTCCTTGGCCGCAGTGCACCTGCCGCCAGAAGTGACCATGCTCCCCAGACACAAGCCAGGAGCGCTCTCTTGACTAGGAGAGAGCCACCCACTGCTCACGGTGGGCTGTGTAGGGGAAACCCACCACCCACTCACGGGTGGGCTGTGTAGGGGGGACCCACCACCCACTCACAGTGGGCTGTGTAGGGGAAACCCACCACCCACTCACGGTGGGCTGTGTAGGGGAGACCCACCACCCACTCACGGTGGGCTGTGTAGGGGGGACCCACCACCCACTCACGGTGGGCTGTGTAGAGGAAACCCACCACCCACTCACTCACGGTGGGCTGTGTAGGGGAGACCCACCACCCACTCACGGGTGGGCTGTGTAGAGGAGACCCACCACCCACTCACGGTGGGCTGTGTAGGGGGGACCCACCACCCACTCACGGTGGGCTGTGTAGAGGAAACCCACCACCCACTCACTCACGGTGGGCTGTGTAGGGGAAACCCACCACCCACTCACGGTGGGCTGTGTAGAGGAGACCTACCACCCACTCACAGTGGGCTGTGTAGGGGAAACCCACCACCCACTCACGGGTGGGCTGTGTAGGGGGGGACCCACCACCCACTCACAGTGGGCTGTGTAGGGGAGACCCACCACCCACTCACGGTGGGCTGTGTAGGGGAGACCCACCACCCACTCACGGGTGGGCTGTGTAGGGGGGACCCACCACCCACTCACAGTGGGCTGTGTAGGGGAAACCCACCACCCACTCACGGGTGGGCTGTGTAGGGGGGACCCACCACCCACTCACGGGTGGGCTGTGTAGGGGGGACCCACCACCCACTCACAGTGGGCTGTGTAGGGGAAACCCACCACCCACTCACGGGTGGGCTGTGTAGGGGGGACCCACCACCCACTCACGGTGGGCTGTGTAGGGGAAACCCACCACCCACTCACGGTGGGCTGTGTAGAGGAGACCTACCACCCACTTACGGGTGGGCTGTGTAGGGGAGACCCACCACCCACTCACGGGTGGGCTGTGTAGGGGAGACCCATCACCCACTCATGGTGGGCTGTGTAGAGGAGACCCACCACCCACTCACTCACAGTGGGCTGTGTAGGGGGGACTCACCACCTACCCACTCACGGTGGGCTGTGTAGGGGAGACCCACCACCCACCCACTCACGGGTGGGCTGTGTAGGGGGGACCCACCATCCACTCACTCACGGTGGGCTGTGTAGGGGAGACCCACCACCCACTCACTGATGGATGGGCTGTGTAGGGGAGACCCACCACCCACTCATGGGTGGGCTATGTAGGGGGGACCCACCACCCACTCACTGACAGATGGGCTGTGTAGGGGGGACCCACCACCTACCCACTCACGGTGGGCTGTGTAGGGGAGACCCACCACCCACCCACTCACAGTGGGCTGTGTAGGGGAGACCCACCACCCACCCACTCACGGGTAGGCTGTGTAGGGGGGACCCACCATCCACTCACTCACGGTGGGCTGTGTAGGGGAGACCCACCACCCACTCACTGATGGATGGGCTGTGTAGGGGAGACCCACCACCCACCCACTCACAGTGGGCTGTGGAGTTTTTCATAATTGCTTTATGTAAGGTTAGTTTTGGGTGCTTTTTTAGTGGTAAAACTACATTTTAAAGCTAGTGACCAGTGGTCCCTAAGGTTTTCAGCATAACCGTCTCTGCTTCTGGAGTTGATGGGACGCGCCCTAACACGCTGACGCGCACACTGCAGGAGGCTGGCAGCCTGAGCCGCGCCTGGAGTGACCCTCGAGAGGCTGGGGGGCAGGGAGGCAGGGTCAGGGTGGTCCTGCCTCAGACGTGAGTGCTCCGGCAGGGCCCGGCTGTCCTCGGTGTCGCTCACCACACTGCCTCCCACCTCCCCAGCTCTGTCCTTCAGAGCTCAAGTCCAGAGCCACCACCTTCACTCTGCCCACGCTGCATCCCGAGAGCAAGGGCCCAGGTCCAGCGCTCCCTGCCTGCCTGGCCTGGCGGCCTCCAGCCTCCCTGAGGAGGGTAGAGCAAGATGCGGTCAGGAAGCCGCCCACGTAGCCTGCAGCAGGCTCATGGCAGCAGATCCTTCCATTTCTGTGGGACGTTTCCTGGTAATTTGAAAAGCATTCATCAGTTCTTAAGCACAAAATATAGCTGTGTGATCAGTGTTTTATTTCACTTTGTTTACACACAGAAACCACTGTGGTTTCTGGTGGCACAGCAGACTGTGTGCCTGGAGTTACTCCTTTCTCTAAGGGAAACAGATACATGTACTGGGTAGCATGAGATAAAATATGTAAAGACATAGTCAAGGTGGTGTGAGAGGGAAGAAGTCCTAGTGGTGAAAAATCAGTCGAAAGCTGGTATCCTCGAGACGTGGATGTGCTTAAAGGCCAACGTCTGCTTCAGGGATTAGGAGACAGAACTTCAGGCCAGCCCTGGTTGGGATCAGCCCATACTGCTGGGCCACTGATGATGAAAACCACAGCACGGTGGTGAAGGAGAAAGTGGCAGCTTCTGAAGGAACAGCAGACGCAAACCCGTCATGGCCCTGGGTGGTGCAGCAGGGATTTCATTGCCCATGGGCTCGTAGGCTGGACACGTGCTCAGAAGGTATGTCACAGAGGCACGGGGCTGCTGTCCGCTCGGGCAGCTGTGCAAAGCCTTTGAGCAGCCGGCGCGGTGGCCTGGTGGGCTACGTCTCCACCTGGGCGCCGGCATCCCGCATGGACACCGTTCATACCTCAGCTGCTCCAGCTCGCTGCTGTGGCCTAGGAAAGCAGTGAGGGGTGGCCCAAGTGCTTGGGTCCCTGCACCCGGCCATTGCAGCCATTTGGGGAGTGAACCAGCGAATGGAAGTCCTTCCTCTGAACTCTGCCTCTCAAATAAATAAATAAAATCTTTAAAAAGAAAAAAGAAAGCTTTTGGGAGGCTTGACCTTCAGTCTGACCTCAGAATTTACATAGGTAAAACCTCTAGAGTGAGCAGCTCATGGTGAGGAGACATCACAGAATACAGCGTTTAAGGCACGACAGATGAGAACCTGCAGGTGCACCAGGCACAGTTTTATATCAAAAATATAAAGGCGCTGTGTTTACTGTGTTAAGGAAATACAAAGCTTTAAAAGTATGAGTTAAGGATTAAAACTCTGAACAGTGATTATTAAGATTTGCTTTTAAAAAAACCCTAGAAATAGAAAACAATGCATTTTAAAATAGCTTATTAATCTATAGATTGAAGAGAACTGGTGAGTTGGAAGAAAGAGCTGAAGGAGCTCTGCAGACTGTAGCTCCAGGAGCCGAAGCACAGGAGCGCAGCAGAGCCCCGCGTACACCGTGAGGCTCGTCACCCGCCAGGCTTCAGAGCACAATTAGAATGAGGGTAGAGATGATGACTGACAGATGTCCTTCATTGTTGACACCAGTCTGAGTCAAGGAAGCCTGTCAAATTTTTCAAATAAAATAAAATTTAAAATCATTGCCTACGGAATGGGGTTGTGCCATAATGGGCAAAGCCACCACCTGCAACATTGGCATCTGCTGTGGGCATAGTTCATGTCCCAGCTGCTCCATTTCCAGTCCAGCTCCCTGCCAGTGGCCTGAGGAAGGAAGCAGAAGATGGCCCAAGTGCGCTGTCACGTGGGAGATCCAGATGAAGCTCCTAGCTTCTGGCTCCTCACTCCAGCCTGGCCCAGCTCTGGCCTTTATGCCCATCAGGGTAGTGAACCAGTAGATGGAAAATCTCTCTCTCTGTAACTGACTTTTTTTTTTTAAACGTCAAGTGAGCCATTTTTTTTTTTAATTTTTACTTTATTTTTTAAGATTTGTTTTGAAATTCAGAGTTACACAGAGAGAGGAGAGGCAGAGAGAGAGAGTGCGAGGTCCTCCATTTGATGGTTCACTCCCTAACTGGCTGCAATGGCTGGAGCTGCGCCGATCTGAACCCAGGAGCTGGGAGTTTCCTCTGGGTCTCCTACATGAGTGCAGGGGCCCAAGGACTTGGGCCATCTTCCACTGCTTTCCCAGGCCATAGCAGAGAGCTGGATCAGAAGTGGAGCCGCTGGGACTCGAACTGGTGCCCATATGGGATGCCGGCACTGCAGGCCAGGGTGTTAACCCACTGCGCCACAGCACCGGCCCCAACTCTGACTTTCAAATAAATTAATTAATTAAATTAAAATCCTTACCTAGATGTAGCAACATCTTTGAAACATCAAAGAAAGAGTGATCTCAAAAACAGAATATGGGTATTTGTTTTAAATTGTATGATGTTCTGATTGCGTAATTGTGAGTTCCAAACAGAGACTAACGCCAGATCTCTGCCCTCTCTGATTCGCGCTTAGCTGTGTTCAGTCACATTGACTTCCTTGTGCCTCTCTCTCCCTTTCCTTCCACCTCCTCTCTGATAAAGGAGCTCAGAGCAAGTCGCAAACGCTAGGTCTTTTTGTCCAAGAATATTCTAACACACATCTCTAAAAGTAGACATCACATTACATTATGTCGTCAGTCCATCATCACACCCGTGAAAACTAGTAATTTCTTACTGTCAAACAATGGCAGTTCATCTTAAAAATCATATTGTGGTGTGGGGTTGAGGACTCGGCAGCCTTCTTTGTGTGGAGCAGCGTCCTTAACTGTGCTGCCCGGCGACCTGTGCCGGAAGGCCTTCCAGAACGGGGTTAGGAGGTGGTCTGGGTCTGGGAGCAGGTGGTTCTCCAGCCCCTTAGGAGGTGGTCTGGGTCTGGGAGCAGGTGGTTCTCCGGCCCCTTAGGAGGCGGTCTGGGTCTGGGAGCAGGTCCGGCCCCTTAGGAGGCGGTCTGGGTCTGGGAGCAGGTGGTTCTCCGGCCCCTTAGGAGGCGGTCTGGGCCTGGGAGCAGGTGGTTCTCCGGCCCCTTAGGAGGCGGTCTGGGCCTGGGAGCAGGTGGTTCTCCGGCCCCTTAGGAGGCGGTCTGGGCCTGGGAGCAGGTGGTTCTCCGGCCCCTTAGGAGGCGGTCTGGGCCTGGGAGCAGGTGGTTCTCCGGCCCCTTAGGAGGCGGTCTGGGCCTGGGAGCAGGTGGTTCTCCGGCCCCTTAGGAGGCGGTCTGGGCCTGGGAGCAGGTGGTTCTCCGGCCCCTTAGGAGGCGGTCTGGGCCTGGGAGCAGGTGGTTCTCCGGCCCCTTAGGAGGCGGTCTGGGCCTGGGAGCAGGTGGTTCTCCGGCCCCTTAGGAGGCGGTCTGGGCCTGGGAGCAGGTGGTTCTCCGGCCCCTTAGGAGGCGGTCTGGGCCTGGGAGCAGGTGGTTCTCCGGCCCCTTAGGAGGCGGTCTGGGTCTGGGAGCAGGTGGTTCTCCGGCCCCTTTATGCTTAAACTTGAGGACTCAAAGAGCTTTCGTTTGTATGGCTTATATCAGTGTTTATTGTATTGAAATTAAAACTGGGAAATGTTTTAAATGTTTGGTAAGCCATCTAAACTTATTAAATAATAACATAATAGCATATTCTTTTTAAAGATTTATTTTATTTATCTGAAAGTCAGAGTTACAGAGACAGAAAGATTGTCTACCTGTGGTTCACTCCCCAAATGGCTGCAACAGCCAGGGCTGGGCCAGGCTGGAGCCAGGGGCTTCTTCAGGATCTCCCACACTGGGCCATCTTCTGCTGCTTTCCCAGGCACATGAGCAGGGAACTGGATTGGAAGTGGAGCAGCCATGACATAAGTAACATATTTTACATTAAAAAGTAAACTTTTCAAAAAAAAAGATTTAGAAGAGTGGTACCCTTAATGGTTTTGCCAGTCTTTGTTGTCCAGCAGTTGGATTTTTGGGGTTGCATCTGTGTTGAGCCTGCTGTCACAGGTGGTCTGTGTGTGTCTGTGTTGAGCCTGCTGTCACAGGCGGTCTGTGTGTGTCTGTGTTGAGCCTGCTGTCACAGGTGGTCTGTGTCACAGGTGCTCTGTGTCGAGCCTGCTGTCATAGGTGGTCTGTGTGTGTCTGTGTTGAGCCTGCTGTCACAGGCGGTCTGTGTGTGTCTGTGTTGAGCCTGCTGTCACAGGTGGTCTGTGTGTGTCTGTGTCACAGGTGGTCTGTGTGTGTCTGTGTTGAGCCTGCTGTCCCAGGTGGTCTGTGTGCGTCTGTGTTGAGCCTGCTGTCACAGGTGGTCTGTGTGTGTCTGTGTTGAGTCTGCTGTCACAGGTGGTCTGTGTGCGTCTGCGTTGAGCCTGCTGTCACAGGTGGTCTGTGTGCGTCTGTGTCGAGCCTGCTGTCACAGGTGGTCTGTGTGCGTCTGTGTCGAGCCTGCTGTCACAGGTGGTCTGTGTGCGTCTGTGTCGAGCCTGCTGTCACAGGCGGTCTGTGTGTGTCTGTGTTGAGCCTGCTGTCACAGGTGGTCTGTGTGTGTCTGTGTCACAGGTGGTCTGTGTGTGTCTGTGTTGAGCCTGCTGTCCCAGGTGGTCTGTGTGCGTCTGTGTTGAGCCTGCTGTCACAGGTGGTCTGTGTGTGTCTGTGTTGAGCCTGCTGTCACAGGCGGTCTGTGTGCGTCTGTGTTGAGCCAGCTGTCACAGGTGGTCTGTGCGTCTGTGTTGAGCCTGCTGTCACAGGTGGTCTGTGTGCGTCTGTGTCACAGGTGCTCTGTGTCGAGCCTGCTGTCATAGGTGGTCTGTGTGCGTCTGTGTCGAGCCTGCTGTCACAGGTGGTCTGTGTGTGTCTGTGTCGAGCCTGCTGTCATAGGTGGTCTGTGTGCGTCTGTGTTGAGCCTGCTGTCACAGGTGGTCTGTGTGTGTCTGTGTCACAGGTGGTCTGTGTGCGTCTGTGTTGAGCCTGCTGTCACAGGCGGTCTGTGTGCGTCTGTGTTGAGCCTGCTGTCACAGGTGGTCTGTGTGTGTCTGTGTCGAGCCTGCTGTCATAGGTGGTCTGTGTGCGTCTGTGTTGAGTCTGCTGTCACAGGTGGTCTGTGTGCGTCTGTGTCACAGGTGGTCTGTGTGCGTCTGTGTTGAGCCTGCTGTCACAGGCGGTCTGTGTGCGTCTGTGTTGAGCCAGCTGTCACAGGTGGTCTGTGTGCGTCTGTGTTGAGTCTGCTGTCACAGGTGGTCTGTGTGCGTCTGTGTTGAGTCTGCTGTCACAGGTGGTCTGTGTGCGTCTGTGTCACAGGTGCTCTGTGTCGAGCCTGCTGTCATAGGTGGTCTGTGTGCGTCTGTGTCGAGCCTGCTGTCACAGGTGGTCTGTGTGTGTCTGTGTCGAGCCTGCTGTCATAGGTGGTCTGTGTGCGTCTGTGTTGAGCCTGCTGTCACAGGTGGTCTGTGTGTGTCTGTGTCACAGGTGGTCTGTGTGCGTCTGTGTTGAGCCTGCTGTCACATGTGGTCTGTGTGCGTCTGTGTTGAGCCTGCTGTCACAGGTGGTCTGTGTGCGTCTGTGTCACAGGTGGTCTGTGTGCGTCTGTGTTGAGTCTGCTGTCACAGGTGGTCTGTGTGTGTCTGTGTTGAGCCTATTGTCACATGTGGTCTGTGTGCGTCTGTGTTGAGCCTGCTGTCACAGGTGGTCTGTGTGCGTCTGTGTTGAGCCTGCTGTCACAGGTGGTCTGTGTGCGTCTGTGTTGAGTCTGCTGTCACAGGTGGTCTGTGTGTGTCTGTGTTGAGCCTATTGTCACAGGTGGTCTGTGTGTGTCTGTGTTGAGCCTGCTGTCACAGGTGGTCTGTGTGCGTCTGTGTTGAGCCTGCTGTCACAGGTGGTCTGTGTGCGTCTGTGTTGAGCCTGCTGTCACAGGTGGTCTGTGTGTGTCTGTGTTGAGCCTGCTGTCACAGGTGGTCTGTGTGTGTCTGTGTTGAGCCTGCTGTCACAGGTGGTCTGTGTCACAGGTGGTCTGTGTGTGTCTGTGTGTGTCTGTGTTGAGTCTGCTGTCACAGGTGGTCTGTGTGCGTCTGTGTTGAGCCTGCTGTCACAGGTGGTCTGTGTGCGTCTGTGTCACAGGTGGTCTGTGTGTGTCTGTGTTGAGCCTGCTGTCCCAGGTGGTCTGTGTGTGTCTGTGTCACAGGTGGTCTGTGTGTGTCTGTGTGTGTCTGTGTTGAGTCTGCTGTCACAGGTGGTCTGTGTGTGTCTGTGTTGAGTCTGCTGTCACAGGTGGTCTGTGTGCGTCTGCGTTGAGCCTGCTGTCACAGGTGGTCTGTGTGCGTCTTGTCACAGGTGGTCTGTGTGCGTCTGTGTTGAGTCTGCTGTCCCAGGTGGTCTGTGTGCGTCTGTGTCACAGGTGGTCTGTGTGTGTCTGTGTCGAGCCTGCTGTCACAGGTGGTCTCTGTGTGTCTGTCACAGGTGGTCTGTGTCGAGCCTGCTGTCACAGGTGGTCTCTGTGTGTCTGTCCCAGGTGGTCTGTGTGCGTCTGTGTCACAGGTGCTCTGTGTCGAGCCTGCTGTCACAGGTGGTCTGTGTGTTTCTGTCACAGGTGCTCTGTGTCGAGCCTGCTGTCACAGGTGCTCTGTGTGCGTCTGTGTCACAGGCGGTCTGTGTCGAGCCTGCTGTCACAGGCGGTCTGGGTTGAAGTTACTGAGGCCATCCCAGTCCCACACAGAGAGACAGCTGAAAGAGCCGGGCTGTCTCAGGAGCCTTCTGCGGTCACTGTGGCCTTGGAAACTAGATGACAGCTTCGGAGTGTCCCGAGGGTGGCAGTTGGGATCTGAGTTCCAGTCCTCTGCTGGGCTGGCATCCGCTGGGCTGGCTTCTTCGGAGTGGGTCCTGCCCTCCGGCGTGAAGCTCCGCTGGGCTGGCCCCCTTCGGACTGGGTCCTGCCCTCCGGCGTGAAGCTCCGCTGGGCTGGCCCCTTCGGACTGGGTCCTGCCCTCCGGCGTGAAGCTCCGCTGGGCTGGCCCCCTTCGGACTGGGTCCTGCCCTCCGGCGTGAAGCTCCGCTGGGCTGGCCCCCTTCGGACTGGGTCCTGCCCTCCGGCGTGAACTCCAGCGTGATGTGTAGGCCGTCTGGAAGACTCCTGAATGGTGCACCTCGCCTGATGGAACACATCTCGTCGTTTAGTGTTGAGAAATGACGGTCGGTGTCGACGCCGATCTCGGCGCAAAGCGCAGAAGCCTTCAGCCCCACAGTGGCAGATGCAGTTTTCGACATTTCTGGCTTTTTCTTGGAAGTTCAGATCTTGGGAGGAGGACAGACGGTGCCACTGACCTTCACAGCAGCAGGGCTGCTTGCTGTGTGAACTCTGCCGGCTCCTTCCCTGCTGGCCCTGCCTGGCTCCCTGTGGCCACCCCAGCCCCTGCTCTTCTGACCGCATCAGATAGAAAGAATGGCGCCCGGAAATGGGCCTCTGCTGGGAAACGCACCTGTGGGCCCCTCCCCTGCTGCCTGCGGATCCGCAGTGACCCGCCGCGTGCACAGGGCCTGTGCAGTGTAGACCTGGCGCGCTGTTGTAAACATCCTCCTGCCTAGCGGTGTGGCATTCCGGGCCTGGGCCGACTTCAGGAGTCGTCACACTCTGGTCTCCCGCGGCCCTGGGGGTGCTTCCTGGGAGGCAGGGATGGATTCACATCTGGGAGGAGAACTCGAAATACTCGCAAAATGAAGGTGTGAGGTTTTCTGCAAATGTCGTGGAGTCGCTGCTGAGCCTAGCAAACCCAGGCTCCTGAGCGTCCTGCAGGGTCGCTAGTGTGCTCTCTGCATCTTCTCTGCCTGTTTGTTTTCAGGAGCAGAAATTTATGATTGTGGCCGGCGCCGTGGCTTAACAGGCTAATCCTCCACCTTGCGGCGCTGGCACACCAGGTTCTAGTCCCGGTTGGGGCGCCGGATTCTATCCCGGTTGCCCCTCTTCCAGGCCAGCTCTCTGCTATGGCCCGGAAAGGCAGTGGAGGATGGCCCAAGTGCTTGGGCCCTGCACCCCATGGGAGACCAGGAGAAGCACCTGGCTCCTGATCAGCGCGATGAGCTGACCGCAGCGGCCATTGGAGGGTGAACCAACAGCAAAAGGAAGACCTTTCTCTCTGTCTCTCTCACTATCCACTCTGCCTTTCAAAAAAAAAAAAAGAAATTTATGATTGTGACTTGTTCTCTCTGCCCCTCTGCCCCCTTGGTTGTCAGGTGACAGAGTTACGGGTGTTCTTGTGATTCATTTGCGAGCTGTCCATTCGGTTTGACTAAGCTGTACACGTGAGCAGCCTCGTCCGAGGAGACACATTCTGATTTGTAGTCACGGAGTTTCCAGAGCTGTCCGTTGTTTGAGTCAGGAGTGTTGACCCCGAGATGTCACACGACCCTAGCACGGTTACGCACGTGGAGCGCACAGGCCGGAGCACGGACTGGGTGCACATTGTTGTAGCAAGACTCACCTGCGAGAGCACACCACGGAGAGGCAGTGGTGCCATCAGCTCCCTGATCTTGCCCTGAGACAGTGCTCATCTCTGGACGGCACCCTTGGTGAAGCCTGGGTCCTCCCAGAAGGTTTCACAGTATTATCCGCATTTACAGTAAGCAGAAAGACCTTCTTCCCTGTGCCGGGCTGTCACTAGTGGAGAAATGATTTCCATCTTCCAGAATGGGAGGCCCGGCCCGCCCGCCCTTCCCATGGTCCTTTCCTCTCTTTCTCCCTTTCCTTTCCTTTTTTTCCTCCCTCCCTTCCTTTCCTTTCTTTCTTTCTTTTTTTTTTTTTTTTTAGATGTATTTCTTTATTTGAAAGGCAGAGTTACAGAGAGGCAGAGGGAGAGAAAGGTCTTCCATCACTGCTTCACTGCTGAAATGGCCACAGTGGCCAGAGCAGGGCCGATCCTAAGCCAGGAGCCTGCAGCTTCTTCCAGGTCTCCCACATGAGTGCAGGGGCCCAGAGAGCTGGCTTGGAGGTAAAGCAGCTGAGACTTGAACCGGTGCCCATATGGTATGCCAGCAATGCAGGCAGCACTTACATCCACTACACCACAGCACCAGCCCCAGAACGGGAGATTTTATTTATTTATTTATTTATTTATTTAGATAGACAGACACAGTTAGTGAGAGAGAGAGAGAGGTCTTCCTTCCATTGGTTCACCCCCCCAAATGGCTGCTACGGCCAGCGTGCTGCGCCGATCCGAAGCTAGGAGCCAGGTGCTTCTCCTGGTCTCCCATGCGGGTGCAGGGCCCAAGCACTTGGGCCATCCTCCACTGCACTCCCGGGCCACCGCAGAGAGCTGGACTAGAAGAGGGGCAACCGGGATAGAATCCAGCGCCCCAACCGGGACTAGAACCCGGGGTACTGGCGCCGCAAGTGGAGGATTAGCCTAGTGAGCCGTGGTGCCGGCCGGGAGATTTCTTAAAATAAGCAAGAAAATTACGGTTCTTTGCCATCAAGAAATTTGTATGCATTTCAGCTGTTTGAATAGCATGGCTTCCCCTACACCTGACAGCCTGATTGTAAGACGACCACCCGATGGCTGCGGCCGTCCCGCGTGTCCGTCTGTCTGGTGTGGGGGTTATCTGGAAGGCAGCTGAGGCTGAACATCCTGTCATCAGGGCGCGGGATGCATGTGTGCTTTGGGAGCTCTGGGGTGACAGCCCCTCTGGGCCTGTGTGGAGCAGTGTAGCTAGAGAGGCTAGCTAGGGGTTTTGAAGTCTGCGTCAGTTTACTACATCTCATATTTCTCTTTTTTCCTTTTTTTATTAGGAGAATGAACATCTGAAGAAGTTCCAGGTTACCTGGGAGCTGCATAACAAGCACCTGTTTGAAAATCTCGTCTTTTCAGAGCCGCTTCTGCAGAGCAGCTTGCCGGCGCTGTTGTCCCAGATCAGGTACCGAGGCTGAGCCAGCAGCCCCGCACACACGCTGCCGCGTGCTGCGTTCTCGGAGGGAGTAGCAGGGCTGAGGGCTGAACACCTGCGGGTCACGCAGTGAGGCGTTTCAGTATACACTGGTAGACAATTATTACAATTCTCATAAATAAGAGAGAGGAAAGGAAATGCCGTGCTTTGCCTTGACAGTACTCCACACTCGGCTTGAGGGGCATGGTGTGGTTCGTGCTGTGGCTCCTGACAGGCGGGGAGTGGGAGGAGGGTGGAGCACAGAGGTCTGAAGGTGCCCAGGAGCTCCCAGGCCATGGCTCTCTTAGGGACTAGATGCACATTGGCAGCTCTCTTCCGTGTCCCCTTGGTGCCCCGGACTCTGCGTCCTTGTTCACCCGTGGGTTCTGAAGCCCTGGTGATTGCAGGCTGGTCCCTCTGCTTTCATTAGGCCAAGCGTGCCGAGTGCTGGGCCAGTGAGAAGCTGCAGCAGGCTGGGGAGTGCCCTGAGTCCCTGGCGTCACTCAGCAGAGTGGTCGCCTGCAGAGACGGTGTGAGCTGTCACAGCTCTGCAGTGGGAGGGTCCGAGCCTCGCCTGAGCCGGTGGGCGCACACTCCCTTTCGCACTGCAGTGGGAGGGTCCGAGCCTCGCCTGAGCCCGTGGGCGCACACTCCCTTTCCCACTGCAGTGGGGGGTTCCGAGCCTCGCCTGAGCCGGTGGGCGCACACTCCCTTTCGCACTGCAGTGGGGGGTTCCGAGCCTCGCCTGAGCCGGTGGGTGCACACTCCCTTTCGCACTGCAGTGGGGGGTTCCGAGCCTCGCCTGAGCCGGTGGGCGCACACTCCCTTTCCACACAGTAGTTACAGTTGTGACCCTCAAGGGGAAAGGAGGTCGGGGGAGAGGCGGTCACTGCCATCCGCTTCTGCCCATGAAGAGATTTTGCGGTTAGAGCAGCTGTGTTGTTTACTTTTCTTATAAAATTACTAGATTGTCATTACAAATATATTTCTGAAAACATAGAGGTAGGTACTGTAAATAATTGAGTGTTTCTTAACAGTTTTTTTCCTGTATCCACACATAATACATGTTGAAGCATGGTGCTTGCTCATGTTTGCCTAACACGGGCATATTTTCATTTCAAAGCACATACATGTGTGCATGCATATACATACATGGATAAGCACATGTGAGCGTGAGTGGACATGACTATGAAATGTGTGACCTGTGCCTGGTTCCCTGGTGTCTTTGTGTGTAGGTGGACAGTGGGGTATTTAAGGGATTCCCTGTGGGTAGTTTCTGGTGTTTCATGTGAACTGTGGTACTTTCTAACCCTGCACATAATCTTTTTACTCTAGATTTGCTATAAATGTTGTCTTTGATTCTGGATAATCCTGATCAAGATGTCTTTATTCCGATTATTTTAGTTCACATATTGACATGTTTAGGAACGAAGAAAATGCATTTCTTTAGAAAACCTATCTTTAGTTGGAAGGCACTGCTGCCTGTGAGCTCTCGCAGCAGTGCCGCGGTGCTGTGCTGTGTGGTGCGCCCCTTTCGGCCCTGGGAGAGGGCAGCAGCAGCAGGAGGCGGCATCTCTGGGTCTGGCTTAGAACCCTTGGGCTCTTGCTTGTGCTACAAGGCCTCCTTCCTCCCAGGCTAGGAAGCACCACGCACGACACCTGCAGTGAGGACACGTACAGCACCTTGTTACAGCGGTACCAGCGCTCCGAGGAGGAGCTGCGCAGGGTGGCGGAGGAGTGGCTGGAGTGCCAGAAGAGGATAGATGCCTATGTGGACGAGCAGGTGAGTGCCCGGTGCAGGTACAGCTAACCTACGTCAGCCGCTGACTGTCCAGAGGGGACGGAACTGTCTGGTGCCACAGATGGCCATTGCTGGGGGTGCTTGTGGTGTGGTGGCAGTGGTTGGTTAGGTCCTTCCCAGGTGCGACACGCCCACTGTCACTCACGCAGGCTATGCCCATGCTGTGTGTCCTGTGTGTCCTGTCCTGGCAGGGCTGGGGAGAACTTGTTTTGTGATTTCTTCAAAGTGACTGTATCCCTAGTTCGTGTGTTTGCAGCCATACACTTTCTCTGAAGCTGTAGCTTGTCACTGGCAGTGATTCTGGTCAGCCACTGTGGGTGCAGGACTCTAACTGAGCGACTTGACAGACTGCGTTTGGCAGAGGCTGGAGCAGGCTCAGGATCTGCAGGGCTTGCGAGGGGCGGCTGATGGGCAGTGCAGCACCACCAGCTGCAGGAGCACCTGTGCAGCCTGCCTCGTGAAGCCCTGCATGTCCAGGCAGCCGCCCCCTCTAGCACCTCCGTGACAGCAGCCCAGCTTCAGGAGCTGCCTGTTCTGGGCTGGGAGGGGCCTGGGCTAGGGGCGGGCAGCTGCAGCTTCTGTCCAGAAAGTGGTGGCCTCCACATGCTGTGTCCTCGGGTGTGGCAGTAACAGCGTCTTGGGGTCTTGAGCCCCAAAGAGGACCCTGCAATGGCAGATTTTCCCATGAGTCCTCAGGCCTCTCTTCTCCCTGGCGTTCAGGCTCCCACCTGTGTTTCATTGTATGAGATTGTGGGTGTGCCATTTTTAGAAAACAGAACTGTGATAAGTCGTTCCTTGTGTGTGAATCATGCGAGACTGGTTAGTGAGCGGCCTACGGAGACGATCCCTGCGGCAGCGAGCCCTGGGGTTTACGGAGAGCAAGGAGGTCGCAGAGGCTGTGAGACCTCTGGCTTACAGCGATGTTGGGTCACCAATTGTCTGTAAAAAAGAAAAGACCTTAAGAAGAAAGGGAAGATTGGACGCCACGCACGTGTGGAAGGAAGCTGGTGAGGTCCTCTGACCTTGAAGAGGGCAGTGAGGTGCGCGAGGCAGGAGCTTTCAGGTCAGCAGTGGAGACGGGCATGCCGGTGCTGCTGAGCTCAGGCAGGGACCAGTGAAGGGTGCGGAGGGCTCAGCTCCAGAGAGACGCATCTCTACCCGAGTGACCGCCGAGTCTCCGTCCTGCCAGCGTCATGGAAACCCGCCCCCAGGGACCCTGCCTGTCTTCACGAGGGCTGCGGCCCTCAGCCCGTCCTCAGCAGGGCCACTGGACTGGGAGAGGAGTGAGGCCCCGGGGGTGCTTGACTGCAGCAAGCCAGGTGCGCTGCCTGAGGCCCGCAGGGTCAGCATGCACGGTGACGTCACTGGGGCGTGCAGCACACCCCGGCTGCACCAGGCGCTGTTTGCCGTTGGCCCAGGGCACATCTCGGTTAGGACTGGCGGCACTGGTCGAGGTGCGCATTGAGAAGCTGAGTCCTGCTGCGTCCATGGAGATCTAAAGTCAAGGGACAGAGCACGCGGAAGGCCCTGGGTTCAGCGTGGTGATAAGTGGGCTGTCTGGCCGGTGCCGCGGCTCAACAGGCTAATCCTCCACCTTGCGGCGCCAGCACACCGGGTTCTAGTCCCGGTCGGGGCGCCGGATTCTGTCCCGGTTGCCCCTCTTCCAGGCCATCTCTGTGCTATGGCCCGGGAAGGCAGTGGAGGATGGCCCAAGTGCTTGGGCCCTGCACCCCATGGGAGACCAGGAGAAGCACCTGGCTCCTGGCTTCGGATCAGCGCGGTGCTCTGGTCGCAGTGCGCCAAAAAAAAAAAAAAAAAAAAAAAGTGGGCTGTCTGTCCTCTGGGCATCCCTGACCAGACTGGACCCTGCCAGGCAGGGCCATAAGAGACTCGAGGCAGCTGCTCTGAGCACCTGAGGTGTGACCACTGTGAAGGAGATGTTCACTTTGACCCAGCCAGCCGCAGGGCATGGTATCCGGACACTAGCAGGAGTCATGAGGAGATTCTGCAGGGGAGGCGTTCCCACACTGGGCTCGTGGACAGGGCCCTTGTGGTAGGCTGACACAGAAGAGGAGTGTGGGATGTGCCTGGACTGAGTGGCTGAGAGGCCTCCTATGCTGACGGCATTGGAGCCACACACCACACACCCATCCCTGATGGGGGCTGATGGCCTCTGTGCCCGGTGCTTCCTGCTAGTCCAGGTTTTGCAGAGCACCTCTGGGAAGGCACTTGTCTGTGGGCCAAGATGCACACAGGCCCGTGTGTGTGTGAGCAGTGCTGGGCCTGGCCTGCTCAGAGGATGCTGGCCTGTCACGAGGGGCTGAGGGTCTGGGAACTCCTCCACCTGACTCCTCCTCCTCCCCCCTGGCTTTGGCATTTCCCCCTCAGGCGTCAGTGCCATTCGCCTGGTTGACCCCTGACTTCCCCAGCACCTTGTGTCCGTGTTTGTTTCTGAGGCTGTGAGCAACCTGTGGCTCTTGGGTAATTTCGGGAAAGTGATAGACTTAAGATGACTTAGCTAAAGGCAGGTGGGCCTTTCCCCAGCACCGTGCCAGGCAGTGTGTCCAGAACTGCATTGTCAGTGCCTGAGCCATGTCTGTGGGTGACAGGAGGTCCTCAGGGCCTCAGCTAGGCCGGGCCCTTCATTGCTGGACATACACAGAGGCCTACAGTAGCTACCCAAATTTGTTCTCTCCCCAAATAATTAATTTTACTCAAAGTATGTGAAAGAAGGTCAAAGAGGAGGAGATTGGTTATTGGTTTTTGTGGGTTTAGGCATTTTTATATTTTCTATGAAAGGCAAAGAGAGAGCCCTCATCCCATCTGCTAGTTTATTCCCCAAATGCCCATACAGCCGGTACAGGCCAGGCTGAAGCCAGAGCCCTGAACCCAGTCTGGGTTCCCCATGTGGATGACACAGACTCAAGTTCTGTGCCATCACCTGCTATGACATTAGCAGAAGGAGTAAAGGGGCTGGACTGAGACCAGCACTCTGAGGAGCTGGACTGAGACCAGCACTCTGGTATAGGGCGTAGGTGTCCAAGCTGGGCCAGAGTAAAGGGGCTGGACTGAGACCAGCACTCTGAGGAGCTGGACCTAGACCAGCACTGATGTAGGGCGTAGGTATCCAAGCAGCATCTGGACCTCCAGGCCAGTCGCCTGTCCAAGGCGGTTTTAGTTTATGTTACTTCTCAAACACCCAATTTGAGTTCTGTACTCAGATAAAAAAAAATTTGTTACCTTTCCTGTTAGCGCATTGGAAATAACTTTTTACTTAGGCAATAGTCGTATGACTAGCTATGTGAAAATTTTTTCCCCAAAACTGCAGACACATATAAGGAAAAACTGGCACCAGTATTGAATCTTTCCATTCAAGAACATGATTTGCCTTTCTCTCATTAGCTCATTTGCTGTGTGTTTCTTACTGAGATCACAAGGCAGCCTTTGACAGTGGTGCAGGCTGTTAGGAGCAGCACCTCCGGGGGAACTGATCCCTGCACTGTTGCTGCTGGGACCAGGGAACAGGCGCCGCCTCCACCCTGTCAGCTCCAGCTGTGCTTAAGTGGCCGACGTGGTGTCGTCTTCCAGAGTTTCTTCTCGTCCTTTTCAGCATCTGAGCTTGTTTGTTTTCTGCTACAGTCAGATCCTTCTAACGTGAAAGCATTGACGCCAGCATTAGCGATTTCACCGTGACCTTTGACGTTTCCCTCACAGACTTCGATGTGTTTTAGCAAATTAAAGTTTACTTTTGTTTCTGCTTCTTTTTTTTTACAGCAAAAAACTGGAATAGATGTCAGATTTGTATGACTTTTCTCCCTCCTCCCCACAGTTGGGGCTAGTGCCAGGAATTCGGTCCAGGTCTTGCACGAGAGTGAAAGGGACCCAGTTACTCAAGCCGTTACCTGCTGCCCAGGCTGGAGTCGGAGGCCAGGGCAAGGCTCTGATGAGACACTGGAGTCTTAACTGGTGGAGTGAGCTCCTGCCCTTTATCTGTGTTATATGAGTTGAGAAATCAGCTTTCCTAGTTGTTTTCTAAAAAAGATTTATTTATTTTATTTGAAAGACTTACACAGAGAGAGGAGGAGAGGCAGAGAGAGAGAGAGCGATCTTCCATCCACTGGTTCATTCACCAATCGGCTGCAATGGCCAGAGCTGTGCCGATCCGAAGCCAGGAGCCTCTTCAGGTCTCCCATGTGGATGCAGGGACCCAAGGCTTTGGGCTGTCCTCTGCTGCTTTCCCAGGGGCATTAGCTGGGAGCTGGATCGAAGTGGAGCAGTTGGGACTCGAACCGGTGCCTCTGTGGGATGCCAACATTGCAGCCGGCGGCTCATCCACTGTGCCACAGTGCTGGTCCCCCAAACGATTTTTGCAAGGAGGAAGAACAAGCAATATAGATCTTCTACCTTTTCAGTAAAAATATTTACTTTACATTTATTCATCTGTTTCACATTTCCCTTACTTCTTTTTTTTTTGTTTGTTTTTGACAGGCACAGTTAGACAGTGAGAGAGAGACAGAGAGAAAGGTCTTCCTTCTGTTGGTTCACCCTCCAATGGCCGCTGTGGCCGGCATGCTGCACCGATCCGAAGCCAGGAGCCGGGTGCTTCCTCCCGGTCTCCCATGCAGGTGCAGGGCCCAAGGGCTTGGGCCATCCTCCACTGCACTCCCTGGCCACAGCAGAGAGTTGGACTGGAAGAGAAGCAACTGGGACAATCCGGCGACCCAACCGGGACTAGAACCCGGGATGCCAGCACCGCAGGCGGAGGATTAGCCAAGTGAGCCGCGGCACCGGCCATCCCTTACTTCTTAAACCAGATTTCCAAGTAGATTTTGATTAGGAAGCCATCTACGCTATTTAGTTAAAACATGATGGGCATGTGTTCCCAGAGCTGGGGAAGACAGTGTCAATGGGTGGTGTGTGCGCATGGCCAGTGCTTCTTGTTCCCCTTCGGTCAGAGGCACAGGGAGGGGAGCACTGTCTCCACCTTCGCGGGAAATGCTCCTCCCTCCCCGGCAGGCGGCCTGGGTGACTGTTTCTAGGCCAGAAAGTGACTTGTGAGTGCTTTAGAGTAAATCAGATAAGATGCCGAAACAGAACACCGGTCAGTGTGTTTGAGGCATCTACCTGTGTTCGCAGACGAGACTTCCTGTACTTATCATTTTAAAAAAATCTGCCTTTGAGAATGTGCTGTTTGGTTGTTGCTGGTATTAATTTTTTTGTTGTTTTGTTTTTTTGCTTACATCCCCTTACTAGATGGCAATGAAAACCAAACAGCGCATGTTAACAGAAGACTGGGAGCTTTTTAGACAAAGAAGATTCCTGGAAGAACAGGTAGGGCTGTCAGTGGGAGGGGCAGTTTAAAGAAACAGCCTTCCTTACAGAGAGAAGGGCCCCACTGACTGCTCTGGTCCAGCAGAGCCTTTGAGGGCCAGTGTTAGTAAACATTGCTGGAGATGGGGTTTAAGATAAACTCATTTTACCTGCCTCGTTCCTAATTTTCCATATATGCCCCACAGGCAAAACCGGTGTTCACCGTGTGACCTCTGCTAGCCCGTAGAGCCCTAGGTGCTTCCCAGTGATGTTGTGCTGAGTACCCATGGTCACCTGGGAGGCAGGCCGTGCCGCCTCCAGTTCACGCTTTGAGGGAGAAGACTGTGGCCTGAGACCAGGGACGGTGCTCAGCCCTGCTCAGACAGCATCAGGTGC
The DNA here is from genome assembly GCF_033115175.1 of Lepus europaeus. Classification (NCBI taxonomy): domain Eukaryota; kingdom Metazoa; phylum Chordata; class Mammalia; order Lagomorpha; family Leporidae; genus Lepus; species Lepus europaeus. The sequence goes on along the minus strand of NC_084842.1, from coordinate 90,203,588 downwards.
TGTCTTCAGTGTGGCTGCTGCCAGGCCCATGTCTCCTTCCCTCCTCTTCCCCACGGGGCCCCTCCCAGACAGGGCTGTCCTCCATCCTCTGCTACTCTGTTGAGCAGAGTTTGCTGGGGATCATCCGTGATTGGTCTCAGGGCCCTCAGCTGCATATGCAAGCCTGCTTCCCGAGACCTCCCACCCGTGGCCTCACCGCCTCTCCTGCTTGTCTGACCGATTCCCAGTCTCCTCTTGAGTCTCCTCCCTTGGCCTTTCTTACAAGTTTGTAGCTCCTTGGCCTTGGCTGTCGCCTCCGTTCCCATTCCCGTGGGCACCACAGGTGCACAGACGGTACCTGGGTCTCTGTGTGCTGTCCTGTTGCATGGCCCTTCCAGCTCCTGCCACCCCTGGTCACAGTCAGTGGGAGATGGGTTTCGGGTCTGGCCCCCCTTCCACTGTCAGTCTCTTCCTCCAGCTGGTTTTTGCTCGTCAGTCTCAAGCGCTCAGAGACAAGAGGGTAAAGGTCGGGTGTGCAGCGCAGCCCCGCCTCCTGATCTGCCGTTAGGGGGCAGGGCTGCTTGTTTGCTGCGCGTGAGCATCTGGGGGGTTTGCAGTACCTGGGCCCTTGAGTGTCTCAGCCCCAGCCAGTGCAGCCCGAGTCCGCTGCCTCTGTGTCCTGCCCGGCGTGCTGGAGCAAGTGGTCTCTGCTGGCTGCTAGTGAGCAGGGACTCCACCATCTCTGTCGTCACTAGAAAGGGGGGCCGTGGCCAGGGGAAGTGTCGTGCACATTCGAGCCACCATTTGATGATCTCCTCCAGTTAACTAGTAAGAAAGCCGTCGCTGGGGAGAACAACTTCACGGACACCGTGCGGCACATGCTGTCGTCACGGCTGAGCATGCCCGACTGCCCCAACTGCAACTACCGGAGAAGGTGAGCGGCGGGCGTGGGGTGCGGCTGCGGGCCCCCCAGCCTGAGCTCTCTGCTGACTGCCCTTAATTCCCAACCAGATGTGCGTGTGATGACTGCAGCCTCTCACACATCCTCACGTGTGGTATCATGGACCCCCCCGTCACCGACGACCTCCACATCCACCAGCTCCCCCTCCAAGTGGACTCTGCTCCCGACTACCTCTCTGAGATGCGCCCTCCTAGCGTGTCCTCAGCGAGCTCAGGCTCGGGCTCCAGCTCTCCCAGCGCAGTTCAGCAGCATCCCAGACTGGTCCTCACGGACAGTGGCGCTGCACCAACGTTGTAAGTTGTTGCTCTGGAGCGAAGCTTCAGGAGCTGAAGTGACCCCGTAGTGAGAAACAGACAGACTGTCTACACGGCATTACAGTGTTTTCCATGGGAAAGGACCCTCCGCTGTTTTAAGCAACATCTAAAACATGAAATCAGTTTGACACTGTTTCATTACCTGAAAAAAAAAGTGTAGTGAATTCATAAATACTAGTAAAGGGAAACACGTTGGTGTGCAGGGAAGTGTCTCCAACCCTGGCCTCACGGCTCCGCACTCTCTCGGAGGGTGACCAGCCACTGCCATCCCACCTCATTGTCCGCCAGTGTTCGTGCTTGTTCCAGGTCTTGCTAAGAGCCCGGAGGATCACTTTAGCAAGCAACTGAGAGTGTCTTCTGTCCCCACAGCGGACTGTCAGCATGTCTCGCTGCAGGTGACTGGTCTCAGAGTTCAGCGCTGCTGCTCTGTTGTTTGTGGAGGCTTCGGAAGGGCTGCACGTGGCGTCTCTGGTTACTGAGAGCAGTGGGTTTCTGCTGCTTGTGTGCAGCGTGCCAGCAGTGCTGGGAGCCCAGGCGCTGCCCGGGGAGGGACACACATTCCTCAGGCTGACAGGCATGTGGTGTTGCTCTGCTAGGGTTTCCCACACGCTCTGATGTTCTCCTTCGGGGTCTGAGTTCTCATAAGAACTGGTCTGAGCTCTTTGCGACTCTCTGCTTTGGAGGGTTGGGCTGTGCTCTCCCAGGGGCGCTGGAAGAGCGCCAAGGGTTTTGCAGCCTGCATGTATGCAGTTATTGAGAAACCTTCAAGTTCAATGTGTGGTCTGATGAAAGTTTGAGTTGGAAATTGCCATCCCTGCTTGTTGTCCTTGCTGTCGACGTCAGCTGTGGGCACCTCGTGCACCTTCACTGGTGGCTGACGCTGGCTGTGGGAGCCTTTACCTCTCGTCACGGGAGCCCACCCTCTCCGAGCCTCCAGCAGCTTACAAGTGGTGCCTTCCAAATACAGAGTCTACGGTCTGCAAATCTCCAGTGTTCTCTCTCTGGTGCCATTTCTCAAGGCTCAACGAGTGTGCCGTGATTTCAGTCCCTAGAACGGGCTTCCTGGCTCCCTCAGGTGCTGGGGTTATCACATGGAGAAGATGGCTGAGTTCCTTCTTCTCGGACCCTCCCCCCGTTCGCCATGGCGGTAGTAGTAGTTGAGGACAGCGTGAGCGTGGGCACAGGCACGGGCTCCATCGCAGGCCCCGGGAGCGGGGCACCTTTACCTGTGGGTGCTGTGTGTGTCTCACTGCCGAGCCCCAGATCACACGGCCGCTGTGTGCTGACTCCTGCTGAGGGGGAGTACCGGTGACCAGAGGCCCCAGATGGCCGGGTCTTGGGATTTTTGCTTGCTTGAAGTCATTCACTGTGTGCTGCCGCTGAAGACGGGCTGTGACCCCGGGTGTTTGGTCGTGCCTTGAGGCGTTCACTCAGCCATGAGCCTTGTGCCAGCCCTTTCCATACACTAGGAAATCAGGCTGGAAGTGGTCTCTGTGGGCTGATGTCCTGAAAGCTTGGGTATCTTGCTAAAACTGGTGCTTAATTGAGATCATAACTCACTTGACCAAAGCAGACCTTGTTGTTACAGAAAGATTGATGTTTATGTTTTGTTTAACTGGCTATTTCTGCAATTCTGGTGGTTATAAAAGCAAACACTAAGAACCTGTGTATGCCTGTAGTTTTAATCAAAGATTGTGACTATTTGGGGTGGCTAACAATTTAGACCAGGACACTAAGTTTCCCTGGCTTCCTTATTTTTCTGCTTTGCCCCACCTTCCCAAAGAGCATGACTGCTGATCTTGTGTTGGGCTAACTAAGAGGTGGTCAGTGGAAGTGGGGAAGGATAACAGTGTGGAGACAGTGACCTGTCAGGAGGCTCAGGTGACCTGTGTGCTTGTCTCAGCTGTAGTGACGATGAAGACGTGGCTCCGCTGTCGGCCAAGTTCGCGGACATTTATCCGTTGAGCAACTACGATGACACTGAGGTGGTGGCCAACATGAATGGAATCCACAGTGAATTGAACGGTGGTGGGGAAAACATGGCCCTGAAGGATGAGGTAGGAGTAGCTCCTCCGGAGCAACAGTGAACGGCATAATACCTGGTCTCACGTGTTGATTTTGATGCTGTGTGCTTACATCCTGAGAAAATGTGAATTACAAAAGAAGGTCTTTGAAGTCCCCTCAGGTCAGCAGCAGCAGCAGCAGTTCTTCGGAAGCTGACGACGAAGAAGCAGATGGAGAGAGTAGTGGGGAGCCGCCCGGGGCCCCGCAGGAAGACGGGGCGCTAGGAAATAGCCCCAGGAAAGAGGAGAGCAAAGTGGACAGTCCACCCCCGTCTTACCCAGTGCAACCGGTGAGATTTACATTTTCATGTTTTCTGTTTCACCAAGTCTTTCTCTGCGTATATTTTCTGTAAATATTGAACATGACTAACTAAAAAACGTACTCAAGTAATTCCTGAACATTAAAACCAAAGAGATTGAAGGCAGTTCATAAACAGCCGTGAAGCAGGTGTGTGGCACAGGGAGGTGAGCCACCACTTGGGTGCCCACATGCCAGATTGGAGTGCCTGGCTTGAGCCCTTGTTTCTGGTCCAGCTTCCTACAGTGCGCCGGGACAGCAGCAGATAACAGCCGATGTGCTTGGGTCCCTGCCACCCACTTGGGAGGCCTGGATGAGGCTCCGGGGTTGTGTCTGGTGCAGCCATTTGGGGAGTGAACAAGCAGATGGAAGACCTCTGTCTTTTCTTCTGTCTCTGACACTCTGGCTTTCAGATAAATACATACATCTTTTTTTTTTTTTTAAGCCTTCATTTTAACCTGTTTCTCTTGCTTGAATCTATAATCAGCAGTCTTTATCTACAACAACCCACAGCCCTTTATATATTTATTTCGATGTTAGGTAGTATTTTGTCTGTGTAGAAGCAAGGAGAGAGTTTTTTAAATAAAATAGTGGAAGGTTAAGAGGTTGGGTTTAATACTCAAGGGCCTTTGTTTTTCCTGTTCAGTATTCTGGCTTTGTGTGTGTGTTTAAGATTTATTTATGTATTTGAAAAGACAGAGTCAACAGAGGCAGAGAGAGCGCTTCCATCCGCTGGTTCACTCCCCAGATGACAGCAACGGCTGGAGCTGGGCCCATCCGAAGCCAGGAGCCAGGAGCTCTCCCGGGTCTCCCACGCGGGTGCAGGGGCCCAAGGCCTTGGGCCGTCTTCTGCTGCTCTCCCAGGCCAGAGCCGAGAGCTGGATCGGAAGTGGAATGGCCGAGTCTCAAACCAGCGCCCACATGGGATGCCAGCACTGCAAGCAGCGGTGGCTTTACCCACTATGCCATACTGCTGGCCCTGGTGTCTGTTTTAATATTAACCAAACTTAGCTTTTTCTTAGAGAATTGGTTTTATGATAGTTGCTTAGCAAGCAGGGTTTTTTTGGTGGTGGTGGTTTTATTTATAAGACTTATTTATAGCCGGCACTGTGGCTCAACAGGCTAATCCTCCACCTGTGGCGCTGGCACACCGTGTTCTAGTCCCGATTGGGGCACCAGATTCTGTCCCGGTTGCCCCTCTTCCAGGCCAGCTCTCTGCTGTGGCCCGGGAGTGCAGTGGAGGATGGCCCAAGTGCTTGGGCCCTGCACCCTATGGGAGACCAGGAGAAGCACCTGGCTCCCGCCTTTGGATCAGCGCGGTGTGCCGGCTGCGTGGCCATTAGAGGGTGAACCAACGGCAAAGGAAGACCTTTCTCTCTGTCTCTCTCTCACTGTCCACTCTGCCTGTCAAAAATTAAAAAAATAAATAAATAAAAATAAAAGATTTATTTATTTGAAAGAATTAGAGAGAGACAAAGACAGTTCCTCCATCTGCTGGTTCACTCCCCAGGTGGCTGAAACCACCAGAGCTGTGCAGGGTTGAAGCCGTGAGCCAGGAGTCTCCTCCAGCTGGGAGCTGAAACAGAAGTGGAGCAGCCAGGACTCGAACTGGCGCCCACATGGGATGTGAGCATCACAGGCAGTGGCTCTGCCCACTATGCCACAGTGCTAGCCCCTGTAAATGGTATTTGTTTTAAAGAAAGGTTTTATTTAATAAATAAAAATTTCAGAGTTACAGCTGTAGGAATATAGTGTCTCTCCCCCATACCCACCCTCCCACCCCTACTCCCATCCCACCTCCTACTCCCTTCCCATCCCATTCTTAACATTAAGATCAATCGATCCTTTCTTCCTTCCATCCATCCTTCTTTCCATTCATTTATCTATCTGTTTGTTTGTTTGTTTGAAAGACAGAGTTACAGAAACAGAGAGGTCTTCCATCTTCTGGTTCACTCCCCAGATGGCCGCAACGGCCAGAGCTGCACCACAGTGCCAGCCCCAAGATTCATTTTTAATTATATTTATTTACAGAAGACCAACTCTACACTAAGTAAAGATTTTAACAGTTTTCACCCACACACACAAAGTATAAAGTACAGTTTGAAGACTAATTTTACTGTTAATTCTCATAGTACAGTTCATTAAGGACAGAGGTTCTACATGGGGAGTAAGTACACAGTGACTCCTGTTTTTGATTTAACAATTGACACTCTTATTTATGAAGCTCTTGTCATGAGCTGCCAAGGCTGTGGAAGCCTTTTGAGTCCACAAACTCCAGCAGTATTTAGACAGGGCCATAATCAAAGTGGAAATTCTCTCCTCCCTTCAGAGAAAGGTCCCTCCTTCCTTGATGGCCCCTTCTTTCCATTGGGGTCTCACTCACAGATCTTTCATGTAGGTCATTTTTTGCCACAGTGTCTTGGCTTTCCATGCCTAAAATGCTCTCATGGGCTTTTTAGCCAGATCTGAATGCCTTAAGGGCTGATTCTGAGGTCAGAGTGCTGTTTAGGGCGTTTGTCCTTCCATGAGTCTGCTGTGTGGCCTACTTCCCATGTTGGATTGTTCTCTCTTTTTTTATTTCTATCGTTATTAGCATTCACTTCATCTTATTTATGTGTTCCCTTTGCCACTTATTCCTATCTATATGATCAGTTACACACTTAAAATGATCACTTTAACATGTTAGTACCACCCAGCTTAATGGGATTTGGAGACCCATGGCAAGTTTTTAGCTTTACCCTTAGGGGTAAGTCTGGGAGCATGTACCAGATTGTACATATCCTCCCTCTCTTATTCCCACCCTTATTTTTTAAAGGGATCAATTTTAAATTGGATTTAAACACCTATGAATAATTCTGTGTTAGGAGTTCAACCAGTGTTATTAAGCAGAAAAAGAAAATAGTAAAAATAAAAATAAACTGTTCATCGATAGGACAAGGGCTGGTCAAGTCATTGCTTCTCACAGTGTCCATTTCACTTCTCCCTGAATGGTTTTCAAATGAAAGTGAGAACAGTTGAAGGTCAAGATGCTTGACTAGTTAATTCATTTTATTAGGCAACACGAGTACTTGGTTCAGACCGTGGAGCAGTCCTGTTGCCACCTCCAGATAAAACTGTGCATGCAGTCTGTCCAGCACCTGCAGTACTGAGTCGTGGTGCTGGTGATAAGCAGGCTTGCTTACTGATTGCGACAGTGCAGATGTGTGTTCTCTCGCGTCTGTCTTGTGTGGTAGGCCGTACGCCGTCACCCTGTTCTGTGCCCTGCTTCCCACTCCGCAGTGCTGCCGACAGGCCTTGGCCCTGTGTCCCCTGCCCCTTCCTCATTCTCCTCTGCTTGCTGCCACGTTTCCACTGTGCGTTTTGCTTTTCTTTTTAGTCCTCTGTGGATGGGCACTTGTGTTGTCCCCTCTTCCCTCTTGGCTATTACAGACGACTCACTGAGCCGCTGTGTGCAGCGGACATGTGCGTGTAAGCAGATGTGTCCCTAGGATTGGTCTTGGGCGGTGGGGTCCTGGGCAGGGCATCTTGAGTAGGGCTGAGGGTGCCGTGTTGATCTTCCCGAGACTCCGACAGAGTTGTCACAGGTGTAGGATTCTTGCCAGTCTGCACACACAAGTGGTGACCCTTTGTCGTTTACGTTTTCCTCTCCCTTTTCATGGGTAAAATTGACCATCCTTTCGTAGATTTCTGTTTCCTCCTCTGATTATTGGGTAATATGGGTTTTCTATAATCCTGTATCAGATACGCATTTTGCATATTTACTCGTGGTATGTGATGTGTGTGTGTGTTTAATATTTCCTTGTGTGTGTGTGTGTGTGTGTGTTTAATTTTAGTTTAGACACAGAGCTCCCATCTGCTGCTTCACACTAGCAGGAGCTGGGGCTGGGAATGCACTCCAGGCCTCCTACCTGGGTGGCAGGGACCCAGTTAGCGGGAGCCATCACCGTGCCTCCCAGAGTTGGCGTTGGCAGGAAGTCAGCAGTCAGAAGATGGAGCCAGGAATGGAACCAGCTGAACTCTGATACGGACGCAAACACCTTAACTGCTAGGCGACACATCTTCTAGTTTTTAGGTTTTCTGTTTTTTAATACTTATTTATTTGAAAGGCAGAGTTACGGGGGGTGAGGTGGGGTGCATTTTCCATCCACTGATTCACTCCAGAATGGCCGCAACAGCCAGAGATGGCCCAGGCTGAATCCAGGAGCCAGGAGCTTCTCCTGGGTCTCCCATGCGGGTGCAGGGCCCAAGGACCTGGGCCATCTTCTACTGCTTTCCCAGGCCATAGCAGAGAGCTGGAGTGGAAGAGGAGCAGCCAGGAAGGTGGCAGCTTTACCTGCCATACCACAGTGCTGGCCCCTTAACTCTTTATTAACTTCTGTGGTCTGTTTGGCTCAATATTTGCTTATGGTGTCTGGTTACGGTCTGAGAGTTCGTCTTTCTACATCACATGGATCTGCAGTCGTCCTGGTGCATTTGTTTAAAGAACATCCTTTCCCTATTGAACCTGTGAACCATGAATGTGTGAACGTTTGTGTCTGGGTTCTGTCGATTCTCTGTATGCCCTTCCCCCGCCGTGCACCTGACTTTGCTATGTGGAAAATCTGGGGCTCAGCGGAGCGTCTCTCCAGCTGGGGCCTTCTTCAGAATTACTTAGGCTATTCAGAGTCCTTGGCATTCCCATAGCAACTTTAGGATCAACTTAACAGTTTTTATAGATTTTTTTATTTGAAAGGTAGAATTAGAGACAGAGAGAGAGGTCTTCCATTCACTGGTTCACTCCCCAATTGTCTGCAATGGCTGGAGCTGCACCAATCCAAAGCCAGGAGCCAGGAGCTTCCTCCAGGTCTCCCACATGGGTGCAGAGGCGCAAGCACTTGGGCCGTCTTCCACTTCTTTCGCAGGCCATTAACAGGGAGCTGGATTCAGGTGTAGCAGCTGGGACTTGAACCAGCATCCATGTAGGATGCCGGTCCCGCAGGTGGAAGTTTAACCTGCTGCACCACGGCGCCGGCCCCAGAATTCAATCTTACAAACATTCTGAACTTTTTCATTTATTTAAATCGCCTTTAGTTTCTCTTAGTTCTTATTAATTTCTCATCTGTGTATTTTGAAAATTTTTTTTTGCTTTGAAGGAGGAAGGCTTTTATTTCATGTGCTTGTTTTTAACTGCAATATCAACTAATAAATTTTTACATATCTTTTTAAAAAATGTTCAATATTTTTTATAGAAAACTTTTATTAAATATAAATTTCAAAAGTACAACTTTTGGATTATAGCGGTTCTCCCCCCCATAACCACCCTCCCAACCGCAAAACATCCCATCTCCTACTCCCTCTCCCATCCCATTCTTCATCAAGATTCATTTTCAATTATCTTTATATAAAGAAGACCAGTTCTGTACTAAGTAAAGAATTCAGCAGTTGGCACCCGCACAGACACACAAAGTATAAAGTACTGTTTGAAGATTAGTTTTACCGTTAATTCTCATAGTACAACACATGAAGGACAGAGGTCCTGCATGGGGAGCAAGTGCACAGTGACTCCCGTTGTTGATTTAACAATTGACACTCTTATTTATGACGTCAGTGATCACCCTAGGCTCTTGTCATGAGTTGCCAAGGCAATGGATGCCTTTTGAGTTCGCCGACTCCGATTTTATTTAGACAAGGTCATATTCAAAGTGGAAGTTCTCTCCTCCCTTCAGAGAAAGGTACCTCCTTCTTTGATGGATGGCCCTTGAAGGTATTTCTTAAATTTATTATTGATCTGTAGTTTTCCGTCCTTGTGATTTGTCTCTGTCTTTGGTATCAGGGTATTAATACTGTTCTCATAGAATGAGTTGGGCGATCTTTCTAACACCTTTTGTTTCTAAGATTGAGGTTTCTTAGCTGTCTGAAAGGATTCACCAGCAGAATCCTGTGGACTTGATTCTTTTCTCTGTGGGAAGATTAGTGCTTGCTTATTAGAGTTTTTGTTTACTGGTACTGGTGGGGGTGGTAAAGCGGGTAAAGACACTGGCATCCCCTATGGATGCTGGTTCATGCCCGGCTGCTCCACTTGTGATCCAGTTCCCTGCTAATGGCCTGGGTAAAGCAGTGGAAGATGGCCCAAGTGCTTGGGCCCCTGCACCCCTGTGGGAGACCTGAATGGAACTTCAGCCTGGCTGTCATAGCCATTTGGGGAGTGAACCAGTGGACGGAGGATCCCCCTCTCTGTCTGTCTTCCTTTCTCTCTCTGTCTCTGACTTTTAAACAAATAAATCTTTTTCTTTTTTTTTTTTTTTCTTTTTTTTTTTTTTTTGGACAGGCAGAGTGGATAGAGAGAGAGAGAGAAAGGTCTTCCTTTTTGCCGTTGGTTCACCCTCCAATGGCCGCTGCGGTCAGCTCATCGCGCTGATCAGGAGCCAGGTGCTTCTCCTGGTCTCCCATGCGGGTGCAGGGCCCAAGGACTTGGGCCATCCTCCACTGCCTTCCCGGGCCACAGCAGAGAGCTGGACTGGAAGAGGAGCGACCAGGATAGAATCCGGCATCCCAACCGGGACTAGAACCCGGTGTTCCGGTGCCGCAAGGCGGAGGATTAGCCTGTTAAGCCATGGTGCCGGCCAAATCTTTTTAGAAAAGTTTTCATTTATATGTAATTGGTCTATTCAGATTTTTCTATTTCTTATTGAGTTAATTTCAATAGTAACTTTCTCTAGGACTTCACTTATTTCTCCTCAGTTGTCTAAGTTGTTTCCCTGAAGTTATTATAACCTTTCATAGTGCTTTCTATTCTGTAGGGTCTGTGGTGATATTTATTACTGATTTGCATAATTTTGTCTTTTCTGTTTAATCCCCTCATCACTGGTGTCAAAGATTTGGTAGTTGTTGGTCTTTTAGACAATCAGATTTTGGATTTTTTAATGTTCTTTTTTTATTTCATTCATTTCTGTCCTGATATTTATTTTAATTCTTTTGGTGTTCTTTGAATTTGCTTTGCTCTTTAACTCCTAGGTTATTGGTTTTAGATCTTTCTTTCTTTCTTTCTTTTTTAAAGATTTATTTATTTATTTGAAAGTCAGTTACACAGAGAAAGGAGAGGCAGAGAGAGAGAGAGAGAGGTCTTCCAGCTGCTGGTTCACTCCCCAGATGGCTGCAATGGCCAGGCTGAGCTGATCCAAAGCCAGGAGCCAGGAACTTCTTCCAGGTCTCCCACTCGAGTGCAGGGGCCCAAGGACTTGGGCCATCTTCTACTGTTTTCCCGGCCATAGCAGAGAGCTGGATTGGAAGCAGAGCAGTCGGGACTAGAACCAGCACCCATGTGGGATGCCGGCGCTTCAGGCCAGGGGTTAACCCACTGCGCCACAGCACCGGCCCTGATTTTAGATCTTTCAAATTTACTGGAACCTGCCTTTTGGCCTGACCTGTGGTCTGTCCTAGATAATGTCCCATGTGTCTACTTGAAGACAGTTTATATTCTGCTCTTTTTTTTTTTTTTTTAAACAAATTATTTATTTATTTTTGACAGGCAGAGTTAGACAGTGAGAGAGAGAGAGAAAGGTCTTCCTTCTGTTGGTTCATGCCCAAGATGGCTGCTACAGCCGGCGCGCTGTGCCGATCCGAAGCCTGGAGCCAGGTGCTTCCTCCTGGTCTCCCATGCGGGTGCAGGGCCCAAGCACTTGGGCCATCCTCCACTGCACTCCCAGGCCATAGCAGAGAGCTGGACTGGAAGAGGAGCAACCAGGACAGAATCCGGTGCCCCAACTGGGACTAGAACCTGGGGTGCCGGCACTGCAGGCGGAGGATTAGCCAAGTGAGCCGCGGCGCCGGCCTATATTCTGCTCTTGTTATGTAGCACTTGACAGTTTGGTCGAGTTGGTTGGTGGCATTGTTCACGTCTTGTGTACCATCTTCTCCACTCACACCTCAGAGTGTGTGGCTTCCCAACATTCCCCTTAGCTTCTGGAGGCTGGGAGGTCTGAGATGAAGGCACCAGCAGTGTCCCTGTGTCAGCTGGGAGGGGTCCTCCTGTGTAAGCACTGATCCCATTCATGAGGTGAGGGAGGGGCCTCCCAAAGACCCCACCTCCTGATGCTGTCACCTTGGAGGTTGTAAGAACACAGATATTCAGATCACAGCTCATACTCTGGCCGTTCTCAGTCCCTGAGAGAAGCACACGGACATCTTGTAGTCTAGTGGTTGAATTGGGTTATGCCTCCCGTCAGTCTGCCATTTTTTGTTCCTTCATTAGGTGATGGTGCTGTTAACTTGCATGTACACGCTGATCTTACGTGTCCCTGACTTACTGACCTGTTTGTCATTATGAACTGTTTATTACTGTGGCCACTCCAGCTTCTTGGGTTATTATGTGTTTTTTTTTTTTCACCATCTTTTTACTTTCTTTTTTTTAAGGTTTATTTTATTTATTTGAAATTCAGAGTTACCAGAGAGAGCGAGAAGTATTCCATCCGATGGTTCACTCTCCAGTTGGCCGCAATGGCCAGATCTGTGCCGATCCGAAGCCAAGAGCCAGGAGCTTCTTCCTCTGGGTCTCCCATGTGGGTTCAGGGGCCCAAGCACTTGGGCCATCCTCTACTGCTTTCCCAGGCCACAGCAGAGAGCTGGATTGGAAGTGGAGCAGCCGGGTCTCGAACTGGCGCCCATATGGGATGCCAGTGCTTTAGGCCAGGGCTTTAACCTGCTGTGCCACAGCGCTGGCCCTACTTTCAACCTTCTTATGTCTTTCAGTCTAAAATTTGTCTCTGAGTCTTTTATTTGAACCTTGCATTTTAAACCCCATCCTCTGAATACTTTCACTTGACTGATTATTCCAGAGCTTTTGAAATGGTTGTGATTGGCGGCTGTGTTCAGTTTGGTGTTTGCTCTGAGGGAAGGGAGCACCAAGCTGGTCACTGTGTCTTAGCTGAAAGTCCCACCTCTCGGCCTCATTCTAGAGAATCTTTGCGGGACCTTTCATTTAGCAGCAGGATCCAGCCGCAGAGCCATCCCGTGGTTCTCTTCTTGGTCCCGGCACCCTCTCCTCCCTCGTCATCTTGACGCAGTGAGGCACCGGACACAGATCCCTAGCTGGCCCCTGAGCACGAGGTGTGCTCTTCTGTCCTGGCAGGCGTCGCGCGGTCCCTCCCTTCCCTCGCACAAGGGCCCTGTTCCCCTCAGGGCAGCAGGACAAGCCCTGTACCTTTGTATTTGCTTTGTAATTGGAAAAATCTAAATAATCAGTTATTTTCCCCCTTTTCTTTAGACTGAGCAAGCTGCAAACACTTGTGAATGTCATGTTTGTAAGCAAGAAGCTTCCGGACTGCCGGCATCAGCAGTGACAGCTGGAGCCCTCCCCCCTGGCCACCAGTTCCTGAGCCCAGAGAAGCCTACGCACCCTGCGCTGCACCTGTACCCCCATATCCACGGACACGTGCCGCTGCACACGGTGCCACACCTGCCACGCCCTCTCATCCACCCCACCCTGTATACAGCACCCCCCTTCACACACAGTAAGGTAAGTTGGGGAGCTGAGGTTGAGAGACGACACAGGGTAACATGTGCTCTCGGAGGAGGATCTGCAGTGTTGTTTCCACCGTTGTCTCCAGCACCTGTGACCTTGAACTTTACAGCTGTCAGAGCAGTCGTGAAGCCTGTGGCTTGTTCCTGCAGAATTTACGGGAGCATAGGGAGCTTTTCAGCTGGTCTTGCTGGCAGGTTAGACTTGCGGATGCTTCCATGGGGGCTCGGGTTACCCACTCCAGGCCTCTGGGGCCTTAGTGTGCTGGGTAAAGTGATGTGAACGTAGTGTGAGTCTGCTGGTGTTGGCCGGGCTCTATAAGGTCTGAAACGATTGTGCCTTGTAGTGTGCAAAGCACAAGGCTCGAGGAGGAACCTCGAGTGAGGCCTCAGAAATGCTGCGTCCTCGGAGCCTGGGGCCAGGGCTGCCAGAACCAGCGTGCTCAGGGCCTGTTCTGGACAGGGGCTGAGGCTGTGGAAGATGGCTGACTTTTCGTGGTTTCTTGAGAACATGGTGCATGTTTTAGTATCTTAGATTTTCCAGTGACGTTTTTACGTTGATTTTGTGCTTTGTATTTTAGATAGTGTTGCCTCCATAGGTATTAATAAAGGTTTATTATGTATTTGAAAAGCAGAGCAAAAGAGAGAGTGGGAAAGAGAGAGATGTCTTCCATCCATTGACTGACTCCCCAAATGGCCAAAATAGCCAGATCTGGGCCAGGCTGAAGCTAGGAGCCAAGTACTCCATCTGGGCCTCCTACCCATGTGGGTGGTAAGGTCCCAGGCACCAGGGCCATCCTCTGCTGCCTTCCCAGGTGCATTAGAGGGAGCTGGATCGGAAGTGGAGCAGCCAGGACTCTGTGTGTGTGTGTATGTGAGAGAGAGAGAGAGAGAGAGAGAGAGAGAGTCAGTCTACGTGCGCATGTCCTTTCTGTCACGCTGCCTGTCAGAGAAGTCTTTAAACAGTAAGGACTTGCTAACCACCCAAGTTCATGCTCAATCTCGGCTAAGTTGAATATTGCTCAGGTTGGACATTTATTCACGATCAGCCTGGTTTTCCTCTGGGTGAATGTGTGACACATCCTTGGGGCTTATGCTTTTCACTCCCTGGTTTTCCCAGAATGCTGCTGTATTTCCTAGTCCTGAGAAAAGGCTATAAGGTGTTCTGTTACATATGTTTGTGCTGGTACAATCTATTCAGTAATTAGTTCCTAAAAACATTCCAGCAAGGTAGTGAAGTTAATTCTTCCCAAAGCTGATTGGGACACTCAAGAAGTTGTAGGTAGTCTATAACAGGGTGGTGGGAGAAGAGACTTATTTGTGTTTGTTATCTGTTCCGTTGACATCTGTTGCTTGAATTCCATGGTTAGATGTGAAAGGCAAATCCAGAGGTCAAGTGGAAACTTAGGAATTTACAAGTCAGCATTATTTCAGCCACTTTGCTGTTGATCTCAAGCCTTCTCTGATTGATTTGAAATACCTTAGTTGGAGGTTTTTTGTTTTTTTTTTGACAGGCAGAGTGGATAGTGAGAGAGAGAGACAGAGAGAAAGGTCTTCCTTTTTGCCGTTGGTTCACCCTCCAGTGGCCTGCTGCGGCCAGCACATCTCGCTGATACGAAGCCAGGAGCCAGGTGCTTCTCCTGGTCTCCCATGCGGGTGCAGGGCCCAAGCACTTGGGCCATCCTCCACTGCCTTCCCAGGCCATAGCAGAAAGCTGGCCTGGAAGAGGGGCAACCGGGATAGAATCCGGCATCCCAACCGGGACTAGAACCCGGTGTGCCGGCGCCGCAAGGTGGAGGATTAGCCTGTTAAGCCACAGCGCCGGCCAGAGGTCATTTTTATTTGGGAGAATAAAAAAGATGCAGTTGGCAGTCTATTTCCTTTGAAAATACTTGTTTCTCTAGACAAGCTTGCATCGCCACATCTTGCAAACTTGCTTTGTGTTGAGTTGGTCTGACATCATTGAATGTTGTGATACCCTGTGCCTAAATGCATGATGCATTAGCAACCCGCAGGAGTGGCTGGAAGCACTTTCCAGAGATCACGTGAGTTACATTAAAATGGCTCCAACGTGTCTTTAGTTCTGTCCGAGTTGGTTTCTTAGAGGTGCCAGGAGGGTTGTTCAGTGCGATGTTTCGAGTGCAGTTGGAGGCACGAGGTGGGCAGAGTGTGGAGGCAGCCTTGTACCCCGAGGCCCTTTGGTCAGCTTCCCTTTCTGCATTGTTTGGTCTCGTAGGGGTTTGAGTTTATGTCATTGTAGCTATAATCCTTTTCTTTCATATTTTGGTCAGTGTTTAAACACTTAGTACTTAAAATGTTGAGAGTGAGTACTATGGAAAATTTACTTTCCTGATTTCTTTTTTGTAAATTTCTTCATACTAGTGATAGATTTACTTTATAAACTGAGATTTACGTCATTTAAAACTTCAGAATAGTTAACAAGGAAAAAGACAGTTACAAAGTACTAGAGGGAACATACAGTTGTTTGGGGTTTTGCAGCTATCTTTGTTAGTGACTTCCACTTGAGTGCATTCCGGTCCAAGAGGCAGCTATCGTAGGGTTTCTGTTCTGTTGAATTTATTCCGTTGTGCTTCTCTTTCCCAGAATGTGGTCTATCTTGAATGTTCCACTTGAGCTTGAGAAGAATGTGTGAGAGGTCTTCACAAAGTTTATGGAAAATGACTGTGGATCACAAAAAAACTAGGCAGGCATTTGACAATTTTGGGCACCAAAATGAACTTAACTCTGTTTTTGCGCACACTTGGGAAGTTCCTCTCTGCATCCCGCTGTTGCTGATGCGGGGTCTGTAGGTGCCTCCCACCGGGCGGTTGGTGCTGCCGTCGGGCCGCGCTGTCTGCGCCCGGGCGGTTGGTGCTGCCGTCGGGCCGCGCTGTCTGCGCCCGGGCGGTTGGTGCTGCCGTGGGGCCGCGCTGTCTGCGCCCGGGCGGTTGGTGCTGCCGTCGGGCCGCGCTGTCTGCCTGCTGCCTGCCTCTGACAGGGGAGCGTGGCTCTTGCGGCGTGTCGTCTTGTGCACTGTTGTTTCTCATGCCGCCAGGTCTTGGAGAACGGAGCCGTTCTTTTGGCGCTGGCAAAGTCTCTGATACTAGTGCAGCTCCCTCCACGTCTGTACTGATGTCAGCATTGTGTGCTTTCTCCATCCCCAGCTTTGAGGCCATTTTATTGCACTAAAATAACACACTGCATAGCGTGAACCATGTTAACTGTGCCATGGTGACCCATCGCTGACTCTTCATTTGTAAAAATGGAACTTTCTACCCTGTAGGCAGTGACTCCCTGTCCCCCTCCCGGCCTTTGGCAACCACCATTCTGCCTTCTGTCCTGATTGGGACAACTTGAAGAGCCTCTTGCAGGGTGTTGCACAGGAACCGGGTTTTTCCGTGACTGGTGTCTTCACTTTGTGTGATGCGTTGGGGGTGGGTTCATCCAGGTCACGAGATATTGGGAACTTCCCTTCCCTTTCAGGCAGCGGGACATCCACTGTGTGACTCGATGCTGTTTTCCTTATCCCCTCACCCGTCAGTGAGCACGTGCTGGCTGCTGTGAGGAACACTGCTGTGACCGGGGTGCACAGGTGCTCCTGTGAGCCCTGACCCTGTTCTTCTGGGTGTGCAATTGTAATACATTGTAACCCTAGTTTGGGCACTGTTTGAGAAGCGCCATACTGGTTTCCACCTGAGCCACACCATTCTGCGTTCCCACCAGCTTTTCTGCATCCTCACCAACTGTTAGCTCTGTGTGTCTGTTAGCAGCCATCCTGAGGGGGTGAGGTGCTGCCACAGTTCAGCCGTTTGCATTTCTCTAATGACTAGTGATGTGGAGACTCTCATGGACCAGTCCTTTTGCGTGTCTTTGGAGAATTATCTACTGAATTCTTTTGCCTATTTTTGAATCATATTTTTTTGTTTCTGTGTTTTGGGAGTTCTCTATATTCTGGAATACTAATCCGTTATCTGGTTCACTCTCCAAGTTCTTATTTTTTTAAAAGATTTATTTATTTATTTGAAAGAGTTACACAGAGAGAGGAGAGGCAGAGAGAGGGGGGGGGGGGGGTCTTCCATAACGGCCAGAGCTGCGCCAATCCAAAGCTAGGAGCCAGGAGCCTCCTCCGGGTCTCCCACACGGGTACAAGGGCCCAAGGACTTGGGCCATCTTGTACTGCTTTCCTAGACCATAGCAGAGAGCTGGATTGGAAGTGGGGCAGCCAGGACTTGAACCAGTGCCTGTATGGGATGTTAATACTACAGACGGCGGCTTTACCTGCTACGCCACAGCGCCAGCCCCTCCAAGTTCTTGCAACAGACTGGGCTGGGCCAGGCTGAAGCCAGAAGTTCAAAGCTCTGTCTGGTTGTCCCACATGGGTTGCAGAAACCTAAATACTTGAGTCATCACTTTATGCTTTCCATGGTGTACTTTGGCAGGAGTCTGCAGTTGGGAACAGAGTGGAAACTCAAACCAGGCGCTCCATGATGTACAAGCACCCAGAGCAGCATCTTAACTGCCACTCCAAGAACCCACCCCCACCCCCTTTTTTTTTTCTTTCCTTCCTTCATTCCTTCGTTCTTTTTTAAGATTCATTTATTTTATTTGAGAGGTAGAGAGAGAGAGGTCTTCCATCCACTGGTTCACTCTCCAAATGGCTGCAATGGCCGGAGTTGTGCCGATCCTAAGCCAGGAAACAGGAGCTTCCTCTGGCTTTCCACGCAGCTGCAGGAACCCAAAGACTTGGACTGTCTTCTACTACTTTCCTAGGCCATAGCAGAGAGCTGGTTCGGAAGTGGAGCAGCTGGACTCAAACTGGCGCCCTTAGGGATGCCAGCACTGCAGGCAGCGGCTTTACCCACTACGCCACAGCGCCAGCCCTATCATCTTTTCCTTCTTTAAGCATTTTCCATAGTTACTTTATGTGTGAAGGAAACTTCCAGGTCATAAATCTGTTTTGTTTGTTTCCACTGACATCAGTTACAGCATAATGTGTTGTTTTGTTTTGTTTTGTTTTGGACAGGCAGAGTGGACAGTGAGAGAGACAGAGAGAAAGGTCTTCCTTTGCCGTTGGTACACTCCCCAATGGCCGCTGCGGCCAGCGCACCGCGCTGTTCCGAAGCCAGGAGCCAGGTGCTTCTCCTGGTCTCCCATGGGGTACAGGGCCCAAGCACTTGGGCCATCCTCCACTGCACTCCCAGGCCATAGCAGAGAGCTGGCCTGGAAGAGGGGCAACTGACCGAATCCGGAGCCCCGACTGGGACTAGAACCCGGTGTGCTTGCGCTGCACGGTGGAGGATTAGCCTATTGAGCCACGGCGCCGGCCCAGCATAGTGTTTTCTTACATTATGAGGTCATGTTTTGTTCACTTTACGCTATGAGAACCCGAAGGTCCTAAATAGTGGGTGCTGACAGAAAATGGGCTCCATCTACTTGCAGAAGTCCAGTGGCTCCCGGCCCCCGTGGAGCCCTCTGGGCTCCTCCTGAGACTCTAGTTTTGCTGCCTTCCATTGTAATTCGATGTGTGTGTGCCCTAAGACAGCCGGCTGCTTCTAGCATACCTTTTCCTTTTTTCTTTCTTTCTTTCTTTCTTTTTTTTTTTTTTTAAGATTTATTTATTTGAAAGAGTTACAGAGAGAGGTATTTTCCATCTGCTGGTTCACTCTCCAAATGGCCACAGTAGCCAGAGCTAGGCTGGACTGAAACCAGGAGCTTCATCCGGGTCTTCCGTGTGGGTGATGGGCCATCTTCACTTCTTTTTCCAGGCCATTAGCAGGGAGGTGGATCAGAAGTGGAGCAGCTGGGAACAGGACCCGGTGCACACAGGGGATGCCTGGAGTTGCAAGTGGCAACTCTACCTGCCATGCCACAATGCAGGCCCCTTGTCACACCTTATCGCTTCGCAGTCTGTGTAGCATTTTGTCATCAAGGCTTTTGGTGTCATTTCTTCAGGTCTAGAGTTAAGTAGCCCTTCACAGCTGACAAGAGTCCAGCCTAGGGAGGAAGAACATCTTTTTTTTTTTCAAGATTCATTTATTTATTTGAAACGTAGAGTTACAGAGAGGCAGAGGCAGAGAGAGAGGGAGAGAGAGAGGAGGGCTTCCATCCACTGGTTCACTCCCCAGATGACTGTCACGCCACAGGGCTGGCCCATGGAACGTCCTTAAGAAAAATTGGGCTTCCCCCGCTGTTTCTGGTGACAGCCCCTCCCTGCAGGGCCGGAACTAAGAGAGGGCCCAAAAAGGAAGTAGAGGAATATCTTGGGTTCCCCACTGGGAACATGGGGGAGTATTGAAAATAGTCTCTGGCCGGCACCGCGGCTCACTAGGCTAATCCTCCGCCTGCAGCGCCGGCACCCCAAGTTCTAGTCTGGTCGGGGTGCCGGATTCTGTCCCGGTTGCCCCTCTTCCAGGCCAGCTCTCTGCTGTGGCCTGGGAGTGCAGTGGAGGATGGCCCAAGTGCTTGGGCCCTGCACCCGCGTGGGAGACCAGGAGAAGCACCTGGCTCCTGGCTTTGGATCGGCGCAGCACGCTGGCCGTAACAGCCATTTGTGGGGTGAACCAACGGCAAAGGAAGACCTTTCTGTCTGTCTGTCTCTCTCTCTCTAACTCTGCCTGTCAAAAAACAAAATAGTCTCTGGGTTCTGGCGTGGTACATTGATGGGGAGCTGGACAAGGCTCCCACAGCTCACCCCGGGCAGTCTCGGCCCCTTGCTGCCTTTGAGACCACAGGTGGGAATCTCGACTTTCCTAAGTACAGCCAGTGTGTGTGTGTGTGTGTGTGTGTGTGTGTGTGTGTGATGCTGTTAAAACTTGGCTCCAGTGTAGGTTCAGGCTGGGATTTGGGTGGGAAATGCGAGTGGAAGGTTGGGGCGTAAATAGATCATGACTTAGAGGATCATGTTATGATCACCCATGTGTATTTTATTCTGTGGGTGGTATTCAGTTCTAGTCTGAGAACTGTCGAGGCCAAAACAAAGATGGTTCCTTTGCCTCCTTACCGTCTCTTGGGAGGAACATTGAAAAACACAACTAAACAGAATTACCACATTAGCCAACAAATTACCAGAGTCTCATCTGTTTTTGTTTTTGCTTTTGTGTTAAGATTTACTTATTTTATTCGAAAGGCAGAGTTAGAAAGTTTGAGCTTGAGCTTCCGTCTGCTGGTTCACGCCCCATACTTAGCCAGGACGTAGCCAGGAGCCAGAAATTCCAGCCAGGTCTCCCACGTGGGTCAGGGGCTCAAGCACTTGGGCCGTCCTTCGCTGCTTCCCAGGCACACTGGCAGGATGGTGGACTGGAAGTGGAGCAGCCGTGACTAGAACCGGCACCCGTGTGGGGTGCTGGCGCTGCTGGTGGTTGCTTACCCCACTGCCCCACACAGCAGCCCTGAGTCCCTCACCTCAATGTTCTTACAACTGTGATTCCCTTGGGCTTGAATGTTAGGGTTGGGGATCTCAAGTGTGGGCTTAATGCTCTAGTTTTTTACGCTCTTGTTTGTCGTTTTTTGCACCCGTGTTCCTGGGGTTTGGGGTGGTGTAGAGGACAGGCCGCTCCCCTGCTCCTGGGTAAACTAGGAGTGCATGCTTAGGGAAGGCATTGCCTATGTGTGCAGAGACAGACACACTGGGCTTCCAGCCGCTGGTTCCGTCCCCAGGTGCCCACAGCAGCTGGGGCTGGGCTGGGCGGGGCTGGGCGGGGAGCCAGGAACTCAACCCAGGTCTCCCACGTAGGCTATAAAAACCCAACCACTTGAGAAAATCACTGCTTCGTCTCAGGGCCTGCATTAGCAGTGTCTGGCTCCGGCACCCAAATGCCGGTCCTGTGTCTGCACTCGTGTCAGAGACTTCCTTTAAAATCGGTTACTTCCCTGTGAATTGCTTCTTTGTCTCAAAGTGGAAGATGATCAACATTTCTATGAATTGAAGTTTTGTGTGGAAAACCATTGTAACTTGATGGTCGTAGTCACACGTCGGGACACTTGCTTTATGGTTGCATCACTGGTGTACTTCACATGGCCTGGTCCACAAAATGATCTAGTTGTCAGACAGACACTAATTTTTTTTCTGGAGAAAACCCTTGAGTGTTGGGGTCAGTAGGCGTCTTGTGCAAGAACATGGAAAAAGCCGGAACCTTTTGTTGCTGCTCCCCCTTTTGCCTTTTGTCTCCGCATTGGGCCTCTGTTCTGAGCAGGGGGCTTCTGGAGAAGTGTGTAAGTAGAACATGCAGAGTCGCCATCTGTTCCCAGCCCTGAATTCCCTGCTCCTGTCCAAGCTGAACTCTGCTTAGCACACAATTTATTGAACACCCGGTATGTGCCAGGCCCTGTGCTACCTTCCAGGAAAGCCAAAGTCGGTCCCTGCTCGTCCACGTTTTCAGAGACTAAAACACCCCAGTGCTGTGACAAACCTGGTAGCTGCAGGGCTTAGGGAAGTAACAGCAGACATGGAGTCTGGGGCTGACTTCACCGAGGAGGGGCGGCTTCCGAAACAGGGCTGGCGGGGTGAGCGCAAACTCCGTGGACACGTGGGGGTGGCGGAACAGGCACCTGCTCACAGCCAGGCTTTCCCAGTGTGTCTGAGGAGGTCCTGAGAGGTACGCAGGCAGCTGCAGGGCCCTGGAGTGCTACTGCTGTCCGGGGCCAGCAAGGTGCAGCCGCTTCTCAGGCCGAGGTTCGCGGTGCGAGAAACCTTCCAGGTCCTTCTGTTCCTTAGCAGAGGGCCCTGAGACCAGAAGCCTTGGATTCAATTGCTGTTTGTCATCAGTTCTCTCGTCAGAGCAGTCTTTGCTTTCGCCTGGCGTCTGTAGAAACGGGGTTTTCTTGGCTTCCTTTGCTCTCTGGGGTCCCCACCAGAATTGCTAGTGTAGACCCCTTCTCACGTTGAGTCCCTCCGCTTTGCCTCCCTGGCCCCTTGGCGGTCAGTGCACACTGCCCAGGTGGCGTCACTGGCCACTGTCTGTCTGCTTGAGGCCCCGGAGTGAGGGTTTGGTCAGCTTGTTGGTTGGGTGGGTGGAGTCTGAGGACCCACGCCGTAGCTTTAGAGTGGTGGTGATCACGTGAGGCCCAGTGTGCAGCCCTGGAGGTAGGTGTTCCCAGGACAGATGAGAAGACTAAAAGCACAAAAAGTGATTTGCCTGAGGTCACACAGCTAGTAGAAGGGAGGCAGAGACTGGGACCCAGCTCCGTCACCTGACTGCACTCCCGTGTGCTGGAGCCAGGAATGGCGGCCCCGGACGAGCCGTTCAGTCACAGCTGTTGTCTCGACAGCCGTCTTCACCATCACTCCCCATCCCCACCCCTGACTAACTGCTCCAGTGTCCCCTTCCTTTCTCTCTGCTTTGTCTCCGGTGTTGCCATGGACTGATCTTCTGTCGCCCCAGTCATTCCACTCTCCTTGTACTCGCCAAGGCTCCCAGGCCCTCCAGGGCGGAAGTCATACACAGCTGTTTCTGATTTGGCCACTACCCTCTCTGGTCCCAGAGCCACGTGCATGAGCCATCCCTGTGCCCTGTCCCCTCCCCTTCCTCCTTGTGCACCAGCAGGGCCCTCGGGATTCTGCCCACCCATCCCCTGCTCTTGGGAATCCTCCTCAACCCTCCCCTCAGGTGTGCAGGATCCACGGCTCATTTGTCATTCCAAAGGCCAGATCACCAGGCATTCTCCCAGCACGGAGCTGTGACTTCTGCAGGGCAAAACGTGTCCCATGGCAGCAGAACAACTGTGACGAGGGCTGGGCAGAGGGCCAGGACCCAGACGCCCCAGCTCCTCAGAAAGAAGACGTCTGACTGGGAGGAAAGCAGACAGTGAGCCCGTAGGCCCCAGGGAAGTCTTGATGTGCAGCTGCGTTAGGAGCCAAGAAGGAAGAACGGGCTTCAGTGTGTTTATCGGGAGGCTCGCCGCGGTCCTGGGTGTCGTGAGAGAGCACAGCTTCTCTCAGGAAGCGATGATTAGGGCTGGGACCTGAAGGACGAGTGTGAGTGAGTGACATCATGAACTGAGATTAGGACGTTCTAGACATGGACATACAGAACTCAGGGCGAAGAGGAGGTCCGGGGAGTTCGGAGACCAAGGGGAAGGCCTGTGTTTCCAGGGGCTTGGTGGGCGGGGAGGTTGCAAGGGGGTGGGCCGAGTCCCGGGAGGACTCATTTCCAGAGCAGTGGACGGCCCCTGCTGCTCTGAGCAGGGAGTGGCCGTCCACAGAGGATCCCTCTTCTGTGAGGACAAGGCTTGGGGCGCTCAGGAGTTCCCTGGTGGTCACGGACAGGGCCTGGTGCTAAGGGAAGTGAGGGCTCAGAGCCACCCAGTTGTGTGCAGGGAACAACCAGATGACAAGGTACTCCGTAAGCCTGTGGGTGCTGGCTGACCAGCTGGCTGGACCCTAAGTCGCCTCCCCGGGACTTGCCCGTCACAAGGGCCCAGACAGGGCTTGCTCGTGAGGCGACTCCAACCTTCTTCAGAGCCGAGTCCATCCCTCTGGGTCTTGAGACTTACCCTGCGCTTTGCCCAACAAGGCAGCAGTGTGAGGGCTTTCTCCTTTCCGTCAGCAGTTCCAAAGTTGACGTGTTAGAGGCAGCCACTGCAGTGTCAGAGGAGAGAGTGAGCCTAGGGAGCTCTGATGGGTATGAACCACGCTGCAGATACTAGGCAGGAGTGTTGGCAGGCGTTCCGATGGCTCCCTGGAGGCCGCAGCGGCTTGCAGCCTCCCTCTGGTGGCGATCCGACCTACCACTCCCAGCCTCACAGATCCATGCGTGCCGTGTGAGGTGTGCCCGGGGCCAGCCAGCCGCGCACAGCGAGCACCTCCCGCAGGGCACTGCTATGACTCGTCGCTTGCACGTTAATACTTAGCTAACAGAGTATTGACTTTGGTATGTGATTAGACAATTTTTTTTTGTAGGCTTTACCGCCAGCACCTGTTCAGAATCACACAAATAAGCCTCAGGTATTCAGTGCATCTCTTCAAGACCACATTTATCCAAGCTGTTTTGGGACTACTCCAGAGTGGAATAGTTCTAAATTTATAAGTCTTTGGGGATCAGAAGTGATGAATGATAAGAACTGGAATCCTGGCACTTTCTTGCCAGATACAATTTCTGGTAAGGAATTTGTTAAAACTTTTCTTAAAGTTTTAAGATAATCCCAGCTGAGTGGATTGACATCCTTGTTGTAGTCTCCCACACACTCCCTGCTAAGCTATGCCAGCTGCCGCCCCCCTCAGTCTCCAGTGGGATGCCCAGGGCCCGCCGCCCCTACATCCTTTCACGTCTGCACTGATGGGCCCAGCAAGGCTCTGGCTCCAGAGCCTCGTCGGGTGCCGGGCTGCACGGGCCCTGCTGAGGTGCTGCTGAGGTCTGGTCTCCAAGGTTCAGGGTCAGCCTTCCGCTCTTGGCCAGCAGGGACAGCCAGACCTCAGCCCAGTGCAAAGGGGACAGGAGACAGTGCCAAGTCTACTCGAACGCTGTGTCTTACATCCCTTTCCTCTGGTTTCTGTACTGACCCTACATGGGGTCGTCCCCCTAACAAGCTCCTTCCTCCCCAGCTGCCGAGGCTCAGCTGTTACTCTAGCCACAGGGTTGGGGGCACCTGAGGAGGGGCTGGTACCAACGCCTTATCTCTGTCTTCATGTGGCTGGAGCTCCTGGCAGCCTCGCCCCAACCCCCACAGTGTGCTCAGAACAGCAAGCTAGGCATGACATCCTGGTCTTTGCTTGGAAAGGGTTTCTAGCTGTGTGACCTTAGGCAAGTTGCTTAGCCTCTCTGAGCCTCAGTGCCTTCATCTTTAGGATGGAAACAGCAGTACCAACCTCAGACAGTAGTCTTAAGACATTAAATGGCTTTGGAAAGCACCTGGCACAGGAATTGGCACATAGTAGGTGCTCAATACAATTTTTTTCTTAGCTCAGACCATTGTCCAGAACGCTCTCAGTGGGGTCCTCACTCCAGTAGCAGTCCCCATGTTAAGTGTTGAGTCAGCAGTGTCCTTAGTGTGTGGCTGTGTGTTCTTTCTTTGAGAAGCCTTAATCTTCCCATTCTTCTCTGAAGGGAGTGACATATTAGGGCCAGCACTCTCAGAGACAAGAGCTGAAGCCCTTCCACCTCCATCGAGCAGTGAAGCACCTACAGTTTTGGATAGTAAAGAGAGAAAAAATGCTGCAAAAAAGAAATGTTTGTACAATTTCCAAGATGCTTTTATGGAAGCAAACCAAGTTGTCATGGCCACCTCGTCAGCCACGTCGTCCGTGTCGTGCACCGCCACGACAGTGCAGTCCAGCAACAGCCAGTTCAAGGTGTCGTCCAGGAGACCTCCTTCCATAGGTAAGGCCGTCCGCCCCGGGCCCTGGGCAGCAGCTGCTTCCCCTGCCCGTTGTCTCTGCCATTGCCCTTCCCGAGAGCCCAGCCGAGCGCACAGACCTCTGGGACTCTGGCTAGCAGCTGAGCCGCCCCGCTGAAGCCCCTAGGCGTCACTGAGCCGGGTCTCGGTTCTGGTCTCTCCCTGTCGCTCTGTGACAGGAAGAGGCCACTGCTTGCTGACCGTGTGGCAGGACTGGGCTCTAGAAAGCAAGTGCGAGCTGGCAGGGCTTCCTGTCCCCCAGGGTGGGGCCCGGCCCCCACCGTCACTGAGCTTCCCCTGTTTTCCAGCACTGAGAAGGGGCGCAAAAGCAAGGAAGCGCTGAGACCAGGGGCGAATGTCAGGAAGGCCGAGAGCTAGCCTTCAGGAGGGGCTCGCTGAAGAGCTGACGGGGGGGGGGGGGGGCACCTGCCACGGAGCCGCCGCTGCTGGAGGGCCGAGGAGGAGAGGGGGAGGCCGCGCCGGCAGCCGGCAGCGCAGGCTCTGTCGGGGAAGTGCGCCTGGGGAGTGTAGCGTTTGCAGCACCACCGGAGACGAGAATTAAGAGGGCTGGAGGAAGCTGGCAGGTAGCCCCCACGCTCACAGAGCAAAGGCCCCCTGGGCGCTCCCCCTGCCGCACAGTGGGAAAGAGCGAGCATCGCCCTGCAGGGTTCCTGCCCGGAACTTTCCACCTGACTCTGATGAGACAAGGTAAATGCAGATCAGTGGCCTTTTAGGAGCTGTCAGTCTTGGGAAAGAAAAAGGTTTCCCAGAGGCTGGGCTGGGGGAGAGCGGAGGCAGGGGTCGGATGCCGTCAGTGGTCTGCGGCAGGGTCCTGCCCGCGTGTGAGGGGTCAGTGCAGCACACTGACGGCAACAGCAGCGTCACAGGTGTGTGAGGAGTCCAGTGAAGAGCGGGAGGCCCTGATGGATCAAGGTGAAGGGTCGTGTTCTCTGTAGGATTCCGTCAGATCTTTCTGTGGGTTTGCGTATTTTCTTACCAAGAAACGGCTGGAAGATGTAATGAAGGAAAACGTGAGTGTCCTGTCTTGAGCCGCTGGCAGTGACTCTCGACCCTCTGAATGCAGGTGACGTCTTCCACGGCATCAACAAAGAGGAGCACAGACACCCAGCACCAGCTGCCCCCAGGAGCAGCCCCACAGGCGTGGCGCCACTCCCGGCCCTGTCCCCTGCTGCCCTCGCACCCTCCTCTGCACCTCACCTTGCCAACCTCGCGGCCCCCTCCTTCCCCAAAACTGCGACCACGGCTCCCGGGTTTGCAGACACACGGAAGAGCTTCTGTCCTGCCCCTGTGGCACCCCCGCCCCCCACCACAGACGGCTCCATTAGTGCCCCTCCGAGTGTCTGCAGGTGAGCCTCAGAAGCCCGGGGACTTGGTGGGGAGGGGGTGGGGCAGTTTGGAAGAGGAGGTCTGTACCATCCAGCCACTACACAGCTGCACAGCTGGATACCTCTTCGCCTGGCCCCAGGCACGGGAGAAGGCCGGTGAAGGTGTTCCGGTTCCACAGAGGGAAACAGAGGCTGTGGGCCCCGGGCACTGTGGCTCCCTGTCCTGTGTCCTAGAGACAGAACTAGGTCTGTAGAGAGAGAGATGTTCCATACAAGTTGGCACCCCGCTGCCCACAACTCCCGGGGTTGGACCAGACTGAAGCCCAGGCGCCTGGAACCCAGTGCAGATGTCCCTCCTGGATGGCGGTGACTGCGATGTGAGCCGCCGCCTGCGGCCTCCCAGCGTGTGCATTAGCAGGACGCGGGCTCAGGAGGACACCGCAGCTCTGAGGCACTCCAGTGTGGGATGCGGGCGCCTCAGGTGGCCTCCTAACTCCTGTGCCAAATGCCTATCCGACCTGGTTTGTTTCTTAACTGGGATCTGTTACACACGGAGTAGAATCAGGAGGGAAATGGTTAAATGTATACTGGGGGCCTGCACTGTGGCACAGCAGGTAAAGCCAGCGCCTGCAGTGCCAGCATCCCACGTGGGCACCAGTTGGGGTCCCGACTGCTCCCCTTCCGATCCAGCTCCCTGCTAACGTGCCAGAGAAAGCAGCAGAGGACGGCCTGTGTCCTTGGGCCCCTGCACCTGTGCTGTTGCAGCCATTTGAGGAGTGAACCAGTGGATGGAAGATGTCTGTCTCTGTCTCTCTGCTTCCTCTGTCACTCTGCCTTTCAAATAGATGAATCTTGTTTTTTAAGTGAAGTGGGTGGGGCCAGCGCTGTGGCTCACTTGGTTAATCCACCTGTGCTGCCGGCATCCCATATGGGCACCAGGATCTAGTCCCGGTTGCTCCTCTTCCAGGCCAGCTCTCTGCTGCGGCCCGTGAGGGCAGTGGAGGATGGCCCAAGTGCTTGGGCTCTTGTACCCACATGGGAAACCAGGAAGAAGCACCTGGCTCCTGGCCTTGGATCGGCGTAGTGCCGGCTGTGGCAGCCATTTGAGGAGTGAACCAACGGAAGGAAGACCTCTCTCTCTGTCTCTCCCTCTCACTGTCTATAACTCTGCCTGTTAAAAAAAAAAAAAAAAAAAAAAAAGGTGAAGTGGGCAGTACAATGAGTGGTCACGACAAGCAACATGGAGCCAGTGCCTGCTTAAAGAGCCCATTGTGTGTCGGGGCCGGCACCGTGGCGCAATGGGTTAAGCCTCCGCCTGCGGCACCAGCATCCCATGTGGGTGCCGGTTCAAGTCCCAGCTGCTCTGCTTCCAATCTAGCTCCCTGCCTGGGAAAGCAGTGGAAGATGGCCCAAGTGCTTGGGCCCCTGCACCTACGTGGGAGACCTGAAAGAAGCTCCTGGCCTCAGATCGGCTCCGCTCCGGCCATCGTGGCCATTTGGCGAGTGAACCAGTGGATAGAAGACCTCTCTCTGTCTGCCTCTTTCTGTAACTCTACCTCTCGAATAATAAATGTTAAACAGAACGGGTGTGGTTTTGCAGTGACCCAGACTGTGAAGGGCACCGCTGTGAGAACGGCGTGTACGACCCGCAGCAGGACGACGGGGACGAGAGCGCGGACGAAGACAGCTGCTCTGAGCACAGCTCCAGCACCTCGACCTCCACCAACCAGAAGGAGGGCAAGTACTGTGACTGCTGCTACTGCGAGTTCTTCGGGCACGGCGGGGTAAGTGCTGAGCTCCGTGCGTCCTGGCAGTCACGTGGCGAGTCCCCTGAGCCACCTGTGTGGCGCGCTTGGGCTGACCCTGAAGAAGGGGGCAGTCTGGCTGAAGGGTTTAACGGCAGCGCTTTGTTGATGTGAGTGGTTTTCTATGTGGCAGTGAAGTAGAGAGCCTGCTGACACGCAGCGGCAGGACGTGGCTGGCTGTGGCACGCCCGTGCCCCGGAGTGTTCTGTGCTGTGATGTGGAGCACTCTGGACGTCCTGTGTGGGTTGGAGGGATGCCAGTGCGTGGTGTGCCTGTGCGTGTTTCCACAGCGGTGACTCGATCAGTGCGAGCACGTGGCACGCGTGGCCCTGGGCTGGGTGGAGGAGCAGCAGGCCCAGAGTTCCGTGTGCACTGTCGGCATTCCTGAGATACCCATGCCAGAAACTGGGTTGAAGGCAACTTTTTCTCCTTTCCAGCACTAAAAGGAAACCGGCAAGTGGGAAGATGCCGTCCACAGGCTTATTGACCTAAGAAGATAATCACCCTGTGTTAAATAAAAAGTGGATTAGGCAGCAGTGGAATTGTCTCTTTTCCATTTAAAACAACCCATTTGTATACATATTTTACTTGATTTTTTTTATTGGTATATAAAATATGAGCTAAGTGCCAACATTCAATTATGGGGATCCTTGAATATAATTTTTCTCCATTTGTTTATCTCGTTTCCTTATGTTTCTCAGTGGGTTTGTACAGCACAGGTATTTTTGTCTGAACTTTGTTAGATCAGAAGTTGCTAAAAGCCGGAGCTTCACTTGGTTGTGCTCTTGCCTGCCCTAGCCGCCAGCTGCGCCCACTAGCAGGAACTATGCAGAAATGCGGGAGAAGCTGCGCCTGCGGCTGACCAGGAGGAAGGAGGAGCAGCCCAAGAAGCTGGACCCGGTCTCAGAGAGGGAGAGCGTCGTGGACCACCGCCGCGTCGAGGACCTGCTGCGGTTCATCAACAGCTCCGAAACCAAGCCCGTCAGCAGCACCCGGGCAGCCAAGCGAGCCCGGCACAAGCAGAGAAAGGCAAGTGCTGGGCTCCCCGCTGGGGCTCTGCACGGAGGCGTTGGTGCCTGTGTGCTGCAGGAGCCGCTGGACCCCGAGCTGCCTGGAGCCGGAAGCTGGGCGTGAAGCGCACCGTGCGCCTTGAGCAGCCTGCTGTGCTGTCAGTGGGTTTCTCAGTGGATCTCTCACAGCCTCGTGTCCTTGTGCTTGGCGACCACGCAGGCAGCAGCAAGGTCTCCCACTCCGTCTGTGGGAGAGGAAGAAGGAGCCCTTGGGTGTAGACAGTGTGCAGTTGGGGTGGGCGCCCATGGGTGAAGAAGCCGCCATGCTGTGCACCTGTGGCATGGCCCTGGGGCCAGTGATGTCTTCTGGGTAGGGGTCTGAGGAGCCTCGCCCCCGGGGCAGGCGGGGGGGTGCTGTGAACGCACTTGCCTGGGACCTGGCCGGTGATGAGCTCAGAGGCGTGTCTGCTTGTACATGAGGAACTGTGTTCTTTACCTTGCATGCTGGCAGCAGTCGGCTCTGGTCTGCCAGCTCACCGAGATAATTTCTGTTGGACTTTGTGAACAGCGCCTGTGCTGCAGCAGTTCCCAACATTCTCCTGGCTTTGGCTCCCTAAAAATGTCAGCCTCTGAGAGCTAGACCCAAACAGGCAGACAGGGCTTGTGAATATTACGAGGGTTCTGACGGGACAGTCAGTTTGGGGAGAGGCAAGGTATCTGTTTCCGGTGTGGTCAGGCAAAGATGTGAGGAGGACAGTCAGTGCCACAGTGGGCCAGAGCTTGGGCCGTACGTCATCCTACAGTGTCGCGATTGAGCGGAGCGATTGATTAGAGTGGAGCTGCACTGACTGCCTGATCCAGTTGGGAGTCCCAGGCGAGCCTGATCTGTGCCAGATGATGTGGGTCCCTGAGCCCTGCAGAGCTGGGAGATATGTTCTGCATTCGGCCACGTTCCAGTGTGGTGGCCTCTGGGCCTCCTGCACTGCTCTCCAGGGATGCTGTCCTAGGCTCCTGCCCTCAGACTTGTGGGCAAATCAGCGCTGACGCAGGCTCATTGTTGGCCCGCCTGAGCCACAGAAACCGCGTGCCATGGGTTGTGCTCAATGCCCCTCACTCCTCTCGGGCCTCTCGGTGCTCTCTCTACCTCCCGTTTTCCAGGGCAGCCCGCAGAGTAGCATGAGGCTCTGAGTGAAAGGAAGGCAGCACTCAGCTGCAGAGTAGGACAGCTGTGTCCACCTGTGGGTGACTTCCAGGACGTGGTGTGAGGGGAGCGGGCAGCTCTGAGGGCCCCGCTGCTCTGTGTGTGGCAGCAGGGTTGGTCTACCCACGTCCCACGGCAGACATTAGGCCCTCTCACAGGCCCCTCCAGGCTGCTGCCCCTTTTCCCGGATGGAGCAAGGCTTTTAAACAGTTGGTACTTTATACGTCACGTAGATTTTTAAAATGTAGTATTAAATTTTCACAAAGTTTCTCAAAATATAGGTAAATTTGTCTTTTTTTTTTTTTTTTTTTGGACAGGCAGAGCGGACAGTGAGAGAGAGACAGAGAGAAAAATCTTCCTTTTTTGCCATTGGTTTACCCCACAATGGCCGGCGCGCTATGGCTGGTGCACCGCGCTGATCCGAAGCCAGGAACCAGGTGCTTCTCCTGGTCTCCCATGGGGTGCAGGGCCCAAGGACCTGGGCCATCCTCCACTGCCTTCCTGGGCCATAGCAGAGAGCTGCCCTGGAAGAGGGGCAACCGGGATAGAATCCGGCGCCCCGACTGGGACTAGAACCCGGTGTGCCGGCGCCGCAGGCGGAGGATTAGCCTATTGAGCCACGGTGCCGGCCCAATTTGTCCTTTTGTAAAAAAGATCTATTTATTTATTTGAAAGAATTACAGAGAAGGAAAGTTAGAGGCATAGAGAGAAAGAGATCCTCCATCCAGTGGAGGCTGGAACTGTGCAGATCCAAAGCCAGGAGCTTCTTCCAGGTCTCCCACGTGGGCCCAAACACTGGGGCCATTTTCCACTGCTTTTCCAGACCATAGCAGAGAGCTGGATTGGAAGAGGAACAGCTGGGACTAGAACCAGCATCCATATGGGATGCCAGTACCGCAGATGGCGACCCCCTAATTTATCTCTTAAAACTATTGAAAAATGGGGGGTCAGCATTTTGGTGTGGCTGGTTAAGCCATTGTCTGTAACACCAGTATCCCATACAGGCACTGGCTTGAGTTCCAGCTGCACCACATCCAGTCCAGCTCCCTGTTGATGCGTCTGGGAGAGCAGTAGAAGATGGCCCAGGTCCTAGGGCCCCTGCACCCATGTGGGAGACCTGGAGGAAGCTCCTGGCTCCTGGCTTTGGCTTGGTTCAGTTTTGGCCATTATGGCCATTTGAGGATGCAGCCAACAAATGAAATCCTCTCTCCTACCCCCTCCTCCTCCCTCTCTCCCCCTCCCCCTCCCCCTCTCCCCCCCTCTCTCCAAGTCTGCCTTTCAAATAAATACATCTTTTTTTAAAAAAAATACTGAAAGATAGGGAGCGCTGTTCAGCTGTGGTTAAGGTGTCCACACCCCACTCTGGGGTTCCTGAATTCAGTTCCGGTTCCTGACTCCAGCTGCCTGCGAGTGCAGACCGTCAGAGGCAGCAGGCCATGGCTCAAGGAGTTGAGTGCCCCCCACCGACATGGAAGACCTGGACTGAGTTCTTGGCTCCTCACTCCCCCCCTCCCACACCTCCCTCTCGCGCCCTGGGCATGGTGGGCATTTGGGGGAATGAGCCAGCAGAGGGGTGCGCTCTGTGTGTCTGTGCCTCACAGATAGGTAGTATGTGATGCGTGTGCGTTCCTGGGCCAAGGCTGTCCCGGCAGCTGTCTGTGGGTCTGCCTTGGACTCTGCCGGGCCACAGCTGCTCCAGGCTGTCCTGTGCTGGAGGTCGTCTTTGGTTCATTTGCTGTACGACTTCAATTGTTTTCTAAACAGATCAGGTTCTTTTCCCGCCCCTGTAACATGTGCAGCCTTCACTCAGGATACAAATCAAGTTCCTGCCAAGGTGGATGGCAGAAATGACCCATACCTTACTGCCCTGCGGCATTAACGACTTGTAAAAGTCGTTTGCTCTACACACTGTGAGGATACACGGGGGCTTTGGTCTGTGCGCTGGAATGGGCAGAGGATAAGGACGTTGTTTCCTACCACTATCCCGCCAGTTCCGTTGCGACAGGTGAGTGTGCCTGAGCAGCCGTGCCCACCAGAGCTGCAGCAGCCAGCCTTCGGTCTGGAGGGCCAGTCGCACAGCCAGCCAGCGTGATTCCTTGTCCACGCGCGAGGGGGCAGCCGGCTCCCAGGATACAGGCAGAGCAGCTGCTTTGACCTTGTTTCATGTGTGCAGCGCAAGGCCCAGGCTTCTAGAAATGTGTTAGCTGTTGGCCCACCCCCCGGTCAAGTACGCCCGGCCTTGGCAGGTGGGTGAACCCTCGCAGTGACGTGGGGCCGTGACGTCAGCGTTTGCTGGCATGGCCCCTTCAGAGTGCGCGTCCCCACGCGTGAGTAAGTTTGGGTTATTGTATCTTTCTGTGTCTCCCTTGGAAAAAGACTCACTGTTGTCTTGTGTCACCTGTTCTTTTCACGTCGGCAGCTGGAAGAGAAAGCACGCTTGGAAGCCGAGGCCAGGGCCCGGGAGCACCTGCACCTCCAAGGGGAGCAGAGGCGGCAGGAGGAGGAGGAGGAGGAGGAGGAGGAGGAGGAAGAGGAGCATTTCAAGGAGGAGTTTCAGCGGCTTCAGGAGCTTCAGAAGCTAAGAGCTGTAAAAAAGAAGAAGAAAGACAGGCCAAGTAAAGACTGCCCCAAGTTGGACATGCTTGCTAGAAACTTCCAGGCAGCCGCAGAGTCTGTCCCTAACTCTGAAAGCATCCACAACGGCTCACTAGAGCAAACCGAAGAACCGGAAACCTCGTCCCGCTCCCCTCCCAGACATGTGAGCCACACGGAGTCCAGGCCGGGCCCAGGAGCTGATGGGGACCCCGCAGACCCCATCGACACCAGGGACTCCAAACTGCTCCCCAAGGAGGCCAATGGCAAGCAGCATGAGCCACTCTCCTTCTTCTTTGACATAATGCATCACCATAAAGAGGGAAATGGCAAGCAGAAACTAAAACAGTCCAGTAAGGCCGGCAGTGAGCCAGCCAGGAGGCCCATGGAGTCCCCCAGAGCCGCGGAGGGGCAGCCCAAACCCCGGGCCCAGGCGGAGTCCAAGGCTAGAGTGACGGAGCTCACTGCCCTGACGGAGCAGAGGAGGGAGGAGAGGAAAGTCAACAGTAATAACAATAACAAGAAGCAGCTGAACCACGTCAAGGACGAAAGGTCAAACCCCGTGCTCGCCGAGCCCAGCTCGCCAGGTGAGCCTCAGCAGAGCGGCAGGCAGGTGCTGGCAGACTCTCCGCAGCCCAGAGGCAAGAGCAGGAAAAGTAAGAAGAAGAAAGGAGACAGAGCCAGCAGCTCGATCGGTAAATACCCAGCGAGGGGCGTTGGCGTGCGGGCTGGTGGGCAGAGGGAGGAGGAAGGCGCTCCGCTCTCCCTCGGTGCTCCTGCGCCCTCTTAGCGGTCCCTTGCTGACCCTGCGGGACACGTAGCCACTGCTGTGCTCTTGTCGTTTTGAAACGTCACTGGACTCACCAAAAAGCGACACACAGTGAGGCCCCTGCCTCAGCGTCGCACGTGTTCCGTGGCTCTGGCGTGCGCACACGCTCTCACTCTTCCTCTCAGTTTTAGGTGCCAGGCCTCTTCTCTCTGAAATGTTTCCGTGTGTTCCCTCAAAGCGAGACTGCCTTCCGTCACCTCGGCACGCAGTCCAGACGCTCAGACCAGTACAAACCGGTTGTCTCACTGTAGACCTCACTCCTGGGTCCTTAGTTGTCCTGTAGCTCTGCTGTGGCTCCTCACGTCCTAGCTCCGTCGTTTCTCTTGGCTGAGGTGCGCGCCCCTGGTTTCCTGTTTCCCATGCCCTGGGTCTTGTTGGGGAGTCCAGTCCACCTCTTCTGCAGGATGCCCTCTAGTTGCCTTAGTGGCTGTATGATGGGCATCGGTGCCATGGACAGGCCGGGTCTGCCATGCCCTCCAGCAGGTGGTCTCCCGGTGTCCTTGGGCATGGTTCCAGGATGACCCCAGAGTGCTGAAGCGCCTGTGTGAAATGGCATTGTGTCTGCATAGCACCCCGGCACATCCTCCACAACTCTGCCTCAGCTCTAGAGGGTTGATAAGCCCCAGTACAGTGCAGATTTGTGCAAAGATTTGTCCTGTGTTGTTTGGGGAATCTAAGGGAATCTATGAAAACAAGTCTGTGCGTGCTCAGTGCACACAGCTTTTTTCCTGATATTTTCTGTCCGAGATTGATTGAATCCACAGATAGAGAACTGGTGATTACCGAAGGCCAAACATGGCATACTCCCCACATCCCAGGGCACGTGAGCGCTGGGCGTGGCGGGGGTCAGACCCACAGGGCACGTGAGCGCTGGGCTGGGCGTGGTGGGGGTCAGACCCACAGGGCACGTGAGCGCTGGGCGTGGTGGGGGTCAGACCCCCAGGGCACGTGAGCGCTGGGCGTGGTGGAGGTGGTGGTAACTCAGTTTCTCTGGTCAGGTTAACATTTCTTCTTTGCTCATTTTGAGTGTCTTATGAGGGAGTGAATATCCTGTTTTGTTTTGTTTGTTTTTAATGTTTCCTTTATTTGAAAGACAGAATAACATGGAAAGACAGAGATCTTCAGTCTGTGGGTTCACCAGGGCCTGAAGCCAGGAACCAGGAACCCCGTCCTGATCTGCCAGGAGCCCAAGGCCTTAGGCACCTTGCCAGAAACTGGACCAGAAGTGCCGAGCAGTGGGACTTGAATTGGCACCCCCAGTGCTGGATGTGGGCGTTGCCAAGCAGAACCTACCCCAGCGCCCTGTGTATCGAACATTTCACCCACTCACATACATTAGTGATTTTTGAAAAAGATGTATTTATTTGAAAGGCAGAGTTACAGACAGAGGGAGAAACAGAGAGGTCTTCCATCCGCTGGTTCACTCCCCAAATGGCCGCAGTGGCTGGAGCTGCGCCAGAAGCTTCCTCTGGGTCTGCTTCATGGGCGCAGGGGCCCAAGGACTCGGACCATCTTCCACTGCTCTCTCAAGCACATTACCAGGGGGCTGGATTGGAAATGAAGCATCCGGGACACAAACCAGCACCCATGTGGTATGCCAGCTCTGTAGGCTGCGGCTTAAACTGGCTATGCCACAATCCTGGCCCCATGATTTTTTTTTTAAGATTTATTTATTTTAAAGGCAGAATTATATAAAGAAAGAGAGACAGAGATCTTCCACCCACTGGTTCACTCACCAAGTGGCCACAACAGCTGGAGCTGGGCCAATCCAAAACCAGGAGCCGGGAGCCTCTTCTGGGTCTCCCACATGTGTGCAGGGACCCAAGCACTTGGCTGTCTTCCGCTGCTTTCCCAAGCCATTAGCAGGGAGCTGGATTGGAAGTGGAGCAACCGGGGCTCAAATCAGCACCCATATGGGATGCTGGCGCCGCAGACGGTGCCTTTACCCACTATGCCACAGCGCTGGCCCCCATTAATGATTTCTGCCTGAAGTGATTATTACTGCGTTGTTCGCCACATGGTGATTTTTCCGTTATTACTCCACCTGAATTTGAGTTCTAGTACAGGAAGAGCTCGTCGTGGCCCCAGGGGTTGCGTCAGGGTGGCTGCCTGGGTCCACTATCCTGCGGTTGAGGATTTATAGTGATGCCCAGGTTGTCCCAGAGGCCTCGGTCGGAGCCTCTCAGGATGGCCTTTTCCTGAGTCCTGGCTTAGTACTGTGTGCTCGTCAGGTGCTCTGGGTCCATCTGGTTCTTCCTGGTGAGAGTGATGCTTAGCAGTGCGCCGCTTGGAGCTGTCAGTGGCAGAGCGAGGAGGGGCGGGCGTGCGTGTGTGCACGTGACCTGCACATCCCTACTTTGTGTGTTCGGACCAGGGGCTCCCAGGTCGTGACCTGCACATCCCTACTTTGTGTGTTCGGACCAGGGGCTCCCAGGTCGTGACCTGCACATCCCTACTTTGTGTGTTCAGACCAGGGGCTCCCAGGTCGTGACCTGCACATCCCTACTTTGTGTATTCGGACCAGGGGCTCCCAGGTCGTGACCTGCACATCCCTACTTTGTGTGTTCGGACCAGGGGCTCCCAGGTTCTCTGGTTCACGTGCATCCCCCCCCCCCCTTTCTCGGGCAGAGGAACCTGGGTCCCCTCATCCACACTGCATACTGGTGTCTTGCTTTCTCTTTCACGCAGAGAGGAGCATGCTGTGCCTAGTGTTTGACACTGCAGTGTGTTCTGGGAATCACTCTGGTCAGTTCATAGAGGTCTCCCTCCTCTCTACAGCTGCATAGGACTCCTTTCAAAACAAAATCGGTGCTGGCTTACTGAGCACGCACCTGCGCGTGTCTAGCTCGGTTCTGACACTGTACTTACCTCCTGCCACATGGGCACTGCTGGCCGTACCTGTTTTCATGGTGCTTGGGGATGTATCTGCAGAGCAAGTTTTCAGAAGCAGTGCAGGGGCCTGCGTTGTCACTAGAGGTTTGAGCTGTTGCTTGCAATTCTGGCACCCCTATGAGCTCCAGTTCAAGTCCCGGCTGCTCCACTTCCTGTCCAGCTCCCTGCTAATGCACCTGGGAAGACGGAGAAGAGGTCCGAGTGCTTGGGCCGCTGCACCCAGATGGGCACTAGGATAGTGTTCCTGGCTCCTCTCCTGACTTCGGCCTCAAGCAGCCCTGGTTACTGTGGCCATTTGGGGAATGGACCAGTGGTGGAAAGATCGATCTCTCTCTTTCTCCCCTCTCTCTTTCTCCCTCCCTCTCTCCTGCTCTCTCTCTAATTTTGCCTCTCAAATGCACACATAAGTCTCAGACCGTGCATGTGCAGTTTTACTGGGTGGGCCACTGTGTGCTGCAGACCTTCCAGCCGCACGCAGTGCCTGTTTGCCCACAGCCTGGCCCACAGGGTGTCTTCAGGTTTCTGACTGGCCAGTCTCAGCTGAGATCACCTCTCGATGTAGTTTTCATTCATATATATTTTTTAAAGATTTATTTATTTGAAAGAGCTACAGAGAGAGGGACAGAGATATCCCATTCGCTGGTTCACTCCCCAGGTGGATGGCCGTAATGGCCAGGGCTGGGCCAGAAGCTCCATCTGGGTCTCCCATGTGGGTGCAGGGGCCCAAGGACTTGGGCCATCGTCTGCTGCCTTCCCAGTTCCTGAGCAGGGAGCTGGATCGGGTTTAGAGTAGCCAGTACTCAGGCCCTGACAGGATGCCGGCATTACAGGCAGCCACTTTACCATACCACTGCCGCAACACCAGTCCCTCCATACATTTCGTAGGACTGAATTTTCTGTTCCTATCTTTAACTTTTTTTTTTTTTTTATCGGATTTTGGTCTGTTTCCTTGTATATCCATTTGGTGAACCTGTTTGCTTCTGTACATATCTTTAGCTGATAAATATCTTTTTAAAGATTTAACAGAGAGGCAGAGGGAGAGTCTTCCATCCACTGGTTCACTCCCCAGATGGTTGCAATGGCCAGAGCTGTGCTGATGTGAAGCCAGGAGCCAGGAGCTTCCTCCAGTCTCAACGCAGGTGCAGGGGCCCAAGGACTTGGGCCATCTTCTACTGCTTTTTCAGGCCATAGCAGGGAGCTGGATCGGAAGTGGAGCAGCCGGGACACAAACCAGCACCCATATGGGGTCCTGGCACTGCAGACGGCGGCCTCACCCGCTGTGCCCCAGCGCCGGCCCCCTGTGGACACCTGCAGGTGTTGGATGACTCGGCCTGTTAGCCGTGCGAGAGGCTGCAGGCGTGTTCTTTGCCTTCTGTGACGCCTTCTGTTCTGCTCTTGTGCGGTCACTCGGGTCTTGTCCTGCTGGAGCATGAACAGCACCTCCAGTGTCTGTGTGGTTGCACTGTTTGTCTGGAACCCTGGTACACTGGAGACTTACTCTTCTGTGTGGTGTGAGGTGCAGATCCACCTTACCTTTTTCCAAATGGATAACCAGTTGTACCAGCGCCAGTCATTAGGGAGTCACCTTGCCTCAGGGGTTCAGGATCTGCCATCAGCCTTGAGGCTGCTCCGGGGGTCTCTGTGTGCCTGCGAGTCCTCACGGCTGCTCTCTCAGTTCTCCTGGCTGTCCTTGCGTACCTTCTTTCCATGTAGATGTTGGTGCCGGGATGTCTCGCTCCCTTAAAAAGAAAAGGCAGCTCAGTGGTCAGTGGTCCCTCGTTGGGGGTGCATTGTGTGTGGCTCAGGAGAGCTGACCGGCACACTGGCCGTCCTCTCCGAGAACGAGCGGTGCTCTGAGGCTTTGGAGAATGTGGCCCAGCCTTTTCCACAGCTTCTCCCGTCTGACTGCGTCTCTTCATCTAAGTGAGCCATTACCGTTATCACCTAGCTGCACCGGCCAGGGCTAGTCTCATGTCACTGTTAAGCACCGAAAATGTACTTATTTCAAACTAGGAGGCGTTTTTAAGTATAAAATATGTATTGGATTTTGAAGGCCTAATATGAAAAGAATGAAATATCTAATTTTGGTAGTGATTACATGTAGAAATTAGTTTCACCTATTGTGACTACTAGAAAGTTTTAAACTATGTAACTTGTGTTGTATTTCTGTTAGATAGTGGTGCCCTAGCTAGTTATTTGTGTATATGCAAACTATTGGTTTCTGTGTAAGTTTATATCCTTTATTGAATTAGTTTATGTTTGAATCTTATTGTTAATTTTCTAGAGTTTTCCAAGTATTTTGGCATATCTGCAAATAGAGAAAGTTTTACTTCTACTTTTCCAATTCTTACATCTCTAATCGCTTTTTCTTTAAGATTATTTTATTTATTTAAAAGGCAAAGTGACAGAGAAAGAGGGAGAGACAGAGAAAGTGATCCACTGGTCCACTGTCCAAATGGCCGCAACAGCGGGGTTGGGCCAGGCTGAAACCAGGAACCTGGAACGCCACCCAGGTCTCCCACGTGGGGGCCCGAGGGCTAGGGCCATCTTCCCCTGCTTCAGGCACATTAGCGGAGCAGCCGGGGCTCGGAGCAGCGCTTCGCTGTGGGACGCCGCAGGGCTGGCCCCTCTAAGTGTCTTCTCTCGTTTGGCTGCGCCCTCCCGATCTCGACAGACATGTCTCTGATGTCACCACATGAAGGTGGATGCGGACTTTAAAGCTGAAGTCGTGTAGATTTTGTTTTAAGAAAATATCCAGTGATTCCTACTTCTCGAATGTTTATCAGGAGTGAACTTTACCAACAGTTTTCCAGCCTCTGCAGAGGTAATCTATGGTGTGTACACATGTTCCCAGCACTGAACCATCCCTCGTTCCTGGAATGATGCCTATGATGTAGTGTAGCCTTCCAGTGTGGACCTCATTTCCTGTTAAGATTTTTGCATCAGTGCTCGTAGAGAGAGGAGTATAGTTCTCCTTTTTCGGGAACTGTCTATATTAGCTGTGGGTGTCAGTGTTACACATGATTCAAAAAAACATTGGAAAGGGTTTTAGATTTTTTTTCCCACTTTGAATTTTCTAGACCAGGGCACACTGCGCGTGGACTGCGTGTGTTAACGGTGTGCTAGAAGCCCCTGGACCAGGGCACACTGCGCGTGGACTGTCTGTGTTAACGGTGTGCTAGAAGCCCCTGGACCAGGGCACACTGCGCGTGGACTGTCTGTGTTAACGGTGTGCTAGAAGCCCCTGGACCAGGGCACACTGCGCGTGGACTGTCTGTGTTAGCTGTGTGCTAGAAGCCCCTGGACCAGGGCACACTGCGCGTGGACTGTCTGTGTTAACTTAACGGTGTGCTAGAAGCCCCTGGACCAGGGCACACTGCGCGTGGACTGTCTGTGTTAACGGTGTGCTAGAAGCCCCTGGACCAGGGCACACTGCGCGTGGACTGCGTGTGTTAGCTGTGTGCTAGAAGCCCCTGGACCAGGGCACACTGCGCGTGGACTGCGTGTGTTAGCTGTGTGCTAGAAGCCCCTGGACCAGGGCACACTGCGCGTGGACTGCGTGTGTTAGCTGTGTGCTAGAAGCCCCTGGACCAGGGCACACTGCGCGTGGACTGCGTGTGTTAGCTGTGTGCTAGAAGCCCCTGGACCAGGGCACACTGCGCGTGGACTGCGTGTGTTAGCTGTGTGCTAGAAGCCCCCTGGACCAGGGCACACTGCGCGTGGACTGCGTGTGTTAGCTGTGTGCTAGAAGCCCCTGGACCAGGGCACACTGCGCTTGGACTGTCTGTGTTAACTTAACGGTGTGCTAGAAGCCCCTGGACCAGGGCACACTGCGCGTGGACTGTCTGTGTTAGCTGTGTGCTAGAAGCCCCTGGACCAG
This sequence comes from Lepus europaeus, assembly GCF_033115175.1. Taxonomy (NCBI): domain Eukaryota; kingdom Metazoa; phylum Chordata; class Mammalia; order Lagomorpha; family Leporidae; genus Lepus; species Lepus europaeus. The sequence continues at coordinate 90,162,593 of NC_084842.1, read as the reverse complement.
GGCACACTGCGCGTGGACTGCGTGTGTTAGCTGTGTGCTAGAAGCCCCTGGACCAGGGCACACTGCGCTTGGACTGTCTGTGTTAACTTAACGGTGTGCTAGAAGCCCCTGGACCAGGGCACACTGCGCGTGGACTGCGTGTGTTAGCTGTGTGCTAGAAGCCCCCTGGACCAGGGCACACTGCGCTTGGACTGTCTGTGTTAACTTAACGGTGTGCTAGAAGCCCCTGGACCAGGGCACACTGCGCGTGGACTGCGTGTGTTAGCTGTGTGCTAGAAGCCCCTGGACCAGGGCACACTGCGCGTGGACTGCGTGTGTTAGCTGTGTGCTAGAAGCCCCTGGACCAGGGCACACTGCGCGTGGACTGTCTGTGTTAACGGTGTGCTAGAAGCCCCTGGACCAGGGCACACTGCGCGTGGACTGCGTGTGTTAGCTGTGTGCTAGAAGCCCCTGGACCAGGGCACACTGCGCGTGGACTGCGTGTGTTAGCTGTGTGCTAGAAGCCCCCTGGACCAGGGCACACTGCGCTTGGACTGTCTGTGTTAACTTAACGGTGTGCTAGAAGCCCCTGGACCAGGGCACACTGCGCGTGGACTGCGTGTGTTAGCTGTGTGCTAGAAGCCCCTGGACCAGGGCACACTGCGCGTGGACTGCGTGTGTTAGCTGTGTGCTAGAAGCCCCTGGACCAGGGCACACTGCGCGTGGACTGCGTGTGTTAGCTGTGTGCTAGAAGCCCCCTGGACCAGGGCACACTGCGCGTGGACTGCGTGTGTTAGCTGTGTGCTAGAAGCCCCTGGACCAGGGCACACTGCGCTTGGACTGTCTGTGTTAACTTAACGGTGTGCTAGAAGCCCCTGGACCAGGGCACACTGCGCGTGGACTGTCTGTGTTAGCTGTGTGCTAGAAGCCCCTGGACCAGGGCACACTGCGCGTGGACTGCGTGTGTTAGCTGTGTGCTAGAAGCCCCTGGACCAGGGCACACTGCGCGTGGACTGCGTGTGTTAGCTGTGTGCTAGAAGCCCCTGGACCAGGGCACACTGCGCTTGGACTGTCTGTGTTAACTTAACGGTGTGCTAGAAGCCCCTGGACCAGGGCACACTGCGCGTGGACTGCGTGTGTTAGCTGTGTGCTAGAAGCCCCCTGGACCAGGGCACACTGCGCTTGGACTGTCTGTGTTAACTTAACGGTGTGCTAGAAGCCCCTGGACCAGGGCACACTGCGCGTGGACTGCGTGTGTTAGCTGTGTGCTAGAAGCCCCTGGACCAGGGCACACTGCGCGTGGACTGCGTGTGTTAGCTGTGTGCTAGAAGCCCCTGGACCAGGGCACACTGCGCGTGGACTGTCTGTGTTAACGGTGTGCTAGAAGCCCCTGGACCAGGGCACACTGCGCGTGGACTGCGTGTGTTAGCTGTGTGCTAGAAGCCCCCTGGACCAGGGCACACTGCGCGTGGACTGCGTGTGTTAGCTGTGTGCTAGAAGCCCCCTGGACCAGGGCACACTGCGCGTGGACTGTCTGTGTTAACGGTGTGCTAGAAGCCCCTGGACCAGGGCACACTGCGCGTGGACTGCGTGTGTTAACGGTGTGCTAGAAGCCCCTGGACCAGGGCACACTGCGCGTGGACTGTCTGTGTTAACGGTGTGCTAGAAGCCCCTGGACCAGGGCACACTGCGCGTGGACTGCGTGTGTTGGCTGTGTGCTAGAAGCCCCTGGACCAGGGCACACTGCGCTTGGACTGTCTGTGTTAACGGTGTGCTAGAAGCCCCCTGGACCAGGGCACACTGCGCTTGGACTGTCTGTGTTAACTTAACGATGTGCTAGAAGCCCCCTGGACCAGGGCACACTGCGCGTGGACTGTCTGTGTTAACGGTGTACTAGAAGCCCCTTGGACCAGGGCACACTGCGCATGGACTGCGTGTGTTAGCTGTGTGCTAGAAGCCCCTGGACCAGGGCACACTGCGCGTGGACTGCGTGTGTTAGCTGTGTGCTAGAAGCCCCTGGACCAGGGCACACTGCGCGTGGACTGCGTGTGTTAGCTGTGTGCTAGAAGCCCCCTGGACCAGGGCACACTGCGCGTGGACTGTCTGTGTTAACTTAACGGTGTGCTAGAAGCCCCTGGACCAGGGCACACTGCGCGTGGACTGCGTGTGTTAGCTGTGTGCTAGAAGCCCCTGGACCAGGGCACACTGCGCGTGGACTGTCTGTGTTAACGGTGTGCTAGAAGCCCCCTGGACCAGGGCACACTGCGCGTGGACTGCGTGTGTTAGCTGTGTGCTAGAAGCCCCTGGACCAGGGCACACTGCGCTTGGACTGTCTGTGTTAACTTAACGGTGTGCTAGAAGCCCCTGGACCAGGGCACACTGCGCGTGGACTGCGTGTGTTAGCTGTGTGCTAGAAGCCCCTGGACCAGGGCACACTGCGCGTGGACTGTCTGTGTTAGCTGTGTGCTAGAAGCCCCTGGACCAGGGCACACTGCGCTTGGACTGTCTGTGTTAACTTAACGGTGTGCTAGAAGCCCCTGGACCAGGGCACACTGCGCGTGAACTGTCTGTGTTAACGGTGTGCTAGAAGCCCCTGGACCAGGGCACACTGCGCGTGGACTGCGTGTGTTAGCTGTGTGCTAGAAGCCCCTGGACCAGGGCACACTGCGCTTGGACTGTCTGTGTTAACTTAACGGTGTGCTAGAAGCCCCTGGACCAGGGCACACTGCGCGTGGACTGCGTGTGTTAGCTGTGTGCTAGAAGCCCCTGGACCAGGGCACACTGCGCGTGGACTGCGTGTGTTAGCTGTGTGCTAGAAGCCCCCTGGACCAGGGCACACTGCGCGTGGACTGCGTGTGTTAGCTGTGTGCTAGAAGCCCCCTGGACCAGGGCACACTGCGCGTGGACTGTCTGTGTTAACGGTGTGCTAGAAGCCCCTGGACCAGGGCACACTGCGCGTGGACTGCGTGTGTTAACGGTGTGCTAGAAGCCCCTGGACCAGGGCACACTGCGCGTGGACTGTCTGTGTTAACGGTGTGCTAGAAGCCCCTGGACCAGGGCACACTGCGCGTGGACTGCGTGTGTTGGCTGTGTGCTAGAAGCCCCTGGACCAGGGCACACTGCGCTTGGACTGTCTGTGTTAACGGTGTGCTAGAAGCCCCCTGGACCAGGGCACACTGCGCTTGGACTGTCTGTGTTAACTTAACGATGTGCTAGAAGCCCCCTGGACCAGGGCACACTGCGCGTGGACTGTCTGTGTTAACGGTGTACTAGAAGCCCCTTGGACCAGGGCACACTGCGCATGGACTGCGTGTGTTAGCTGTGTGCTAGAAGCCCCTGGACCAGGGCACACTGCGCGTGGACTGCGTGTGTTAGCTGTGTGCTAGAAGCCCCTGGACCAGGGCACACTGCGCGTGGACTGCGTGTGTTAGCTGTGTGCTAGAAGCCCCCTGGACCAGGGCACACTGCGCGTGGACTGTCTGTGTTAACTTAACGGTGTGCTAGAAGCCCCTGGACCAGGGCACACTGCGCGTGGACTGCGTGTGTTAGCTGTGTGCTAGAAGCCCCTGGACCAGGGCACACTGCGCGTGGACTGTCTGTGTTAACGGTGTGCTAGAAGCCCCCTGGACCAGGGCACACTGCGCGTGGACTGCGTGTGTTAGCTGTGTGCTAGAAGCCCCTGGACCAGGGCACACTGCGCTTGGACTGTCTGTGTTAACTTAACGGTGTGCTAGAAGCCCCTGGACCAGGGCACACTGCGCGTGGACTGCGTGTGTTAGCTGTGTGCTAGAAGCCCCTGGACCAGGGCACACTGCGCGTGGACTGCGTGTGTTAGCTGTGTGCTAGAAGCCCCTGGACCAGGGCACACTGCGCGTGGACTGTCTGTGTTAACTTAACGGTGTGCTAGAAGCCCCTGGACCAGGGCACACTGCGCGTGGACTGTCTGTGTTAACGGTGTGCTAGAAGCCCCTGGACCAGGGCACACTGCGCGTGGACTGCGTGTGTTAGCTGTGTGCTAGAAGCCCCTGGACCAGGGCACACTGCGCGTGGACTGCGTGTGTTAGCTGTGTGCTAGAAGCCCCTGGACCAGGGCACACTGCGCGTGGACTGCGTGTGTTAGCTGTGTGCTAGAAGCCCCTGGACCAGGGCACACTGCGCGTGGACTGCGTGTGTTAGCTGTGTGCTAGAAGCCCCCTGGACCAGGGCACACTGCGCGTGGACTGTCTGTGTTAACGGTGTGCTAGAAGCCCCTGGACCAGGGCACACTGCGCGTGGACTGTCTGTGTTAACGGTGTGCTAGAAGCCCCTGGACCAGGGCACACTGCGCGTGGACTGCGTGTGTTGGCTGTGTGCTAGAAGCCCCTGGACCAGGGCACACTGCGCTTGGACTGTCTGTGTTAACGGTGTGCTAGAAGCCCCCTGGACCAGGGCACACTGCGCTTGGACTGTCTGTGTTAACTTAACGGTGTGCTAGAAGCCCCTGGACCAGGGCACACTGCGCTTGGACTGTCTGTGTTAACTTAACGATGTGCTAGAAGCCCCCTGGACCAGGGCACACTGCGCGTGGACTGTCTGTGTTAACGGTGTGCTAGAAGCCCCTGGACCAGGGCACACTGCGCTTGGACTGTCTGTGTTAACTTAACGGTGTGCTAGAAGCCCCTGGACCAGGGCACACTGCGCGTGGACTGCGTGTGTTAACTTAATGGTGTGCTAGAAGCCCCTGGACCAGGGCACACTGCGCTTGGACTGCGTGTGTTAGCTGTGTGCTAGAAGCCCCTGGACCAGGGCACACTGCGCATGGACTGCGTGTGTTAGCTGTGTACTAGAAGCCCCTGGACCAGGGCACACTGCGCGTGGACTGCGTGTGTTAACGGTGTGCTAGAAGCCCCCTGGACCAGGGCACACTGCGCGTGGACTGTCTGTGTTAGCTGTGTGCTAGAAGCCCCTGGACCAGGGCACACTGCGCGTGGACTGTCTGTGTTAACTTAACGGTGTGCTAGAAGCCCCTGGACCAGGGCACACTGCGCGTGGACTGTCTGTGTTAGCTGTGTGCTAGAAGCCCCTGGACCAGGGCACACTGCGCGTGGACTGCATGTCTTAGCTGTGTGCTAGAAGCCCCCTGGACCAGGGCACACTGCGCGTGGACTGTCTGTGTTAGCTGTGTGCTAGAAGCCCCTGGACCAGGGCACACTGCGCGTGGACTGCGTGTGTTAGCTGTGTGCTAGAAGCCCCTGGACCAGGGCACACTGCGCGTGGACTGCGTGTGTTAGCTGTGTGCTAGAAGCCCCTGGACCAGGGCACACTGCGCTTGGACTGTCTGTGTTAACTTAACGGTGTGCTAGAAGCCCCTGGACCAGGGCACACTGCGCGTGGACTGCGTGTGTTAGCTGTGTGCTAGAAGCCCCCTGGACCAGGGCACACTGCGCTTGGACTGTCTGTGTTAACTTAACGGTGTGCTAGAAGCCCCTGGACCAGGGCACACTGCGCGTGGACTGCGTGTGTTAGCTGTGTGCTAGAAGCCCCTGGACCAGGGCACACTGCGCGTGGACTGCGTGTGTTAGCTGTGTGCTAGAAGCCCCTGGACCAGGGCACACTGCGCGTGGACTGTCTGTGTTAACGGTGTGCTAGAAGCCCCTGGACCAGGGCACACTGCGCGTGGACTGCGTGTGTTAGCTGTGTGCTAGAAGCCCCCTGGACCAGGGCACACTGCGCGTGGACTGCGTGTGTTAGCTGTGTGCTAGAAGCCCCCTGGACCAGGGCACACTGCGCGTGGACTGTCTGTGTTAACGGTGTGCTAGAAGCCCCTGGACCAGGGCACACTGCGCGTGGACTGCGTGTGTTAACGGTGTGCTAGAAGCCCCTGGACCAGGGCACACTGCGCGTGGACTGTCTGTGTTAACGGTGTGCTAGAAGCCCCTGGACCAGGGCACACTGCGCGTGGACTGCGTGTGTTGGCTGTGTGCTAGAAGCCCCTGGACCAGGGCACACTGCGCGTGGACTGCGTGTGTTAACGGTGTGCTAGAAGCCCCTGGACCAGGGCACACTGCGCGTGGACTGTCTGTGTTAACGGTGTGCTAGAAGCCCCTGGACCAGGGCACACTGCGCGTGGACTGCGTGTGTTGGCTGTGTGCTAGAAGCCCCTGGACCAGGGCACACTGCGCTTGGACTGTCTGTGTTAACGGTGTGCTAGAAGCCCCCTGGACCAGGGCACACTGCGCTTGGACTGTCTGTGTTAACTTAACGATGTGCTAGAAGCCCCCTGGACCAGGGCACACTGCGCGTGGACTGTCTGTGTTAACGGTGTACTAGAAGCCCCCTGGACCAGGGCACACTGCGCATGGACTGCGTGTGTTAGCTGTGTGCTAGAAGCCCCTGGACCAGGGCACACTGCGCGTGGACTGCGTGTGTTAACGGTGTGCTAGAAGCCCCTGGACCAGGGCACACTGCGCGTGGACTGCGTGTGTTGGCTGTGTGCTAGAAGCCCCTGGACCAGGGCACACTGCGCGTGGACTGCGTGTGTTAGCTGTGTGCTAGAAGCCCCTGGACCAGGGCACACTGCGCTTGGACTGTCTGTGTTAACTTAACGGTGTGCTAGAAGCCCCTGGACCAGGGCACACTGCGCGTGGACTGCGTGTGTTAGCTGTGTGCTAGAAGCCCCTGGACCAGGGCACACTGCGCGTGGACTGCGTGTGTTAGCTGTGTGCTAGAAGCCCCTGGACCAGGGCACACTGCGCGTGGACTGCGTGTGTTGGCTGTGTGCTAGAAGCCCCTGGACCAGGGCACACTGCGCGTGGACTGTCTGTGTTAACGGTGTGCTAGAAGCCCCTGGACCAGGGCACACTGCGCTTGGACTGTCTGTGTTAACGGTGTGCTAGAAGCCCCTGGACCAGGGCACACTGCGCGTGGACTGTCTGTGTTAGCTGTGTGCTAGAAGCCCCTGGACCAGGGCACACTGCGCGTGGACTGCGTGTGTTAGCTGTGTGCTAGAAGCCCCTGGACCAGGGCACACTGCGCTTGGACTGTCTGTGTTAACTTAACGGTGTGCTAGAAGCCCCTGGACCAGGGCACACTGCGCGTGAACTGTCTGTGTTAACGGTGTGCTAGAAGCCCCTGGACCAGGGCACACTGCGCGTGGACTGCGTGTGTTAGCTGTGTGCTAGAAGCCCCTGGACCAGGGCACACTGCGCTTGGACTGTCTGTGTTAACTTAACGGTGTGCTAGAAGCCCCTGGACCAGGGCACACTGCGCGTGGACTGCGTGTGTTAGCTGTGTGCTAGAAGCCCCTGGACCAGGGCACACTGCGCGTGGACTGCGTGTGTTAGCTGTGTGCTAGAAGCCCCTGGACCAGGGCACACTGCGCTTGGACTGTCTGTGTTAACTTAACGGTGTGCTAGAAGCCCCTGGACCAGGGCACACTGCGCGTGGACTGTCTGTGTTAACGGTGTGCTAGAAGCCCCTGGACCAGGGCACACTGCGCGTGGACTGCGTGTGTTAGCTGTGTGCTAGAAGCCCCTGGACCAGGGCACACTGCGCGTGGACTGCGTGTGTTAGCTGTGTGCTAGAAGCCCCTGGACCAGGGCACACTGCGCGTGGACTGCGTGTGTTGGCTGTGTGCTAGAAGCCCCTGGACCAGGGCACACTGCGCGTGGACTGTCTGTGTTAACGGTGTGCTAGAAGCCCCTGGACCAGGGCACACTGCGCTTGGACTGTCTGTGTTAACGGTGTGCTAGAAGCCCCTGGACCAGGGCACACTGCGCGTGGACTGTCTGTGTTAACTTAACGGTGTGCTAGAAGCCCCTGGACCAGGGCACACTGCGCGTGGACTGTCTGTGTTAGCTGTGTGCTAGAAGCCCCTGGACCAGGGCACACTGCGCGTGGACTGCGTGTGTTAGCTGTGTGCTAGAAGCCCCTGGACCAGGGCACACTGCGCGTGTACTGCGTGTGTTAACGGTGTGCTAGAAGCCCCTGGACCAGGGCACACTGCGCGTGGACTGCGTGTGTTAGCTGTGTGCTAGAAGCCCCTGGACCAGGGCACACTGCGCTTGGACTGTCTGTGTTAACGGTGTGCTAGAAGCCCCTGGACCAGGGCACACTGCGCGTGGACTGTCTGTGTTAACTTAACGGTGTGCTAGAAGCCCCTGGACCAGGGCACACTGCGCGTGGACTGTCTGTGTTAACGGTGTGCTAGAAGCCCCTGGACCAGGGCACACTGCGCGTGGACTGCGTGTGTTAGCTGTGTGCTAGAAGCCCCTGGACCAGGGCACACTGCGCGTGGACTGCGTGTGTTAACGGTGTGCTAGAAGCCCCTGGACCAGGGCACACTGCGCTTGGACTGTCTGTGTTAACGGTGTGCTAGAAGCCCCTGGACCAGGGCACACTGCGCGTGGACTGTCTGTGTTAACGGTGTGCTAGAAGCCCCTGGACCAGGGCACACTGCGCGTGGACTGTCTGTGTTAACGGTGTGCTAGAAGCCCCTGGACCAGGGCACACTGCGCATGGACTGCGTGTGTTAGCTGTGTGCTAGAAGCCCCTGGACCAGGGCACACTGTGTTTGGACTGCGTGTGTTAGCTGTGTGCTAGAAGCCCCTGGACCAGGGCACACTGCGCGTGGACTGTGTGTGTTAACGGTGTGCTAGAAGCCCCTGGACCAGGGCACACTGCGCGTGGACTGTCTGTGTTAACGGTGTGCTAGAAGCCCCTGGACCAGGGCACACTGCGCTTGGACTGTCTGTGTTAACGGTGTGCTAGAAGCCCCTGGACCAGGGCACACTGCGCTTGGACTGTCTGTGTTAACTTAACGGTGTGCTAGAAGCCCCTGGACCAGGGCACACTGCGCGTGGACTGTCTGTGTTAGCTGTGTGCTAGAAGCCCCTGGACCAGGGCACACTGCGCGTGGACTGCGTGTGTTAGCTGTGTGCTAGAAGCCCCTGGACCAGGGCACACTGCGCTTGGACTGTCTGTGTTAACTTAACGGTGTGCTAGAAGCCCCTGGACCAGGGCACACTGCGCGTGAACTGTCTGTGTTAACGGTGTGCTAGAAGCCCCTGGACCAGGGCACACTGCGCGTGGACTGCGTGTGTTAGCTGTGTGCTAGAAGCCCCTGGACCAGGGCACACTGCGCTTGGACTGTCTGTGTTAACTTAACGGTGTGCTAGAAGCCCCTGGACCAGGGCACACTGCGCGTGGACTGCGTGTGTTAGCTGTGTGCTAGAAGCCCCTGGACCAGGGCACACTGCGCGTGGACTGCGTGTGTTAGCTGTGTGCTAGAAGCCCCTGGACCAGGGCACACTGCGCTTGGACTGTCTGTGTTAACTTAACGGTGTGCTAGAAGCCCCTGGACCAGGGCACACTGCGCGTGGACTGTCTGTGTTAACGGTGTGCTAGAAGCCCCTGGACCAGGGCACACTGCGCGTGGACTGCGTGTGTTAGCTGTGTGCTAGAAGCCCCTGGACCAGGGCACACTGCGCGTGGACTGCGTGTGTTAGCTGTGTGCTAGAAGCCCCTGGACCAGGGCACACTGCGCGTGGACTGCGTGTGTTGGCTGTGTGCTAGAAGCCCCTGGACCAGGGCACACTGCGCGTGGACTGTCTGTGTTAACGGTGTGCTAGAAGCCCCTGGACCAGGGCACACTGCGCTTGGACTGTCTGTGTTAACGGTGTGCTAGAAGCCCCTGGACCAGGGCACACTGCGCGTGGACTGTCTGTGTTAACTTAACGGTGTGCTAGAAGCCCCTGGACCAGGGCACACTGCGCGTGGACTGTCTGTGTTAGCTGTGTGCTAGAAGCCCCTGGACCAGGGCACACTGCGCGTGGACTGCATGTGTTAGCTGTGTGCTAGAAGCCCCTGGACCAGGGCACACTGCGCGTGTACTGCGTGTGTTAACGGTGTGCTAGAAGCCCCTGGACCAGGGCACACTGCGCGTGGACTGCGTGTGTTAGCTGTGTGCTAGAAGCCCCTGGACCAGGGCACACTGCGCTTGGACTGTCTGTGTTAACGGTGTGCTAGAAGCCCCTGGACCAGGGCACACTGCGCGTGGACTGTCTGTGTTAACTTAACGGTGTGCTAGAAGCCCCTGGACCAGGGCACACTGCGCGTGGACTGTCTGTGTTAACGGTGTGCTAGAAGCCCCTGGACCAGGGCACACTGCGCGTGGACTGCGTGTGTTAGCTGTGTGCTAGAAGCCCCTGGACCAGGGCACACTGCGCGTGGACTGCGTGTGTTAACGGTGTGCTAGAAGCCCCTGGACCAGGGCACACTGCGCTTGGACTGTCTGTGTTAACGGTGTGCTAGAAGCCCCTGGACCAGGGCACACTGCGCGTGGACTGTCTGTGTTAACGGTGTGCTAGAAGCCCCTGGACCAGGGCACACTGCGCGTGGACTGTCTGTGTTAACGGTGTGCTAGAAGCCCCTGGACCAGGGCACACTGCGCATGGACTGCGTGTGTTAGCTGTGTGCTAGAAGCCCCTGGACCAGGGCACACTGTGTTTGGACTGCGTGTGTTAGCTCTGTGCTAGAAGCCCCTGGACCAGGGCACACTGCGCGTGGACTGTGTGTGTTAACGGTGTGCTAGAAGCCCCTGGACCAGGGCACACTGCGCGTGGACTGTCTGTGTTAACGGTGTGCTAGAAGCCCCTGGACCAGGGCACACTGCGCTTGGACTGTCTGTGTTAACGGTGTGCTAGAAGCCCCTGGACCAGGGCACACTGCGCTTGGACTGTCTGTGTTAACTTAACGGTGTGCTAGAAGCCCCTGGACCAGGGCACACTGCGCGTGGACTGTCTGTGTTAGCTGTGTGCTAGAAGCCCCTGGACCAGGGCACACTGCGCGTGGACTGCATGTGTTAGCTGTGTGCTAGAAGCCCCTGGACCAGGGCTCACTGCGCGTGTACTGCGTTTGTTAACGGTGTGCTAGAAGCCCCTGGACCAGGGCACACTGCGCGTGGACTGCGTGTGTTAGCTGTGTGCTAGAAGCCCCTGGACCAGGGCACACTGCGCTTGGACTGTCTGTGTTAACGGTGTGCTAGAAGCCCCTGGACCAGGGCACACTGCGCGTGGACTGTCTGTGTTAGCTGTGTGCTAGAAGCCCCTGGATGACCGTGGGCCTGGTGCCTTCTTCAGAGGTGCTCTGTTGACCACACTCTTCCCTCTGTGGGAACTGGGGATATTTCTCTTTGTAGATGTCAACAAAGTAGTCTCATAATTTTTTTTAAGTTTTATTTGCAAGGTGGAGTGACAAAGAGAAAAAAACCTTCCCTTCACTGGTCTACTACCCAAATGGCCGCAGTGACCAGGATCTGAAACTCCAGCCTGGTCTCTCCGTGGGTGCAGGGCCCCAGTCCTTGTCATCAGCAGGGAGCCAGATCTGAGTGGAGTAGCCAGGACTGAACTGACACCCTCACGTGGAATGCCGGCACAGTACCAGGACTCATGTCTTTGTAAACCTCTTCAGCGAGTACCTTCCCCTTGTCGTTTTCTTGTATTATGTATCTGTTCTATTTTAAGTTGGTGATTTGTCTGTGTTTAAAAAAAAAAAAAAAAAACACAAAACTGGGGTCCTGGGGCCAGCGCCATGGTGCAGTAGGGCGCTGCCATCCCATATGGGCACCAGTTCTGGTCCCGGCTGCTCCTCTTCCAATCCAGCTCTCTGCTTTGGCATGTGACCTGCTTTCTTTGCTCCTGTATTTAGGGGGGAAAAAAATTATATGGGAAAAATTGTTTTCATGCTAGTTGATCTCTGCCTTGTAGTGCCCCTGGGGCCTCCCTCCAGCCTGAGTCCTCCCACTCCACTCATGGCCTGGGGACCTCCCACCCCCACTCCTCACAGCCTGGGGTCCCCTCCCACTCCTCACAGCCTGGGGTCCCACTCTCACTCCTCACGGCCTGGGGTCCCCTCCCACTCCTCACAGCCTGGGTTCCCCCCACTCCTCACAGCCTGGGGTCCCCACACTCCTCCCAGCCTGGGGTCCCACTCTCACTCCTCCCAGCCTGGGGTCCCACTCTACTCCTCATGGCCTGGGGTCCCACTCCTCCTGGCCTGGGTCCCCCCCACTCCTCCTGGCCTGGGTTCCCCCCACTCCTCCTGGCCTGGGTTCCCCCCACTCCTCATGGCCTGGGGTTCCCCCAACTCCTCACGGCCTGGGGTCCCACTCTACTCCTCACGGCCTGGGGTCCCACTCCACTCATGGCCTGGGGTTCCCCCCACTCCTCCTGGCCTGGGTTCCCCCCACTCCTCCTGGCCTGGGTTCCCCCCACTCCTCACAGCCTGGGGTCCCCCCACTCCTCCCGGCCTGGGGTCCCACTCTACTCCTCCCGGCCTGGGGTCCCCCCCACTCCTCACAGCCTGGGGTCTCCCCCCACTCTTCACGGCCTGGGGTCCCACTCTCACTCCTCACGGCCTGGGGTCCCACTCCTACTCCTCACAGCCTGGGGTCTCCCCCCACTCCTCACGGCCTGGGGTCCCACTCTACTCCTCACAGCCTGGGGTCTCCCCGCACTCCTCACGGCCTGGGGTCCCCCCACTCCTCCCGGCCTGGGGTCCCACTCTCACTCCTCCCGGCCTGGGTCCCACTCTCACTCCTCCCGGCCTGGGTCCCACTCTCACTCCTCCCGGCCTGGGGTCACCCCCCACTCTGGAAGGCCTCAGCAGCAGCCTGACCCCACCCCTCCTGTCACACAGCTGGAGGTGTTGCCTCAGGGCGTCCCAAGCTCAGTGTCTCCTGATACCACGTCTGGATAGAACTGGTTCCTTTTGGCGATGAGTTCTGATCAGAAGGAGAGTATTGGGCACCGCTGTGCTGTGTGAGCACTTGCAGCAGCCGGGAGCTGCCCCTCCGTGGGAGCGGGGTGGGCACTGGCCGTGGCTGGCCTGCGGGGCCTGCAGACCGGTGTCCTTGCTCACAGCTCTCTTGATCCGTGGCCAGTGCGCCACCACCTTGCTTTCTGCTGCTTGAGTGTTGAAAGTTGAGATACAGAAGTCTGCCCTTGCAGCAGCCCCTCTGTGCACAGGCTGCTGGCACTGCCTGGGGACCCCCCTCTGCCCTTGGCTGGCACTTCCTGGGGACCCCCACTCTGCCCTTGGCTGGCACTTCCTGGGGACCCCCCACTCTGCCCTTGGCTGGCACTTCCTGGGGACCCCCACTCTGCCCTTGGCTGGCACTTCCTGGGGACCCCCCACTCTGCCCTTGGCTGGCACTTCCTGGGGACCCCCCTCTGCCCTTGGCTGGCACTTCCTGGGGACCCCCCTCTGCCCTTGGCTGGCACTTCCTGGGGACCCCCCCCCACGGTTGCATTTCCTTTGAACCTCGTCTGAGGTTCCCAGGTTTTGTTGCTCTTCCTCCACAAGATGACAGGACGCACCCAGCCTGGGCTCCCCACGGCCACCCTGGCCTCAGACGAGCTCTGCGCCTGTGGGTGCACGTGTGAGCTGAGCTGGCCGAGGCCGTCACAGAGCAGGGGCAGGAGGATGGCTTGTGGCGTCTGACGTGCTGCGGAGTGGGCACAGTCCAGAGTCTGCCTGCAAACTCCTGGTGCCTGGGTGGGTAGTGGAGGACACCTTTGTGTTCTTGGAGCCTGGTACAGGCCCTTCTCAGGCCTGCCCTGTCATGGCCCCGTCTCAGTGCACAGTGGCCAGAAGGGGCACACGGCAGAGGGAGGGCAGTGAGAGCTTCCAGGTGGGCCGCAGCCACTGCGGGACCTGGGCCCGGAGCACGCTCCTCTGCGGAGCTACATCTGTGAGTGGAAGCAGATGGCATATGGAACCCAGTGAAGCCTAGGCCCGAGGGGCCAGCACTGTGGCGCCAGCATCTGGTATGGGAGCCAGTTCAAATCCCAGCAGCTCAGCTTCAGATTAGCTCCCTGCCGTTGTGCCTGGGAAGGCAGCAGAGGATGGCCCAAGTCCATGGGCTCCTGCCATCCGTGCGGGTGACCTGAAGGACGCTCTGGGCTCTGACTTTGGCCTGGTCCAGCCCTGGCCATTGCAGCCATCTTTGTCTCTCCTTCTCTCTGTGTGTGTGTCACTCTGCCTTTCCAATAAATAAAACAAATCTTTAAAAAGTAAAATGTTTAAAAAAGCTAGAGCTGGGGAGCTGGGCCGCAGGCAGTGGGAGTGTAGTCCAGGTCAGCACCCAAGCAGACATGTGGGGAAGAGTGCGCCCCCTGCTGTTGAGGAAGCGTATGCCAGCACGCGACAGGGCGTGTGAGGGAGGAAGGCAGGCAGGAGCACCGTTCCTGGGCCCTGCCTCGGTGGCCCTGGTGCACAGGAGGAAACGGGTGAGAGGCCTGACAGTGGTGCCCAGGAGGGTGTGGCTTGATAGATGTGGACCTGGGGAGGAATGCCAGGTGGAGGTGGAGGCTTAGGGGTCGTGGACACCCACAGGGGTGTTCCTGTGGCGAGAAGGGGTGCTGAGATGGAAGATGGAGGCGTTGGCAGCCGGGCAAGTCCCCGGGGGCCGTGTCAGCGGGCTGACGCGCTCTGCCCCGCCGTGGGAGTGACCCAGCAGTAGGGAGAGTCTCGGACAGTGCCCTGTGCTCCAGCACCTGGGAGTGCGAGTGTGGTGGTCTCCACCCTCGTCCCAGGCAGGTGTGTGCCGAGGGGGCCTCCTGGACACTCGCGTGGAGCCCGGGGCGGTGCTTGTGGTGAATCCCTGGAAGGCAGAGCACCGGAGAGGAGCAGAAACCCTCAGGCTTGGCTGAGCACGAAGTGGGTCAAGTTGTCCCTGCTTCCCGCCTGTTGTCAGAGGGCATTTAACGGCCACCTGGGAAGCTGCATCAGCTCTGGTTGTGCTGCGAGGGGCGATGCTTCCTGCAGGGCTGGTGTCTGGCTCCTCGTGCTGCCCAGGCACGTCCAGGGACAGCACTGTCCCCGCCCTGGGCCTGCCCTTCTAAAGGGCACCGCGCCCACTCCCGGGGGGAATCCGGGTTCCAACAAGGGGACCTCCTGAGGGGACCTGGCGCTGCGGTCGCGTTGCACGATTTCCAGCGTGGATCTGCGTGGCACCCGGGAGATCTGCCCTCCTTTGCCTTCCACAGCACCTCGTTTTAGAGACCATTCGCGAAGCTGTTGGAATGGTGTGTTGTGCCCGAGTTTAGCATTTGACCTGCCTCTTTCCTGTGCCTTTGCAGATGATGTGTTTCTGCCTAAAGACATCGACCTGGACAGTGTGGACATGGACGAGACGGAGAGGGAAGTGGAGTATTTCAAAAGGTAATGGGGCGGCACGGCGGCCCGGTGCTCTCGCGGTTGTCCTGGAAGGCAGCTGGCTGCCGAGTAGTGTTCCAGAAGGATCCGGGGGCCGGCAGCACCAGCAGGGGCTCAGAATCCAAGTGGGGGGGTCGTTCCCTTCCAGAGGGTCCTGGTGTGGGCTGTTTGAATAGACGGATTTGCTATACTTCCAAAGACAGAAGCAACATTTCAGAGATTTGCCCAGTCTTCCTAATAGGCAGACTTTTTTGGTACTGTATTTAATAATGTTCTATTACATGAATTCTGGCAACAAAAAAATGTCAGATTTATTTATTTGAGAGGTAGAGTGATCAGAGAAGAAGCAGGGTGTGTGTGTGCGTGTGTGTGAAAGAGACAGCGCGTGCGAGAGAGCGCGAGTGCTTCCATCCGCTGATTTACTCCCCAGAAACCTGCAGGAGCCTGGATGAGCCAGGAGCCAGAACTCCATCCAGGTCTCCAGCGTGGATGGCGGGCACTTGGGCCACCCTGTGCTGCTCTCCCAGGTGCATTAGCAGGGAGCTGGATTGGAAGTGGAGCAGCCGGGGCTTCAACCAGCCTCTCCCATACCATGTGCCAGCATTGCAGTTGCAGCCCAGCCCACTGCTCCGCATCACTGGCCCCAACCAAGATAGATTTTAAAGTTCCTAGTTTTCCTTAGCACTTTAACCTCCTGGCTGCACGTATCACACAGAAGAAGCAGGTGCAGAGCAGGTCACTGACCCCCTCTGAGCCACTGCAGAGCTCAGATGTTCCTGAGTGATGGGTGTGTCACTTAGGTATTCAGCAGTGGGGAAAAGCACTTGCTAAAGGCGCTTACCCATTCATGATAAAAGCTCAATAAAGCAGGGCGGGAGGGGCTCGTCTTGAGCAGGGGCAGCGCCTGAGTGAATGGCATTGAAGGTGGACCATCTGTTTATATAGGCATGAAAAGAACCAAGAGGGATAAATGAGATTTTCATTATTCTCTCAGTGTGTGTTTGCACAGAATCTAACCCTATAGGTACACATTATTTTTTCTTTAATGTTTATTTTTAGTCTGCTTGAAAGGAAGAGAAATAGCACTGGAACCCACTGGTTCACTTCCCAGATGCCCACAACAGAGCTGGGCCAGGCTGAGGCTGGGACCCGAAACTCCACCCAGGTCTCCCACGTGGGTGGCAGGAGCCAGAGCCCTTGAACCAGGATGCACTGGCAGGAAGTTGAGCCCGGAGCAGAGAGGACTCACACCTCAGTCTAGACTGGGGCATCCTAAGGCGCGGCTTAACCTGCGGCAGCACTGCGCGAAGAAGACAGCTTAACCCGCTGTGGAATAGTCAGCACACAGGAAGCCGTCTCCAGAGGGACCCTCCCACCCCAGTCTCTGCTCCTTAGGGCATGTTTGATCTCACAAAGGCGCCTCCTCCCGCCCTAAAGGAACAGGCTAGGCCTGGGTGGGGGCAGTTCAGGGGAAGCTGTGACCCGGGAGGAGTGAGTCGCCCTGAGGCTGGGTTTGGGACAGGGATGGAAGAGGGGCACTTGTTGGCTATAGACAGAACTTTGGAGGGCTTTTCCCAAGAAAGGCCTGTGGGACTCCCACATTGTAATAAACATCAAAATTGACCTGATTTTTAAAAAAAAAATTTATTTATTTATTTGAAAGAGTTACACACAGAGGAGGCTGAGAGAGAAGTCTTCCATTCTCTGGTTCACTGCCCTTATTGGGCACAGCGGCCAGAGCTGTGTTGATCCAAAGCCAGTAGCCAGGAGCTTCTTCCAGGTCTCCCATGCCGGTGCAGGGCCCAAGCACTTGGGCCATCTTCCACTGCACTCCCGGGCCACTGCAGAGAGCTGGATCGCAAGTGGAGCAGCCAGGACCTGAAGCAGCACCCATGTGGGATGCCGGCACTGCAGGCGGCAGCCTTACCCACTGCACCACAGCACCGGCCCCATTTGACCTGATTTTTAAAAATACCCAAGATATGGGGAAATAGTGGAACATCTAGAAAGAGAAAAACATGTAGAAAAAAGTGGGATAAGTAGACATTTAAGATCATAAGCACACGCACACTTAGATCAGTTGCTGTGACGGGCAGTAGGTGAGTACCTGCTCACCCTCCATACGGTCATATGTATATTCTGCTTCCAAGACCTGGAGTACAGTGGGTGGGAATGAAGGAGACTAGCAGACACCTCAGATAACACTTGCACTGATGCCAGACAAAACATTTAAAATGTTATTTTAATTAAGGATTTACAGTAAGTACTTTTTTATCCCTAAACATTTGGGAATCCAAACGTGCGAGTTAAATAACTCACAGGTCAAGGAAGAAACCAGTCTCTGCCTCTCAAGTAAATTAACTAAAAAAAGGAAGTGGACATTTAAAAATAGAACTACAAATTACACGAATGTGAACATCACATGAAAAATCGTCTGCTTTTGGGAGCTCTTGGTAACAAAGCCTGAAGTGCCAAAATTAGCTTTTAGGTGAGCCGTAAACCAGCCAGGGGCCAGCGCCGTGGCTCAACAGGCTAATCCTCCACCTTGCAGCGCCGGCACACCGGGTTCTAGTCCCGGTCAGGGCGCCGGATTCTATCCTGGTTGCCCCTCTTCCAGGCCAGCTCTGCTGTGGCCCGGGAGTGCAGTGGAGGATGGCCCAAGTGCTTGGGCCCTGCACCCCATGGGAGACCAGGAGAAGCACCTGGCTCCCGCCTTTGGATCAGTATGGTGCGCCGGCCACGACGGCCATTGAAGGGTGAACCAACGGCAAAGGAAGACCTTTCTCCCTGTCTCTCTCTCACTGTCCACTCTGCCTGTTAAAAAAACAAACAAAACAACCACTTGGATAATTTTCTATACTGATGTATTCAAGAAGAGGCATTCGATCATTGTGATGGGTGCAGGAGGTCGGAGCAGCTGCTGCAGGTCAACAAGGAAAGGCGCGTGGGGCGCCAGGTGGCCTCCCCAGAGGAGGAGGAGCAGCTGTGCGCGGCTTTCAGAGGGAGGGGGGGGCTGAGCAGGACCAGGTGCGCCCGGGACTGCCCAGCCTCGCCGTGTTCCTGCCCACACAGTAGTGGGAAGGCGACGTCCACTCGGATCTTACACGATCCAGTCGTTTGCACAGGAAGTAGAAAACAGCGTATAGCAACTTACTCGTGTTTCTCTGTGCCGGCGGTTAGAAAGTGAGGCTCAGACACAGCAGCACCGTCGCAGTGCCCACGGGGACGTCTGACAGAGGTCGCAGCGAGGAGGGGGCTTCCGTGGGAGCCGGGCGCGAGAGCTGAAGCCCAAGCCCGCCGCCCGTCGCTCCGTGGAGCGGTTGCACTTCCCAGCATTGTCCACAGGAGCATCTGGGAGCTGTGCACACGGGGCTCCTAGAGCCTGGAGGGGGTGGGGCGGCCACAGAAATGAATGTGCAACCAAAAGGAGGTCGTGTTGTCAACAGCCAATTAGATCAGGTTCCGAGCAAACAAAAGGAACGCGCCTGATTACACCAGCCACGGGCACGCCTGCGTGCACAGAGTGGACAGCACCCAAGCCCGAGGGACAGCCCGTGAGCCGTGAGGCTCACTGATGGGGAAGCAGAGGGGCCGTGTGCCCAGGCCAGGCCCGGCAGGAAGCGCGGGAGGCCTCGTGGCCGTGCCCTGAGTCGGACGGGTCCCGGGACGGGTGGGCGCTTCCCCAGCTCTGCGAGCTACTGCAGCACAGAAGCCACCCTGCGGTGGACGTGCGAGAACTGGCGAGTGTCGATCGGGCGTGAGCGCTGTTCGCACTGCAGCCTCGGGGAAGGCACTCCGCAGAAGCCAGCAGTAGGACTGGAGAAGGCCTCGCGTTGAGGGGGCACGGGTGCCGGGCAGCGCAGTGTCCCAGGGCTTGATGGGGGGTGTTTGTCTGTGGACAGTGATTCTGATGTACATTGGTGTGATCACCTTCCACCAGAGGGGGCATCTGAGACCCTGCTGGACGAACAGCGGGCTGCCGTCTTCCCCCTTCTGAGGACGGAGCAGCCCTCCGTGAACGTGAGCTGGTGTGGCAGGCCAGCACCGAGCTCCGTTGGGTGAGGTGGATGCGGTGTGTTGTGCACAGCGGGCGGGGCTCAGTCAGATGCCCGCCTCCCACTGTGCTCAGTCATCTTCCCGTTGGGGCCGGCGCTGTGGCACAGCAGATGGAGCTGCCACCTACAGTGCCGCACCCCATGTGGGCACTGGTTTGAGTCCCAGCTCCTCTACTTCCTGACCCAGCTCCCTGCTAATATGCTTGGGACAAGCAACAGAAGGTGGCCCAAGTGCTTGGGCCCCTGCACCCACGTGGGAGACCCGGAAGAAGCTCGTGGCTTCGGCCTGGCATAGCCCCAGCCATTGTGGCTGTTTGGGGACTGAACCAGCTGATGGGAGATCTCTCAGTCTCTCCTCTCTCTCTAACTCTGCCTTTCAAGTAAATAAATATTTTTTAAAAATTTTAGATGTTGAAAGCAAACTTTTCTTTTTAAATAAAAATTTATTTATTTCAAAAGTCTTCCCAGAGGGAGAACATGAGACCGAGAGAGAGAGAGAGAGAGGGGTCTTCCATCTTCTGGTTCACTCCCCAAATGGCCTCAGGCTAAGGTTGGGAGCCAGGAGCTTCTTCCGGGTCTCCCGCGCGGGTGCAGGGCCCAAGCACCTGGGCCGTCCTCTGCTGCCTTCCCAGGCCACAGCAGAGAGCTGGTCAGCTGCTCCACTTCTGACCTAGTGCTCTGTTTTGCCTGGGAAAGCTGCTGAAGATGGCCCAGGTCCTTGGGCTCCTGCACCGACATGGGAGACCCAGAAGAAGCTCCTGGCTTCAGGTCGGCACAGCCTTTGTTTGTTTATTTGAAAGATAGTTACAGAGAGAGAGGTCTTCCATCTCCTGGTTCACTCCTCAGATGGCCACAACGGCCAGAGCTGTGCGGATCCAAAGCCAGGAGCCGGGAGCCTCCTCTGGGTCTCCCACGCAGGTGGGTGGACTTGGGCCGTCTTCCCAGGCCATAGCAGAGAGCTGGATGGGAATTGGGGCAGCTGGGTCTCGAACTGGCGCCCATATGGGATGCTGGCACTTCAGGCCAGGGCCTTAACCCACTGTACCACAGCACCGGCCCTAATAAACAAATCTTAAAAAAAAAAAAAACTGTGCCCATATGGGATGCCAGCACTGCAGGTAGCAGCTTAACCCGTTACGCCACAGCACAGTCCCCTGAAAGCAAACTTTTAATTTGGAAGAAAATAAAGATGAATAATACCCTTCTAAGCTCCGAGTAGGAAAAGAGGTATTGAAACAGCCATAGAATAAGATTGATAAATCGCACTTCTTTAGAATCAGGAATCTGTACACGTAACAGAGAACTCAAGCAGCAAAGGTAGGCACGGAAAGGAGAGGCCGGTGGACAAAATCCCAGCGAGGCGGCCGCCACCTGTTCGGAGTGTGCCTCCAGTGGCCGTCCCGCACCCGCACCGTCTGTACCACTTGGGAGAGAGCCAGGCGGGGTCTGCAGGCGGGATCGTTCACCCCACATAACCTGACAGGTGCACCCCTGCACACGTACCGGGGCGGGGCCAGGCACTGCGTGGATTCGCCCAGCCACGGAGGTGAGCAGAGCTCCAGGGCAGTGTCTCACAAACTTAGTAAGGAAAAATACTGAGAGCGTGGTGGTTCCGTAAGCTCGCAGACCGCCCCACCTGGCTCCTCCGGGGTGCATCTGGGAGCTGTGGGGGACAGGAGAGCACAGCCCGCTGCCCAGAGCTGGCTGTGTTGGGTGGGGGACAACCAGGCCTCTACACTCCAGTCCTGCATGTTAGCAGTCTCTGTGTGTGACAGTGCAGGCCCACGAGGAGGCCAGAGGGGGCACCCTGGGCCGGGGGCCTTCCGGAACCGCCAGGGGAGCCCTGCTGTGGCTGTGAGCAGGAGTGCAGCTGATAGTTGCGAGACCACACGAGTACGAAGGAGACAGTGGACAGGTGCTTGCCAGAGCTAGAAGGAGACAGAAGCAGGAGTGGAAGCTTCCGGAACGTTTAGAGCATAATAGACTCTGGACTTGACAGGGTGTTTGGTTTGGTTTCTAAATATTTAATTATTTGAAAGAGTTACACAGAGAGAGATGGATAGACAGATCTTCCATCCACTGGTTCACTCCCCAAATGGCAACAGCAGCTAGAGCTGAGCAGATCCAAAGCCAGGAGCCGGGAGCTTCTTCCAGGTCTCCCACATGGGTGCAGGGGCCCAAGCACCTGGGCCATCTTTTGCTTTCCCAAGCCAGAGCAGAGAGCTGGATGGGAAGTGGGCAGCCGGGACTCAAACCAGCACCCATATGGGATGCCGGCAGTGCAGGCCGTGGTTTTACCTGCTGTGCCACAGCGCTGGCCCCCTGGGTGGGTTTTCTTAAGACACGCAGCTCCCATCTGCTGGTGCACTCCCCCAAATGCCCACAGTGGCTGGGCCTGGGCCTGGGCCTGGGCCTGGGCCTGGGCCTGGGCCGGGGATTGAAGCCAGCAACTGGAGCCGGGATCTCTCTCCAGGTCTCCCATGTGGGCGGCAGGAGCCCACTGGAGTCAGCAGCCGGAGCCGGAGCCGGGTGCTCCGGTGTGGCTGAGGGTGTCTCCGCTCCGGGCTCGGTCTCACCACCGGTGGCCAGATGGAGAGGAGGCGCAGTGTTCTCTTAGGACTGAGGCCCCCGTGCAGTGGCCCCTGGGCGGTGCTGCTGGCTCTGTGAATAGACGGTCTCACCTACTTAGCAACTGGCACCCACGCGATGTCCTGGAACCGTGAGAATGAGAACTGCCAGCACGGCGGGGCCGGCACCGTGGCGTGGCAGGCAACACCGCCACCTGAGACGCCAGCATCCACATGGGCACCGGCTCGTGTCCCGGCTCTCCACGCCTCCCCCTCCCTGCTCATGCGCCTGGGAAAGCAGCGGAGATGGCCCGAGCGTTTGTCCCCTGCTGCCCGTGTGGGAGACCCGGCTGGAGCTCCTGGCTTCCGCCTGGCCCAGCCCTGGCCGTTGCCGCCGTCTGGGGAGTGGCCCAGCGCGTGGGAGACCTCTGCCCGTCTGTAACTCGGCCTTTCAAAGAAGCCTAAAACAAAGGGCTTCACAGGCAGAGCCCCAGCGGAAATCGGACTCTTCTGGCTACGAGGGGATTTAAAGCTAAAGAAATGATGCATAGTAGGGTTTCGAAAGAAAATGTTCTGTTCTTCATTTAATGCAAAAAAATGGCCAGTGTTGCCAGGGAAGCAGAGGGCGGGCACAGTGAGCTCTTTCCCAAAGCCGTGTTAGCGTGTGCCGAGCCCGCAGGCCGCAGCTGGCCGCAGGGACCCGTGGACTTGGGTGCAGGCAGCATGCTGTCCAAGATGGGTCGGTGGGTAGCCAGTGTGGGACCCCATCTCACCATAATGAATTCCTGCCTGGAATGAGCCGAGATAGACTGACATCTCAGGATCGCATGTCCTTCACAGGTCAGAGGTCACAGGTCACACAGGCCAGACCCGGTCCAGGATGGGAGTGTCTGTGATACGTGCACCCCGCGTCGGGGACCTGCGTGGGATACTCGGCCCCGGCTGGCTGACACACCCTGGGGCAGCGCTGATGGCGCGCCTGGTTGGGTTCCTGCACCCACGACCTGAGCTGCAGGCCTGGCCGCAGCCCGGGCCAGCCATGGCCTTTGGGAGGGTCACGGGGAATAAACCAGCAGATGGCAGCGTGTGCTCTCTGCCCCCCCCCCCATCTCCAAAAATAAGTGAATAGTTGGAGGGAAAAGAACATTTTGTGACACAAAACGTACACAAACTGCATTTCACTGTCAGTGAGGTTTCATTGGAACACAGCTGTGCCCCAGTGCCATGCGCGCTGCCTTCCCGAGACCGTGGCCCAGTCAGGAAAACGCCTGCCGACCCCGACCTTAACCTCTGACCCTCCCGGCTGCAGAGTCCTCGGGCGGCCAGCCCTTGGCCGTGAAGACTGAGGCCTGATTTGCTTCCACCTCGTGACCTCACATCCCCAGCTGTGGCGCGCCTGTCAGAGGCCCGGGGACGGTACCGCCGGGTCTGCCAGGCTGCGCCGCCCGCCAGGGCTTGGCCTAAGCTGCTGTGGTCAGCCACTCCCTCCTGCCCAGCGCAGCTGCCCACAGCCGCGTTCGCAGGAACAAGGTGGCCCTCGGCACTCACTCAGGAACAGGCCATGGGCCAGTCAGAGGCTTCCCCTGGGGGCTTGGGCAGAGAACGTGGGGTGCCTGCCTTTGACCCCAGGTCCTCCTCGCCGAGCCCCACGGAAGCTGCTGGCAGGGCCGGGAGGGTGGTGCCGGCCTGGCCTGGCTGTCTCCTTGGGTGACTTCGGCTCTCTGTCTTCGCAGGTTCTGCTTGGACTCCGCCAGACAGACCCGGCAAAGGCTGTCCATCAACTGGTCCAACTTCAGCTTGAAAAAAGCCACCTTTGCCGCCCACTGAGCAAGGACCGCCCGGAGAGGGGGGCGGGCCAGGCCACGCCACCCTGAGACCCCCCAGACCGGGAGCCCGCCGCTCGGCCGCGTCGCTAGCTCGTGTGCGTGTAGTCTGTGCGTGAGACTTCTCTGGTCGTAGCCCTGTGCTGTCGGGTTGGGACAGTAGTTCCCGCCACGTCCCGCCACCTCTGCGGCCTGGCCGTGGCCAGATTCGAGTTTGCATCTTCACGTGGCTCCGTCGCCTCTGCATCTCGCCCTGTCCTGTCCCCTGTCCCCGCCGGGGTGTCGGCCGTCACTCAGCCCTCGTGTGCCCCTGCCCCAGGCGGGCCCTCCACAGTCTGCTGTTCGTGTCTGACCCCCGACCCGTAGCCAGCTTGTGTGAGACCCCTGCAGAATGAGGAGGTGAACACGAGACCCGCCCAGTACTCACCGTCAAGTCTGTTCTAGAGTGTACGACTATTAACACGGAGGCCTGCCTGGCTACTTTTTAACATATTGTTAAGTGATATTAAAATCATGTCTTTCTTTTTGAAAGATGGAACACATTAGTACAGCAGGAGACCTCGTCTGGTTGCTTTCTGCTGGTGGCGAGGGGTGGCTGCAGCGGGCGGGGCCCGGGCATCTGAACCGTCACCAGTGGATCTGGCCTGGGCGGCGGTGGCCGCGAGGTGGGGTGGGGCAGGGCCCACGGTGCCTGGCAGGGTGGCTGGGGAGTGCCTTGGGGGTGAGGGGACGTTGCGTTAGGATCTGCAGAGGCCCCGCAGGGTAGGGTCTCCTCTCTCCTCTGTCTCTCTCCTCTCTCTCTCTGTCTCCCTCTTTCTCCTCTCTTCCTCCTCTCTCTCTCTCTCCCTCCTCTCTCTCCTCTCTCTCTCTTCCTCCTCTCTCTCTCCCTCCTCTCTGTCTCTCTGTCTCTCTCTCTCTCGTCCCAGCAAGGGGGGTCCCCTGACTGCTGAACTCATTCATGTTCCCTTCCCCACAGGAATCCACTCAAAAACCCCCAGTGGGAGCCTCAAACCACAAACGGTACCAAGCCCTGTAATGCCCTTTCTATTTTTTTGTATGAAAGATTTATTTATTTGAAGGTCAGAGTTAGAGGCAGAGAGACAGATCTTCCATCCACTGGTTCACTCCCCAATTGCCCGCAACGGCCAGAGCTGTGCCAATCCGAAGCCAGGAGCCAGAAGCTTCTTCCAGGTCTCCCACGCAGGTGCAGGGGCCCGTGGAATTCAGCCATTCTCTGCTGCCTTTCCCAGGCCATAGCAGAGAGCTGGATCGGAAGTGGAGCAGCCGGTCTCAAACCAGCGCCCATATGGGATGCCGGCACTGCAGGCCAGGGCGTTAACCCCGCTGTGCCGGCCCTGCCTTTCCCATTTTAAAAAAAGATGATCACCTTTGAGGGGCCAGTGCTACGGTGTCGTAGGTTAAGCCTCCAGCTGCGGTGTCAGCACCCCGGCTGGGATGCAGGAGCCCAAGGGTTCGGGCCGTCTTCTGTTGCTCCCCCAGACGCAGGAGCTGGATCAGAGGCGGAGCAGCCGGGACATGAACCGGCGTCCACACGGGAGCCGGCTTGGTGCAGGTGGCGGCTCTACCGCTAACCCACGCCGGCCCCCTCAGCAAAGCTGTGTCTAAAGATGAAGGTGGCACAGCTTTGCGTCACGTAGCGGAGAAATCCCTCGGAGGGTGTCGTCTCCAACAAACAAGCCCAGAGGCTCACTTGGGAGATGGGTGTCTCAACAATAGCTGCAGCTTTGCTGTGGGGGCTCCGCGCAGCCCGCTGTGCCCCCGGCCAAGCTCGCTGGCTGAGGGCCAGACGCATCCTCACAGGAGAGGAGCCAGGACCAGGCTCCTGGAGGCTCTGAGAACGAATCGTCCACGCCGCTCTCCCGGCCCCTGTGGACGCCTGTCTCCACCTCCGTCCCCACTCGGTGCTCCCCACGCACCCGAGCCCCTCCCCTCCTAGGACACCCGATGGCAGGACGGGTCTGCGCTATTTCCTAGAGGCCATGGCCACAGGAGGAGGCGTGGGCAGTGCAACATCCTGTTTTCTTCAATTTGTTTGTTTAAAGGCAGAGAGAGATTGAGAGAAAGACATTTCCACCTGCTGGTCCACTCCCCAGGTGCCGGGCTGGACCCCGGAGGCCAGGATGAGGTCTGTGCCATGCCGAGTGCGGGGTCCAAGCACTCGCGCCATCGCCGGCTGCCGCCCAGGGCACGAGCAGGGCGCCGGGTCAGCAGCGGAGCAGCTGGGGGCCGCCACGACCCCTGTCCTTTCGACATCGTGATCGAGGTACCTTTTGTGTAATTTTTTTTAAAAAATACCTTCTCAGGGCTGGTGCTGTGGCGTAGCAGGTGAAGCCACTGCCTACAGTGCCGGCATCCCATATGGGCGCCAGTGTGAGTCCCGGCTGCTCCACTTCCATCCAGCTCTCTGCTGTGGCCTGGGAAAGCAGTGGAAGATGGCTCAAGCCCTTGTGTGGGTGACCCGGAGGAAGCTCCTGGCTCCTAGCTTCGGCCTGGACCAAGCCCAGCTGTTGCGCCATCTGGGGAGAGAACCAGCAGATGGAAGACCTCTCCCCCTACCCATCTCTCCTCTTCTCTTTCAAATCAATAAAAAAATAAATCTTCAGAAAATTAAGGTAGAGTGACAGAGCAGACAGATCCTGGGACGCCAACTTTATTCCTCATGCGTGGCCCTCGTGCGGTTTCTGTGGAGACCAAGCGACTCGCCTTGAGCAACTGAAATTCTAAACGGCCTCCCCACGGCCTCCCCGGGTCCCACCTGAGCACACAGCTCAGGTCGCCGTGGCTCCCGCTGCCGCGCGCTCGCCCTGGCCTCGCCACCGCGTCCCCAGAGAGAGCAGTGTACACAGGGGACGCGGGGGCCATAGCACGAGGACCTGGCCAGGTGGAAAGGGCAGAGGGCTGGAGGTGCCCAGCCACGGAGGACGGGCGACAGACACGGTGAAGACTGGAGAAGCCCACAGCCGGCGAGCGCCCGCTCTCAGCTCTGCGTGACCTCAGGCAGGCGCCTCCGCCCCTCCGGGCCTCCTGTCCCTGCCCCCAGAACTGCTGCAAGGACCAAGTGAACACACACCCACACGTGGCACAGCAGCCATGCACGCCCACACGTGGCACAGCACCCCTGCATACCCACATGTGGCACAGCACCCACCCACACATGGCACAGCACCCACGACACCCACACGTGGCACAGCACCCACACACACCCACGTGTGGCACAGCAGCCACACACACCCACACGTGGCACAGCACCCACGCACACCCACACGTGGCACAGCACCCACCCACACATGGCACAGCACCCACGCACACCCACACGTGGCACAGCACCCACCCACACATGGCACAGCACCCACGCACACCCACACGTGGCACAGCACCCACCCACACGTGGCACAGCAGCCACACACCCACGTGTGGCACAGCACCCACGCACACCCACACATGGCACAGCACCCACGCACGCACTGCACAGCACGCAGGCGGAACACCCGCATGTTCTCGGCAAACTCCTGCCTTCTCCAGCTCGCTTCACGTCCTGGGCTAGGACCTAAGCAGGCTGATGGCAGAGCCCTGGGTTGGGGCCTGGTTGCCTGTGGGTGCATCGTGGGCGCCAGCCCTCAGATGTGAGCCCGATGGACACGGAGCAGAGGAGTCTGGCGGGGCCTCCAGCGAGGGCCCCACCCCCGGCACTCACCTGGGCTCTGAGGCCACTCCTGTGCAGCCCAAACAGAGCCCCTACGTGCAAATCCTGCGGCAGCCTCCGCCCTCAGCCCTGGACTCCCGCCACCCCTCACCCCTACTCCTGCAAATCCTGCGGCAGCCTCCGCCCTCAGCCCTGGACTCCCGCCACCCCTCGCTTCTGGCCGCAGGAGGTCTCAGTCCCACACCTGGAGGGGCACTGCTCTGTCCCTGAGCCCGAGCCCCCCCCCCCCACAAATTCTCAGGGCAGTACAGCAGCAAGTGTGTTTATTACAAAAATAAATGAATAGAGAATAAATGTGCTTGGACCCCTAGGCACGCGAGAAAAGCGGCTGCACCGCAAACGGTTCTGCCGTGGCAGTGAGGCCCCAAGGGACCGCGACTGCAGCGCTGCCTCCCACGGCCTCCCAGCCGCGTTCCGCAGGGCAGGCGCTGCGAGCAGGGCTCCCGCTGGCCACTGCCCCTTCTCACAAGCAGGGCAGGGCTGGCACTAGGGGCCCCCATTCCCCACTCCCCATTCCGCAGGGCAGGCGCTGCGGGCGGGGCTCCCCAGATGTCCTGCTTGCGGCTTCAGCCCGACTCTCTCCGAAGGATGGGGCTGGGATGTCCCCAGGCCAGATGCTCCTGACCCCGTCGCCCCCGCCAGCCCCGCCAGCGCGCCGTCTGTCTCCACCCAGGCCGCTGACCCCCTCTGTTCCACGCCGAAAGGGGAACCCAAGTGGACGGTCGTCGTGAGGGCCCTGGGTCCCAGCCAGGCTCAAGCCCGTGCCTGGGACACCTGGGCTGAGCCGGGAGCTGCCAGGCGCGGGGGACCGGCTCACTGGCAGCACTCAGCCACGTGCCCGAGGAGTTCTTCGCCCTGCTCGTCGCCGAAGCACTGCAGGCAGTGAGGGCACTGCAGGTCCCCCTGGGCTCCCTGGGCTGCGCGGGGGCCTCTGCTCTCTGCACGGGGTTCCAGGCGCTGGGGCCCGGGCCCAGGCTGCCAGCCAGTGGGCGCCGCGAGCTCCAGCGCCTCCGTGTCTAGGTGCTCGGCGATCCGGCAGCGGCCCAGCTCCCGGGAGTCCTGGGGAAGGCAGGGGTCTGGTGACAGGGGCCGCTCACGGGCTTCTTGCTGTGCCGAGGGCCCGGCCGGCAGAGCGCGCAGACCACGCGCGTTCCCTCCTGTGCTCCCTGCACTTACCTGGAGAGCAGGCCCGACTGGACCCGTGAGCCCCAGGAAACCCAACTGTCAGGCAGCCTTGGCGACGTGCCCCGGCTGCCACCATGGCTCGGGGGTGGCGGAGCTCAGGGTGGGCCCACACAGACTCCGCTCCAGCCCTCAGCACCATGCCCTGGGGCTTGGGGGGCCTCCAGTGGCAGCAGGGGAGCCCCTGGCTCAGCCTTGTCGGCCACCCAGCACCACCTTGCTCCGAACACCTGTCGTGGAGCCCTGAGGCCAGCGGCTTCGGTGTGCCCCCTCCCGTCTGAAATTGGCTCTTCCTCAGTGGCAGGACAGCCTGTCCCCCGAGCCTGTCACCCACGCCTGTCCCCCACACCTGTCGCCCGAGCCTGTCACCCACGCTTGTCGCCCGAGCCTGTCGCCCACGCCTGTCCCCCACGCCTGTCCCCTATACCTGTCGCCCGAGCCTGTCGCCCACGCCTGTCGCCCACGCCTGTCACCCACACCTGTCGCCCACGCCTGTCGCCCGAGCCTGTCGCCCACGCCTGTCCCCCACACCTGTCGCCCGAGCCTGTCACCCACGCCTGTCGCCCACACCTGTCGCCCATGCCTGTCGCCCGAGCCTGTCGCCCACGCCTGTCGCCCGAGCCTGCGCACTGCCGCTGACCAACAGCGAGTGCTCCTGATGCTGCCACCAGGGATGCTGCCCGTGGGGCCACCTCGGGAACCCAGGCCTGAGGCCTGCAGCTGGCTCTGGTGGCTCCTGTGGGGCCCCGTCCCTGAGAGCCCGCCTGAGCCCGCCCTCAGGACCACAGCCTTGGTGACTCCTCAACCCTTCACGCGCTCCCTCGAATCTCTCGAGGCCGGAAACCCACAGGCAAAACCAAGCCCCCGGAGAACCTGGTGCTCCGTTCCTGCCCAGGGTCCATGCTGGGGATCCTGGCCTGGCCTGCAGCCCCAGGGCCTCAGGGGAAGCAGGAACTGGGGTGTGAGGGGCCACCCACATACCCACGCTCCATCCAGCGATGCCAAGAAGCCGCCAGGGCTGGGCCGGCGCAGCCTCCGGCACCTCCCTGTCACCTGTGGACACAGGCCCTGCCGCGACCCCTCCCCCGTCACGCACAGTGCCCAGGGCCCCTGACGAAGACTTCGCCCAAGGGTGTCTGTCCGCCGTGACTCTCCTGTGCCCATGCCCGAGGGATGGGAAGCAGAAGCTACCCATGAGGCCCGGGGGCTGCTCGGGACAGACTAGCGCTGGAGGCCCCCACACACCCAGCTGGGAGGGCTCGGCGTCCCCGCTCCGGCCCTGGGTGCACCGCCTCCAGAGGCACGCTGCGGTGCAGTCCACGCGAGCACAGGAAGTTTGACCCCAGGCCGGGGCTGTACCAGACACTCGCTAAGTGGCCAAAGGAACAAACCTCCCCTGGGAGAGCGTGGACGGGCAGGGCGGCACCACAGGTCACACCGCCAGACATCGCCAGTCCTGACTCAGCCCGGCCCCTCTCACGGTGGGGACCGCACTAAACCCGACGCCGGGCACGGGCTGAGCTGAGGACCCTACAGGGTGCCCAAGGCCCGTGCCAGCTCCACGTGACAAGGTCGCTGGGTCCCTGTCTCGCAGCAAGGACGGGGCACGGCTGGCGCTCCCGGGAGGGGTCCTGCTCTCTGGTCACGGCGGGGGCGCACAGGGAGGCGGCGCAGGCCCCAGGACAGCCACTCTGCAACCTCTTCCACAGCTAAACGTGGTACAGCGCGGGGTTTGCCAAGAGCAGGCTCCGGAAGGCGGGGAGGGGCCTTGACAGGCACGGAAGGGCCCAATCCACACGCGGAAAAGGAAGACGCCGCCCTGACCCCTACCTGCCTCCGAGAGCCCTGGCGCAGCAGGGAGGCGAGCCTCTCCTCCAGCTCCCGAATTCTGCTCTGAGCCCGCTCCCGGTCAGCCCTTTCCGATCTGAAGTCATCCTTGTAGGCGAGAATCTGGGGAGGCGAGACGTTCGCTCTGCTCGAGTGAGAAGGAAGACCCTCCCCGGGCTCTCCCCTGCCCCCACGACCACCACCCAGCCGGTGCTGAGAGCTGGCCTCCCCGGCTCTCCCCCCACCCCGACGACCACCGCCCAGCCGGTGCTGAGAGCTGGCCTCCCCGGCTCTCCCCCAACCCCGACGACCACCGCCCAGCCGGTGCTGAGAGCTGGCCTCCCCTGCTCTCCCCTGCCCCCACGACCACCGCCCAGCGGTGCTGAGAGCTGGCCTCCCCAGGCTCTCCCCTTGCCCCCATGACCACCGCCCAGCCGGTGCTGAGAGCTGGCCTCCCCGGACTCTCCCCCATCCCCACGACCACCACCCAGCCGGTGCTGAGAGCTGGCCTCCCTGGGCCCTCCGCCCACCCCCACCCCCCATCCCCACCCCCCATCCCCATCCCCATCCCCATCCCCACGACCACCGCCCAGCTGGTGCTGAGAGATGGCCTCCCCGGCTCTCCCCCCACCCCGACGACCACCGCCCAGCTGGTGTTGAGAGCTGGCCTCCCCGGGCTCTCCCCCGTCCCCATGACCACCGCCCAGCCGGCGCTGAGAGCTGGCCTCCCCGGACTCTCCCCCATCCCCACGACCACCACCCAGCCGGTGCTGAGAGCTGGCCTCCCTGGGCCCTCCGCCCACCCCCACCCCCACCCCCACGACCACCGCCCAGCCGGTGCTGAGAGATAGCCTCCCTGGCTCTCCCCCCACCCCGACGACCACCGCCCAGCCGGTGTTGAGAGCTGGCCTCCCCGGGCTCTCCCCCCACCCTGACGACCACTGCCCAGCCAGTGCTGAGAGCTGGCCTCCCCAGGCTCTCCCTCTCCCCCCCCCGTCCCCCGCCGCCCCCATGACCACTGCCCGGCGGGTGCTGAGAGCTGGCCTCCCCGGCTCTCCCCCCACCCCACCCCGCCCCCATGACCACCACCCAGCCGGTGCTGAGAGCTGGCCTCCCCAGCTCTCCCCCCACCCCGACAACCACTGCCCAGCTGGTGCTGAGCTGGCCTCCCTGGGCTCTCCCCCACTGCCCCCCCCCCCCGCTGCCCCCATGACTACCACCCATCGGTGCTGAGAGCTGGCCTCCCCGGCTCTCCCCCCACCCCCGCGACCACCGCCCAGCCAGTGCTGAGAGCTGGCCTCCCCGGGCCCTCTGCCCACCCCCACCCCCCATCCCCATCCCCACGACCACCGCTGAGAGCTGGCCGCCGCCTGCAGGCAGATGTCGGCGGGTGCCGCCCAGAGCCCAGGGACAGACCTGCTGCTCCAGTATCTGCACCCGCTCCAGGGCAGCGTCCTGGGCGGTCCTGGCGGCGGCCAGCTGCTGCCTGGCGTCCGCACACGCGTCTACTTTCTCTTCCAGCTGCCTGTTGAGCCGGGAGACCTCCTTCCTCAGCAGCTCCGGCTCCCGGGGGGCCTTCAGCTCCCGCAGCTGCGCCTGGAGCTCCCGCACATACTCGTCCCTGCTGGCGTCGTAGCGCTGCCACTTGGCGTTGAGGTCTTCCACCTGGGGAGGTGCGGCCGGAAAGCTCACAGCACAGGCGGCGCCCGATGCCCGAACGTGGAGCCGCGCGCCGGCAGGACCTCGCCGACCTCTCCCGCCGCGCGGAGCGGCTCCCTCTGTTCTCTGCGGGTGGACGCTGAGCCCACCGCAGCGGCATCCTCAGCCCTCACTCTGGGACAGAAGCGGATGTTCTGCCACCTTCCTGCCTTAGAGTCTCCCTGTCTCCTCTCTGACCTCCTTCCCATCGCGTGGGCATCGTGGGGCGGCAGGACACAGCGCCCCATGCACGCGGGTCCGCTCCAGCAGCTCCCTGCCGACAGGCCTGGGAAAGCAGAGCGGCGAGGCGGCGTGCCCGGGCCCCAGCACCCAGGGGCCAGACCCAGAGGGCGCCCCAGGCTCCTGGCTTCCGCCTGCGTTGCTGTGGGCATTTGAGGCGTGAACCAGTGCATGGAGGCGCTCTCTCGCTCTCTGTCTCTCCCTCTAATTCTGCCTTTCAGGACAAGTCCTGCTCCTTCCCCAAGGCCGGAAGCTGGGCTGCTGGGGGCCGTGTGCACCCAGCCACCGTGGCCAGCCGGGGGGGGAGCGACTGGGCACGGGCTGGGGAGGAACCCTCGTCGCGCTCGGTAGGGGCGCGTGCTCTTCCAGGAGACGCGGACACTGGACACTTACGTGAGTCACTTTCTGTTTTAACAGTCGGTTCTCCTCCCGTAACTTCTCCATGGCGGCCTGAACAGAGCCGTCCGTGCCTGGACACGTGGGCTGCACAAGCAAGGCACAGAGGAGGTGGTGTCACGGCACGTGGCCCACGCAGCAAGGGGCGGAGCCAGACCATGGGCATCACCGCGTCCCCCAGAGCTATGGGCCCGGCTGCCTCCTGGAGCCCACCACACTGTCCTGTCCCCACTCGGGTCTGCTGTGGTCATCTAACTCGTGCTGGGAGACTGAGTCTCGGGAAACATCGGTCTGGACCCCCGGAAGCTCCGCGCGCCGTGCCTGCAGGGGACTGGCTGTCAGTGTCGCTGTCGCCAAATTCCCCTCCAGTGACGAAGGAAGTGCAGGTCCTGAGCCACCCTGCACCGGGAAGCCCCGGGTGACTCAGCCACTGCGGGCCGAGAAGTGAGGGGCACAGGGCCTGCCCCGCCGGAGGCCCCACCCACGGGCTGGCCGCTCAGGGGGCACGCCTCCTCCCTGCACCTTCCTCTGGGTTTCTGAGACACAGCCACGCTCTTCACGGGTTCCCTTTTCACAGAATCTGCCCGGGGACACGGGGGTGGGGTCCTCAGGCCAAGTCTCTCCCAGAAGGGCTCGGCAGCGAAGCTGCCGGTGGGAGCGGGACAGCCCGCCTGCCCCTGGCCCTTGTACAGACTCGCCCGACTGCCCGCAAAGGGCCTGACCAGGCCTTGTGCTGGGCACAGGGGTGACACACAGCCTCAGCCCGGCCCACCACACAGCTGGGCAGGCTGGACACCCACACGGGTCCCCACAACATGGTCCCCACAACCCGCCAGCAGGAAGACGCCATGGCAAGTCCCTGGCCACAGGGTCTCGGCTCTCCCTACTCAGAGGCCCCGATTGCTGGGTGAGCAGGGTACTCTCTCAGCACCTGGGAGCAGGGTCAGCTACAGGCTGGGGGGGCACCCTGCTCCCCTAGTGCATGCTGGGAGCAGGGTCAGGTACAGGCTGGGGGCCATGAGGAGGACCACCCGGCTCCCCTAGTGCATGCTGGGAGCAGGGTCAGCTACAGGCTGGGGGGCACCCTGCTCCCCTAGTGCATGCTGGGAGCAGGGTCAGGTACAGGCTGGGGGCCATGAGGAGGACCACCCGGCTCCCCTAGTGCATGCTGGGAGCAGGGTCAGCTACAGGCTGGGGGGGCACCCTGCTCCCCTAGTGCATGCTGGGAGCAGGGTCAGCTACAGGCTGGGGGGGCACCCTGCTCCCCTAGTGCATGCTGGGAGCAGGGTCAGCTACAGGCTTGGGGGGCACCCTGCTTCCTACTACATGCTGGGAGTAGGTTCAGGTATAGGCTGGGGGGCCATGAGGAGGACCACCCAGCTCCCCTAGTGCATGCTGGGAGCAGGGTCAGCTACAGGCTGGGGGGCCACGAGGAGGACCACCCGGCTCCCCTAGTGCATGCTGGGAGCAGGGTCAGCTACAGGCTGGGGGGCCATGAGGAGGACCACCCGGCTCCCCTAGTGCATGCTGGGAGCAGGGTCAGCTACAGGCTGGGGGCCATGAGGAGGACCACCCGGCTCCCCTAGTGCATGCTGGGAGCAGGGTCAGCTACAAGCTGGGGGCCACGAGGAGGACCACCCGGCTCCCCTAGTGCATGCTGGGAGCAGGGTCAGCTACAGGCTGGGGGCCACGAGGAGGACCACCCGGCTCCCCTAGTGCATGCTGGGAGCAGGGTCAGGTACAGGCTGGGGGCCACGAGGAGGACCACCCGGCTCCCCTAGTGCATGCTGGGAGCAGGGTCAGGTACAGGCTGGGGGGCCACGAGGAGGACCACCCGGCTCCCCTAGTGCATGCTGGGAGCAGGGTCAGCTACAGGCTGGGGGCCACGAGGAGGACCACCCGGCTCCCCTAGTGCATGCTGGGAGCAGGGTCAGCTACAGGCTGGGGGGCCACGAGGAGGACCACCCGGCTCCCCTAGTGCATGCTGGGAACAGGGTCAGGTACAGGCTGGGGGGCCACGAGGAGGACCACCCGGCTCCCCTAGTGCATGCTGGGAGCAGGGTCAGCTACAGGCTGGGGGGCCACGAGGAGGACCACCCGGCTCCCCTAGTGCGTGCTGGGAGCAGGGTCAGGTACAGGCTGGGGGCCATGAGGAGGACCACCCGGCTCCCCTAGTGCGTGCTGGGAGCAGGGTCAGGTACAGGCTGGGGGCCATGAGGAGGACCACCCGGCTCCCCTAGTGCGTGCTGGGAGCAGGGTCAGCTACAGGCTGGGGGGCCACGAGGAGGACCACCCGGCTCCCCTAGTGCGTGCTGGGAGCAGGGTCAGCTACAGGCTGGGGGCCACGAGGAGGACCACCCGGCTCCCCTAGTGCATGCTGGGAGCAGGGTCAGCTACAAGCTGGGGGCCATGAGGAGGACCACCCGGCTCCCCTAGTGCATGCTGGGAGCAGGGTCAGCTACAGGCTGGGGGGCCACGAGGAGGACCACCCGGCTCCCCTAGTGCGTGCTGGGAGCAGGGTCAGCTACAGGCTGGGGGGCCACGAGGAGGACCACCCGGCTCCCCTAGTGCGTGCTGGGAGCAGGGTCAGCTACAGGCTGGGGGGCCACGAGGAGGACCACCCGGCTCCCCTAGTGCGTGCTGGGAGCAGGGTCAGCTACAGGCTGGGGGCCACGAGGAGGACCACCCGGCTCCCCTAGTGCATGCTGGGAGCAGGGTCAGCTACAAGCTGGGGGCCATGAGGAGGACCACCCGGCTCCCCTAGTGCGTGCTGGGAGCAGGGTCAGCTACAGGCTGGGGGCCATGAGGAGGACCACCCGGCTCCCCTAGTGCGTGCTGGGAGCAGGGTCAGGTACAGGCTGGGGGCCACGAGGAGGACCACCCGGCTCCCCTAGTGCGTGCTGCCCGTCCCACCATCGTGAGCTTTCCCCAGCAGCTGACTTTGCTTACTGAGGACATCCGTGGTCCTGGGTGCCTCCCACACAGGCTGCTGCTAAGGGGACATGATGGGGGCATCTCCCACCACCCCCCGGCCCCCATCGGCTCTGGGACCTACCTCGCCAGGACTCTGCTCCTGCACGTCCCCCGCGTCCCCCTGGGCACGCTGCCGTGCGTCCAGGCGCGTGGCCAGGTGCTGGCACATGTGGGCAGTGGCAGCCAGGGTCCTCCGCAGCTGGTGGGTCTCGTCGGCCAGGGAGCGGCACAGCACGTCCCTGGCAGCCTGGGCGCGCTCCTTCTCGGCCACACTTCTCCGCAGCAGGACGACCTCCTGCTCTCGCTCGAGCGATGGCCGGCGCAGCTGCTCTATCTCCCTCTCCTTCTCCTCCAGTTGCTCGGTCAGCCTCTCGACCTCCTACACGGGAGATGTAGGAGCACAGTGGAGGGGGACGTCAGGTGCAGTGGTGAACACGCCTCCATCACAGGGCAGGGTACCTGGGAGGCAGTGCTGACGGCTCAAGCAATGGGGTCCCAGCCCCCCAGGGAAGACCCGGATCCTGTTCCAGCTACCTCGGAAGTTGTTCCTGCCTCCTAAACACACCAACAGCAGGGCAGGGACTGTGACGAGGGGTGCAGCTGCCGGATCAGAGCATGGGTTCAAGTCCCCCTACTCTGCTGCTGACCCAGTTCCCTGCTGGTGCGCCTGGGTCAAGGTGGCGGACGGCCCAGGTCCTCGAGTTCCTGCCACCCATGGGGAGCCCCAGGTGGAGAGTCAACCAGCAGATGGAAGGTCTGTTTCCTTTTATCTGTCTATAATCCTTTTAAATAAAAATGAAATAATAAGTAAATAAATAAAAATTTTAAAAGTTTAATCCCTAAACTGAACATTCTCTAATACCTAGACTTCAATGCGTGCTTTCCTGTTCCTTTAAAAAAAAATTTTATTTATTTTTTTGAAAGGCAGAGTTACAGAGAGGTAGAGAGAGAGGCAGAGAGAGAGAGGTCTTCCATCCACTGGTTCACTCCCCACATGGCTACAACGGCCAGAGCTGTGCCAATCTGAAGCCAGGAGCCAGGAGCTTCTTCCGGGTCTCCCACACGAGTACAGAGACCCTAGGACCTGCGCCATCTTCTGCTTTCCCAGGCCACAGCAGAGAGCTGGATCGGAAGAGGAGCAGCCGGGACTTGAACCAGTGCCCATATGGGATGCCGGCCCTGCAGGTGCCTGCTTTACCCACCGCGCCACAGCGCCGGCCCCCTGCTTTCCCGTTTTCAAAGCACCCCACCATGAACAGTGCTGGAGGGGGTGAAGCAGGCCCTGCTAGGGATGAAGCACTTCACGGCGTCACGAGTGGACAGAGCCTTCCCCAGAGGGACAGCTCCAGCCGTGGGTGCTCTTTCACCGCCCACGCGAGGGACCGGGGCCTTTTCAGCACGATGGAACAGGAGACTGGGCCTTGTTACTAAGGCAACCCTGGCGCCAGTTCAAATCCTGGCTGCTCCACTTCCGATCCAGCTCTCTGCTATGGCCTGGGAGGGCAGTGGAAGACAGGCCAAGTCCTAGGGCCTCTGCACTCGTGTGGGAGACCTGGAAGAAGCTCTGGCTCCCGGTTTCTGATTGGCTTAGCTCCCGCCATTTCGGACATTCGGGAAGTGAACCAGCGGATAGAAGACCTCTCTGTCTGTCTCTCCCTCCCTGTCTGTAACTCTACCTCTCAAATAAATAAATAAATCTTTTAAAAAATTTATTTCTAAAAAATAAAAAAACTAAGGCAAGCCTGGATTACGATTCTCTCAATTGCTTTTTGTTTGACTGATTGATATTTGTTTGAGAGGTAAGATGGCAGAGAGAAAGGGAGAGGCAGAGAAAAAGGGGAAGACCTTCCACGTTTGCGACAGGTGGGGCTGGGCCAAGCTGAGGCCAGGAGACCGGACCTCCGCGCTGGTCCCTGCAGGGGCGGCAGGAGCCCATGTACACGGGCCACGACCTGCTGGCTCCCAGGCACATGAGGACGCACGGAGTGGCTGGGACGGGGACCGGGAACACTGACACGAGATGCAGGCGTCTGCCACCTCACTGGCTGCGCCACAGCGCCTGCCCCAACAGGTTTCTAAGTCAGACAACACACCTGCTCTCCAAACACCCAGACAGCAGTGAACAAAGTGAAAAGCTCCATTCCCTACTCCTCCTCCGTCCCCAGAGACAACGGCTGTGTCTGGGCACCCGCTGCCCAGCGTCGCATAGCATCCAGGACACACGCGTGTCTGCACACACGGACCCATGACAACACCGCTCTCCACCCACAACAGCTCAGAGAACAGTGCTTGTTCTTCAAAGCACAGCCTGAAAGTCTGATAAACCCCAGACCCGGGGCACAGCCCGACGGCGACGCTGTGCAAAACGCCCGAAGTCACAGCGCTGGGGCCGTGTGTGAGGCTGCCGGTCGGTCAGACCCAAGGCCCAGGGTCCAGGCCCAGGTCCGCCGCCCCCAGCACTCTGCCACCCAAACCCCGTGGCCCTGACCATCTGCTCAGCATCATCTAATCAGATGCCACGCAGAATATTCTGGAACTCTCCCACTCGGCACTTCCAGGAGTCCTCTCCCTCCCACTTTTGTACTTTGCTCTACAGCCAAACAGAAAGAAAAGAAAATCTCCAGATATGATGATCGGCAGCAGAACTGGGACTGGTGACACCAGATGTGACCAAGTGAGAGCCGAGGCTGTGAACTGGGCTTTGCCCGAAGGTGTCCCACACCCGCGTCCCCCACTCCACCAGTTGGCAAAGGGCAGCAAGCACAGGGCGGCCCCTCCGGCCAGGTGAGATCTGCTCTTGAAAGATCGTCACTGGGGCCGGCGGCATGGGCGTCGGCTCGAGTCCCGGCTGCTCCTCTTCCCATCCAGCTCTCTGCCGTGGCCTGGGGAAGCAGATGGCCCAAGTGCCTGGGCCCTGCACCCACGTGGGAGACCCAGGAGAAGCTCCTGGCTCCTGGCTTCAGATCAGCCCAGCTCCGGCCATTGTGGCCCTTTGGGGAGTGAACCAGCGGATGGAAGACCTCACTCTCTGTCTCTCCCTCTCTCTGTCTATAACTACCTCTCAAATAAAGAAATAAGTAAATAGAATCTTCAAAGCAAGAGAGAGAGAGACCTCCATGACTCTGCCTTATGACCCAGACACGCATCCCTGGCAGAGACCAGGCCTCCCTGTGCTGAAGGAAGAAACCAGGCCTCTCTGATGGCCGCCGTGGGCGCCGGCACCTGCTAGCAGGCTGGTCCTGCGGGGCTGGAAGGCGAGAGGGACCCGGTGGCCTTCGTTCTTCCCAAAGGGGCCGAGAGGACCGCAGGCCCGGTGCTGCCACGCGCACGAGGGACCTACGGTGAAGACACCCAGACGAGAACCAACCGCGCCCTCCCTGAGAACACTACGGACAGAGAGAGAATCCCGAGCCCAGCGTCAGCGCTCACCTGCACGGAACCAAAAACCACGGCACAGCCTGTGTCTCAGCCCCGAATCTGTTTTCTTTAAAAATTAACCTGTATAAAAGTGCTAATTTGCCAGGCAGCGAGACCGAGACAAGGGAGTGTGCTCCTACCAGCTGGCTCGCACCCCAAATGCCCCCAACAACGAGGGCTGGGTGTGACGGGAAGCCGTTCAGACCTCCCACAGGGGTGGCAGGACCCCTGTGGCTGCACAGTCACCGCAGCCTCCCAGGGGTCGAACCAGCAGCAAATCAGCCAGGAGCCAGACCAGGTATCTAACGTGGGGCCACACGCATCCTAACCACAGGGGAAACACCCACCCCAAAGTTTAACCATTTTTAAGGTAGCATAAGGTAACGGGGGGCCTTGGCGCGGGCACTTCGCGGATAATGTAGCAGGAACCTCCCCAGCAGCTTTTTTTTTATATACAGCTTTACTTGTTTTACTTGAAAGTGAGAGTTGCAGAGAGGGAGAGAGGGGGAGAGAGAGAGAGAGAGAGAGAGAGAGGGGGAGAGAGGGAGAGGGAGAGAGAGAGAGAGGGAGAGAGAGAGAGAGAGGGAGAGAGAGAATCAATCCTCCATTCGTCCTATTCGCTGGTCCTTTTCCCAGATAGCTGCAATGGCCAGGGCCGCACCAGGCCGAAGCCAGGAGCCAGGAGATTCATCTGGGTCCCCCAAGCACTGGCCATCCTCCACTGCTTTCCCAGGTGCATTAGCAGAGAGCTGGGTGGGAAGTGGAGCAGCCGGGACTCAAACCGGTGCCCACGTGGGATGCCGGCACTGCAGGTGGCGGCTTCACCTGCTATGCCACAGTGCCGGTGCCTCACAGACCCCTGCCAGCCAAGGCCACGGCCTACTGCAGCCCACCCACAGCCACAGCCCAGCCTCCCAGCGGCTCCTGTGGCTGGTGGAAGGATGAGGTGCCAGGGCGGTGGCCTCTGCGGTCACTCTGGTGAGCTAGACTGTTATCCTCGACAGGGGCTCCGGAGCGCAGGCAGGGCCGACACAGAGACCGTCCCGGGAGCACGCCTTTACTACGTTTTAACGTCATCCAAATCCAAAGCGGTGACAGCACGACGGGGACATCTCTGTCCCCGTCTCTGCGGCTGAAGCCAGGGCCCGTTTGTACATAAAGCAGAGATCCCAACTCAATATACTCACAGCCAGGAGTCCTGTGAGCGACAGCGATGGTCCGTCTCCCACAGCGCCACAAACGGGCCGCACGCCCAAGCTCCGACGCGAGCGCAGCGGCTGCAGCGTCAGGAACGGCTCACGGTGTCCGAGCCCTCGCTGTGCACCAACCGCGGAGTCCCCACACCCTGAGACAGCGCCTGTCACTCACTCACACACACACACACACACACACACACCCGTCGACAGCCGGGCGAGCTGCGGCTCTCAGGGTCAACAGTCTGGTCTCACGTCAGATGCTCATTTACAACCTAGGGCAGCGCTCGCGGGTCCTGGGTGGGTGTGAGTCGTGCAGCAACACAGTCCAGCCCCGTTCTTGCCACGCGGCCCCTCGGGGACGCCCAGCCCAGGCTGCAGCAGCTCCTGGCTGTTCCCACGCCAGGAGCCAAAGGCACCGCGAGAGAAGCAGCAGACGGAAGTCCAGGGCAGGCCGGGCCGCTGAGCCCGAACACAGCACTGGCAGTCAGGATCTTCCCCTCTGGAGCCCGGTGCTGGGCACGGCGGCTCGAGCCACCACGGGCAAGGCCAGCACCTCACGTGGGCACCAGCTCAAGTCCCAGCTGCTCCACTTCTGGTCCAGCTCCCTGCTAACGCACCTGGGAAAGCGGAGGATAACAAAAGTGCTTGGGCCCCTGCGCCCACATGGGAGACCCGGATGGAGTTCCAGGCTCCCGGCTCCAGCCTGGCCCAGCCCTGGGTGAAGATCCTTCTCCCTCTCTCTCTGCCTTTTGCTCTGTATCCCTTTCAAATACATAAATTATTTTTTATTTTATTATTTTTAAAATATTTATTTATTTACTTGAAAGAGTCACAGAGAGGCAGAAGCAGAGGCAGAGAGAGAGAGAGAGAGAGAAAGAGAGGTCTTCTATCCACTGGTTCACTCCCGAAATGGCCACAACGGCTGGAGCTGGGTCAATCCAAAGCCAGGAGCCAGGAGCTTCCTCCAGGTCTCCCACGTGGGTGCAGGGGCCCAAGGACTTGGGCCATCTTCCACTGCTTTCCCAGGCCACAGCAGAGAGCTGGATTGGAAGAGGAGCAGCTGGGTCTCACATCAGCGCCCATATGGGATGCCGGCACTGCCGGCGGTGGCTTTACCTGCTACGCCACAATGCCGGCCCTCAAATAAATAAATCCTGACCAAAAATATTCTTCCTCTCCCTGGAGAACTGTATGGGAGAAGACAAACAGGACACACACGAACACACCTGTCACAAAGGACACACATGAACACGCCTGTCACAAAGGACACACATGAACACGCCTGTCACAAAGGACAGACACTAAAACAGGACACACACTAACACGCCTGTCACAAAGGACACACATGAACACGCCTGTCACAAAGGACACACACGAACACGCCTGTCACAAGGGACACACACTTCCTGTGCTCGAGGAGCGCGGCAGGACAGGGAAGGAAGGCCGGGAGGGAAAGGGGGCCGGGGTGCCAGGACCAGGCAGGGCCCGTGAGGCCAGACCCGGGGTGGTGGCAGGAGGGGCCTGAGCAGGAGTCGGCCACACAGTGAGTCAGCTCCAGTCCTCCAGAAAGTCACACGTGGGGGCGGCCTGCAAAGTGACAGGTGCAGTGAGGTCTCCGAGTCCCACCGCAGCTCTCGGCCCCGTCACACACTGGCCACGGCCCGCCCACAGGTGCACCGGGCAGTTCCTCCACACTTCCGAACGTCATCACCCTCACGGGAGCCCTCAGCCCCTACCAGGCCAGGGGCCCTGCTGGTTACGGGCTGGCGGAGCCACAGAAGAGGGCAGCCCGCCGCCTCGCCAGCCCAGCCTCTGGAGTAACAACCATCCGCGTTCTTCCTAGGTCCGTGTCTCACCCCAGACGGGTGCCGGAGTCAGCAATACACGTGCTGGCACAGGGCAGCAGTTCACTGAGACGCTCCGCAAAGACTAGCAACCCCACACAGGGCTGGTGCACACCCCACCCAGCTCCCTGCTAATAACCTGGGGAAAGCAGGAGGACGGCCCAAGAGCCTGGGCCACTGCCACCCACGTGGAGACTGCGGTACAGTCCCCAGCTCCTGGCTCCAGCCTGGCCCGGCCCTGGCCACCGAGGCCATCCGGGGAGTGAACCAGCAGACGGAGGATCTCTCTGTATCTTCCCGT
This sequence comes from Lepus europaeus, assembly GCF_033115175.1. Classification (NCBI taxonomy): domain Eukaryota; kingdom Metazoa; phylum Chordata; class Mammalia; order Lagomorpha; family Leporidae; genus Lepus; species Lepus europaeus. The sequence continues at coordinate 90,120,176 of NC_084842.1, read as the reverse complement.
CTCTCTCTCTTTCAAAATAAATAAATGTTAAAAAAAAAAAAATCCTGAAATGGAGGTGGAGGAGCAGTAACTCTTGGACCGCGGTCTGGGGCCACCACGCAGCTGTGATGAGCTTCTGGTTAGCGGCTGTGGGTTCCTAAGGGAGCCGAGGACCAAGGCCGCCAGGCTCCGAGAGTGACCGGGCCCTGGCTGTGTGGTGCTCCCCTGCCCGGCGTGCCCCGCCAACAGGCCAGCGGTGAGCACAAACGCCCCCCTCAGAGCCCTGGCTCCTGGCGTCACTGTGCGAACCGGGTGGGCTCTGCTCCGACGGGCTCTGGGGAGTGACGGTCCACTTGCCAGGAAGAGGGAGAGAAGCAGGGTGAGGCGTCTGGGGCTGACGGCACTGCAGACACAGAAGCACTACCAGCCCTGCAGAAGGCGCAGACTGGGCCACGCTGCGCGTGCACCTGGACGAGACAGGAGGGCCGCACGCCCAGGCCCAACGCCGGCCACCCCTGCGCTGCGGGGCTCCTGTGGCCGTGAGCCCATTTTTTTCAAGTGTTCAAAATTATCTTATAATCAGGAGAACAGAGCACGTTTCTTATTCTCTCAGGTCGGGCTGTGGCGCCACGGCTGGGCACCAAAGCTGCCGTCTGCACCCTAGTCCTGCCTAGGCCCAGCCACCCGGGGGGATAACCGCCACGGACCAAGCGTTTGGGGTGCGATCAGCCAGCACGGCAAGTGCTGTCTCCTGGTTTTGGCTCTGGCCCCGGCCGTCTCTCCTAAAACACACAGGCTGGGGAGCAGAAAGCTGGGGTGACGGCCTGCCGTCACGGCTCCAGCCCGGGACACCCCACCCTCGGGGCCAGGAAGCCACAAACACGCCTCAGAGGGACCCCCGCCCCACCCCACGGGGGGACGCCTCACCGCCCCAGGGGCCCCACTCCCCTTGCAGCCCAGGGTCCTCACCTGCAACCCAGGGGCCCTCCCCAGCCCGGCGCCCCCCAACTCCCCTCACAGCCCGGCGACACCGCCACCGGGCGCCCCTCACAGCCAGGGGTCCCCACACAGCCCGGGGTCCCCCACAGACCAGGGTCCCCACACGACCCAGGGCCCTCCCCCGGCCCGGCGCCCCCCAACTCCCCTCACAGCCCGGCGACACCGCCACCGGGCGCCCCTCACAGCCAGGGGTCCCCACACAGCCCGGGGTCCCCACACAGCCCGGGGTCCCCCACAGACCAGGGTCCCCACACGACCCAGGGCCCTCCCCCGGCCCGGCGCCCCCCAACTCCCCTCACAGCCCGGCGACACCGCCACCGGGCACCCCTCACAGCCCGGGGTCCCCACACAGCCCGGGGCCCTCCCCCAGCCCGGGGTCCCCACACAGCCCGGGTCCCCACACAGCCCAGGGTCCGCACACAGCCCGGGGTCCCCCACAGCCCGGGGTCCCCACACGGTCCGGGGTCCCCCACACAGCCCGGGGTCCCCCCCAGCCCAGGGTCCCCACACAGCCCGGGGTCCCCCCCAGCCCGGGGTCCCCACACGGTCCGGGGTCCCCCACAGCCCGGGGTCCCCCACAGCCTGGGGTCCCCACACAGCCTGGGGTCCCCCCCAGCCCAGGGTCCCCACACGGTCCGGGGTCCCCCACACAGCCCGGGGTCCCCACAGCCCGGGGTCCCCCCACAGCCCGGGGTCCCCCACAGCCCAGGGCCCTTCCCCGGCCCGGCGTCCCCCGACTCCCCTCACAACCCAGCGACACCGCCACCGGGTGCCCCTCACAGCCCGGGGTCCCACACAGCCCAGGGCCCTCCCCCGGCCCGGGGTCCCCCACAGCCCGGGGTCCCCCACAGCCCAGGGCCCTCCCCAGCCCGGGGTCCCCCACAGCCCGGGGCCCTCCCCAGCCCGGGATCCCCCACAGCCCGGGGTCCCACACAGCCCGGGGTCCCCCACAGCACGGGGTCCCCCACAGCTCAGGGCCCTCCCCCAGCCCGGGGTCCCCACACAGCCGGGGGTCTCCACACAGCCCGGGGTCCCCCCCAGCCCGGGGTCCCACACAGCACGGGGTCCCCCACAGCTCAGGGCCCTCCCCCGGCCCGGGGTCCCCCACACAGCCGGGGGTCCCCACACAGCCCGGGGTCCCCCACAGCACGGGGTCCCCCACAGCTCAGGGCCCTCCCCCGGCCCGGGGTCCCCACACAGCCCGGGGTCCCCACACAGCCCGGGGCCCTCCCCCGGCCCGGCCCCCTCCCGCCCCGCCCCGCAGCACGCACGCGCCCCGGCCGCCGCCCCGCACCTGGCGCAGTCGGGCCTCGGCGGCGCCGCCCTGCAGCCGCTGGAGCTGCTCCCGGGAGCGCGCCACCTGCTCCAGCAGCGCGTCCACGAGCGACGGCGCCGCGCCTCCCTCGAGCGCGGCCAGGCGGGCGCGGAGGCGTGCGACGAGGGCCTCGCGGGCGGTCAGCTGGTCCTGGAGGAGCCGCAGCTGCTGGCCGGCCTCGTGGTACAGGCCGCAGAGCGTGGCCGCGGCGCCCGAGGCCCTCGCCCGGCCTCTCGAACCCTCGTCCCCGGACATGGTTGCGGGCCTGCCGGGTGGGCGCGCGGCCGCTGGCAACTTCCGCGCCCGACCCGGCGGGACTTCGGCCTTCCGGGAATTTCCCCCGGCCGGGCCGGCCCGACCCAGCCAGGCCCGCCCCCGCCGGGACCTGGCTCCTCCCCCAGCCGAGAGCCCGCCCCGCCGGGACCTGGCTCCTCCCCCGGCCGAGAGCCCGCCCCGCCGGGACCTGGCTCCTCCCCGACCCGGCCAGGCCCGCCCCCTCCGGGACCTGGCTCCTCCCCCAGCCGAGAGCCCGCCCCGCCGGGACCTGGCTCCTCCCCGACCCGGCCAGGCCCGCCCCCGCCGGGACCTGGCTCCTCCCCCAGCCGAGAGCCCGCCCCGCCGGGACCTGGCTCCTCCCCGACCCGGCCAGGCCCGCCCCGCCAGGACCTGGCTCCTCCCCGACCCGGCCAGGCCCGCCCCCGCCGGGACCTGGCTCCTCCCCGACCCGGCCAGGCCCGCCCCCGCCGGGACCTGGCTCCTCCCCGACCCGGCCAGGCCCGCCCCCGCCGGGACCTGGCTCCTCCCCCAGCCGAGAGCCCGCCCCGCCGGGACCTGGCTCCTCCCCGACCCGGCCAGGCCCGCCCCCGCCGGGACCTGGCTCCTCCCCCAGCCGAGAGCACGCCCCCGCCGGGACCTGGCTCCTCCCCGACCCGACCAGGCCCGCCCCCGCCGGGACTTGGCTCCTCCCCGACCCGGCCAGGCCCGCCCCGCCGGGACCTGGCTCCTCCCCCAGCCGAGAGCCCGCCCCGTCGGGACCTGGCTCCTCCCCCGGCCCAGGGCCCGCCCCCGTCGGCCTCCGGCTCCGCCCCCGGCCCAGGGCCCGCCCCCGTCGGCCTCCGGCTCCGCCCCCGGCCCAGAGCCCGCCCCCGTCGGCCTCCGGCTCCGCCCCCGGCCCAGGGCCCGCCCCACCGACACCCGGCTCCGCCCGCCGCCGGGAGCCCTGCGCGCCCTGCGACCCCTGCCCCAGTTGAGGGCTCGTCCCTGCAGTGTGGACCACCCGGCCCTGCGGAGCTACCTAGGAGCCGGGGTTCGGCAGCGTCTGCGGAGCTGCGGAGGGCGCGCTGGAGACCACCCCCGCGTGTGGGTCTGCGTCAGCCGCCCTGGGAGCGCCAGGGAGAGGCGAGGATGTTCCAAGGGCTGCGCTCCCAGCGCCGAACGCGCGCCCTGCCTTGAGTCACTCGCGGACACCGAGCCCGGGGGCTGCCACCCCCGTCCGGGGCGCTGGCGTGGCGCTGGCTGTTGGGACCCGGCCCCTTGGTGGGTGTGGCAACCTTGGTGCAGGGGTGGCAGGGTCCCCCGCTTCCTGGACACAAGGCTGCCGCGCCTGCTGATGCCAGACGCACATGGGGGCCTTCCGAGCTCTCGGCTCAGGATCTGGTGTCCCCGCCCGTCTGTCCGCCCTCGGCCGCGTGCTGTCCTCTCCCGCGACAATTCGGGCCCAGCCGGGAGCGGAATCCCAGGGTCGGTCAAGGGAGCAGCCCCGCCCGTGAGTCAGCACCCTCTCCAGGGGCTGGGTGCGGTGGGACTCGCCCAGCAAACGCAGGTCGGCATGGCGCACTCTGATTGGCTGGGGCAGGTGTGGGGGAGTTAAATGGAGCTGGCTCAGAGCTGTTAGAGGCAGGAAGGTCCTCAGGGCGGGCGCTAAATGGGTGGCCTGTGGCAGGTCACTCAGAGCCTCCAGCCCTCCAGCCCTCCAGCACCGCTGGGGCGGTCGGGGTTTGGGGATCAGAGTCTTCGGCTTCTGGGGTGGCCGGCCTCCGGCAAGGCTGCCTTCCTTCTGGCCCCCACACTCTCCGTGGAGTCCCTCCGATGCACGGACTAGGCTGACCTTCCTCCCCAAGACGTCCCACTACAGACGTGCTGAGGCATGGCCCCAGCCACCAGGTCACGAGAGACACGGGGCTGTTGTCTTGGCCGCTTTGGGACAGCTTGCGCCCAACAACAGGAGATAACAACTAAAGTATCACTCTGCTCCCACAGAACCGGAAACACTGACATTTCCGCACAAACAGGATGGCCACTCACTCTAATCAGGGAAGACCGCGCGGCTGTTCAAGTCACCACCAGCAGGACTTGCACCAGGGCTGACCCTCTGAGTGTGGCCACAGGCTGGGCCGGAGAGAGAGGAGGGGTCTGACCAGGAGGGCAGCAGACGGCCAGAGGTTGGGCTGCCTTCGGGGCCAGTGAGGGACTGGGGTTTCCAGCAGGTGACGAGGTGGGAGGCCACTTCCTACACTGATGGGGCACTGTCCATCTGCCTCGCTCCAAGCTCCTCCCCGAGCCTTTCCTGCACGTCCTCTGAGGGCCTGCCCCTTTCTGCGGCCTCCCTCCCCTTCTGTCTGGATGTTGTGATCCTCACAGGGCCAGGGCCACAGGTGGACACACACTCCTTCTTCCCCAGGGCCTGCGGTCACTCCTGGACACACAGCCTAGCAGAAGGGGGAAGGGGCCTCTCCGGGAGTGTCCACCAGGGGGCGATGCGGCCCGCCCTCCCAAGACAAGGGGAGCGTGCTCCAGGAGGGAGGGTCGGCGGAGGCTTCTCCGTCTATCTTGTAACAAGGGTGCAGCTTATTTTATTTTTTAAGATTTTATTTGTTATTTGAGAGGTAGAGTTATAGACAGTGAGAGGGAGAGAGAGAGGTCTTCTATCCGCAGGTGCACCCCTCACATTTGCCCCAAGAGCCGGAGCTGCGCCGATCCGAAGCCAGGAGCCAGGAGCTTCTTCCAGGTCTCCCACACGGGTTCAGGGGCCCAAGCATCTGGGCCGTCTTCCACTGCTTTCCCAGGCCACAGCAGAGAGCAGGATCAGAAGAGGAGCAGCCGGGACTTGAACTGGCGCCCCTATGGGATGCTGGTGCTGCAGGTGGAGGAGTAGCCTACTGTGCCACAGCGCCGGCCCCAAGGGTGCAGTTTGTTCCTGGTGGGGCGCAGAGTCCCGGGACTGAGGTGGGAGTCTCCTCAGAGGGTCTTTTCCGAGCTGTCCTGTGATGTTAGCTGCGATGCTAATGACAGGGTAACAAGCCCAAGGTAATTAAGGGAGTGAGACGGCTGATGGTATGGCTGCCTTTTCTGGAAGTTGCCAACTGGGTGGTTCTGAGTTGTGCAGCTCTGCAAAGCTCTGTTTGGGTCCAGCTGTCTGCTGGTGCCCACATCTCCACACCTGGGTGTCACTGAACCCTGGACACCCCCACGCCTCTGCCTGGCTGTTCCTGGGCCGTGGCATCGGCCAGCAGCCCAGAGCGCCTTGTGCCATCACGCAACAACCTTGTTTGTCTCAGAGGTGGAGACACCCCATCTGTTCCCAGCACGCCCCCAGCAAGCGCTCTGAGCCCCAGGCCTCTGGGTGGCGAGTGCAGCCCTATCCAGTGGCTTCCCCGGCCCCAAGGAGGTGAGCAAGCCGCTCCCCTCTCTCCCTGTAAGACAGGATGGGGAGCTCACAGCTCTGGCTCTGCAGGAGGGGGGCCTGGCCAGGGTGCGTTCCCTGGATCTGGCCAGGGTGCGTTCCCTGGATGAGCTCGGTGCTAACTCGTCTCCATGGCGATCGCCCCGTCCTCCCAGTGGCAGGTCCCCTCCCTGCTGCCACAGAACCCACACCAGCCTTCCTGCCTGCTGTCTCCCTACAGGGCAGGCGCCCACCACGCCTGAGTCTGACTTGTAGGCAGGGCGACTGCTCCCCTGGCGTGTGCACCCGGGAGTGCAGGCAGAGCTCACGGGCAGGCCAGGATGGCCTGAGGATGCAGGGAGGCTGCAGGCCTCAGAACATGGGCCAGGCTTGTCTGCGGCCATGCAGGGAACTCAGGGGCGATCCGGCCTTCCGGGCTGCTGTGCAGGTCTACTCACCAAGGAGCCGGGATGGAGTGTGGCGGCCACGCTGCGGCACAGTGGCTGAGTCACCGCCTGCAGTGCCGGCATCCCATGTGGGAGCAGCATTTCAGGCCTCAGCTGCTCTGCTTCCAGTCCGGTGATGCACCGGGGAAGGCGGCGGGGGATGGCCCAAGCGCTTGGGCCCCTGCCACTCTTGTGGGAGACCCGGATGGAGCTCCAGGCTCCTGGCGTGGGCTTGGTCCAGCTGCAGTTGCTGTGGCCATTTGGGGAGTGAACTGGTGGATGGAAAACCTCGCTCGCTCTCTCCCCATTTTCCCTTCTCTCTGTAACTCTGCTTTTCAAATAAAGAGATAAATCTTTAAATAGCACATTTACAATGACTAAAATGGTTGATTAAAAAAAAAAAAAAGGACCCTGCTTGTGACCCCCACAGCAGAGGGCCTGGCTCAAGCCCTGGCTCAGCTTCCGGTCCAGCCTCCTGCTAGTACGCTCCCTGGGAGGCAGCAGGTGCAGGCTCAAGTGCCTGGGTCCCTGCCGCCCGCGTGGGAGACCCAGAACTCCAGGTTCCAGCCACTGACCTGGCCCAGCGCCGACTGTTGTAGGTATTTGGAGAGCGAACCGGTAGGTGGAAGATCTCTGTCTCTGATTGTCAAGTGAAGTGAAAAATAAGTGAATACAAGTATTTCCCAGAAGCAAAGAGAAAATTGTGTATTCATGAAGAAGAATTCAGCACTATCAATGTGGCGCTGGCATCCCATATGGGTGCTGGTTTGGAAAAATTGTTATTAAGTTCAGTTGGTGGGGGCCAGCGCCGTGGCTCACTTGGCTAATCCTCCGCCTGCGGTGCCGGCACACCGGGTTCTAGTCCCGGTTGGGGCACCAGGTATGTCTCGGTTGCTCCTCTTCCAGTCCAGCTCTCTGCTGTGGCCTGGGAGTGCAGTGGAGGATGGCCCAAGTGCTTGGGCCCTGCACCCGCATGGGAGACCAGGAGGAAGCACCTGGCTCCTGGCTTCGGATCAGTGCAGCGCGCTGGCTGTAGCAGACATTTGGGGGGTGAACCAACGGAAGGAGGACCTTTCTCTCTGTCTCTCTCTCTCTCTCTCACTAACTCTGCCTGTCCAAAAAAAAAAAAAAAAAAAGGATCAGTTGGTGGGGCCGGCACTGTAGCATAGCGAGTAAAGCTGCCACCTGAAGCGCAGGGAATCCATATGGGCGCCAGTTCGAGTCCCGGCTGCTCCACTTCCTATCCAGCTCACTGCTCTGGCCTGGGAAAGCAGTAGAAGATGGCCCAAGTCCTTGGGCCCCTGCACCCATGTGGGAGACCTGGAGGGACTCAGCTCCGCTGTTGCGGCCATTTAGGGAGTGAACCAACAGATGGAAGACCTTTCTCTCTCTCTCCCTCTCTCCCTCTCTCCCTCTGCCTTTTTGTAACCCTGCCTTTTAAATAAATAAATAAATCCTTTTTTAAAAAAGAATGAAATTTAGGGACTATAAAGAGCTTTTGGAAACTAAAAATACCAAAAATATTGAAAAACAGTCGAATTGGAAGATAAGAAAGAAAGAAGAAAAATGTTTTAAAATCTCCTTGGGAGGCAGAGAGACACACAGACAGACAGACAGAAAGACAGAACTCCCGCCCACCAGTGCACTCCCCAGACGCCTGGTGCCAGCCAAGGCTGCTGCCTCACAGGCGCTGGGTCAGCAGGAGGCAGGTGACCTAACCACCAGGCCAGTGCCCGCCCAGACTGCGGGCCGCTAGCGAGGGCAGAGCCCTGAGCTGGAAGGCAAGTAGCTGAGCAGCGGCCCAGGGGCGCAACCTCTGCATGGCAGCGAGATCAGCAGCGAAACCCAGAAACCGTGAACCCCCACGCAGCTTCCTGGTGAACGCTCAGGGCCAAGAATGGAAACGGATGTGCTCTGGAGGCCCCAGAGAGGGGTCTGAGGCCCCTGGAGAGCAAGCAAAGACGCCAAGGGGTGCACAGGGAGAGGACAGTGCCGTCCAGGCCACAGGGCCGGAAGGCCCAGAGCGCCCAGCAGCAACGCCGGAGGCACCCGTATTCCGAAGCTAAACGTTTTCCAAGCCCAGCCTGTACTCGGCCAAGCCAATGTTTTCAGTGAGTTTTCATTACTTACCTGCAAATTATGCACAGATCCCTAGGAGATCGGTTCTCTTGGAATAAGCCCATTTTGACTCATAGCACAGCGCAAAGGTGAAAAATAAGATTTCAATTTTCACAAAGAAAAAACTGACAAATCATGGAATTTTTTTACAAAATACAAAGTGGACCCTGTTTTTGCATGTAACAGCTGCTGGCTTGGTTTCGTTCTGTTACATACCAGGACTTTTTTTCTTTTTTAAGATTCTTTTTTATTATTGTTTGTTTGAAAGGCAGAGTTACATAGAGAGGGAGACAGAGGTCTCCACCCGCTGGCTCACTCCCCAAATGGCCACAACAGCTGGGGCTGGCCAGGCCACAGCCAAGTGCCTGGAACTGCATCTGGGTCTCCCATGGGGGTGCAGGGGCCCAAGGACCTGGGCCATCTCCTGCTGCTTTTCCCAGGCCATTAGCAGGGAGCTGGATTGGAAGAGGAGCAGCTGGGACTCAAACCAGTGCTTATGGGATGCTGGCCCTGCATGTGGGACTTCAGCGGCTACATCACAGCACTGGCCTCACATACACACCAAGATTTGCCACGATAGTGAAGGGACGGTGGGGCAGGATGACAAAAGCCATCAACACCACGCACATTTCTCCTTGAGAGCAGTCACCGTGTGCCACCACGCTAGTGGCAGGTGCTGGGGCGTAGTAGGCTAAGCCGCTGCCTGCAGTGCCAGCGTCCCATTTGGGCACGGGTTCCTGTCCTGGCTGCCCCTCTTCCAATCCAGCTCTCTGCTGTGGCCTGGGAAAGCAGTGGAAGATGGCCCAAGTCCCTGGGCCCCTGTACCCGCATGGGAGACCTGGAAGAAGCTCCTGGCTCCTGGCTTCGGATCAGCTCAGCCCCGGCCATTGGGGCCATTTGGAGAGTGAGCCAGCGGTTGGAAGACCTCTCTCAGTCTGTAACTCTACCTCTCAAATAAATAAATAAAACTGATGCTTTAATCCGGCCTGTCGAGCTGTCCTCCCCATGGCCAGCGTCTCCACGCTACAACGGTGTCTTCTCCTTCAGCCCGCCCTCCGGAGAGCACAGTTGGAGTCCTGGCAGTGCTTTGCTCCCTTGGAGGGTTTTGCACACTTCCCATCCTCCACACGGATGTCACCGTACTCACCAAGAGACGGGCGGTCAGAGTGCTGTGGCAAGGGGGTTGGCTCTTACCGATTTTCCCAGAGCCGCACTTACAGATTGGCTCACTTACGACTCCAGGCTCAGGTGTCCCGGCCAGTGTGCAGCACCCTCGGCGACGCCTTGCTGAGCTTAGCAAAGGTGCCCCTGAGGATCCGGTGAATCCAAAGAAGTTGCAACACTTTCCCACACCGGGACCCACACCGCTGACGCCTCTGACCCTGGCAGTGGTCATTTGGGCTCTGCAGGTGCACAGGCATTGCCAGCGTCCCTGGCCAGCCTCAGTTCTGCCCGCTGCCCTGCTCGTTGGGACGCGCTCACCTTCTTCACGGAGAAGCTTCCTCCTTGCCTTTCCAGGCACTTGACCCTCAGCTCTGCACCCCAGGAAGCTGCTTCCTCTCTGCAGCACCCCCACAGTTCCCGCCAACGATGGTAGTGATGCTAGAGGAGCCATACTGCAGAATGACAAAGCCTCGAAAGATGGGGGTCCCCCCAGAACGAGGGAGCAGACTGAGAGGGCGGACGTGGTGGGGTCAGGAGGCCGGAGGCTCTGCAGAGGGCGAGGTTAGAGGAGCCGACGGAGCTCCGGTGCCCCCGGGGGACAAGGGGAGATTTGGGCATTTGGCAGATTCGGGAAACAAGAAATACGCAGAGGTCGCTAGGATGCAGTCCGTGGCCCCGGTGTCCGAGCTCCGTGGCTTCTGCTCTGGACGAAAGGTGCCGTCATGGTTCCATGAGCAGCAATGTGAGTGTCACCCAGGACAGCAGGTGCAGCGGGGAGGCCCGGAGGCAGCCTCGGTGGGCAGGGGGCGCGGCCAGGCATCTCGGGTTCATCTCGAGTCCGTCGGATGGGCCGGAGGGTGGCACATTTGGACGGAGGTCACCTCGGGGCTGGCCAGCACATTTAGGGTGGGAATCAGGGGCAGGTCCACTCTCAAGGATAGATGGTGGAAAGCGAAAGAGTCCCCTAGGGCTTGGGCCCCACCTGGACTCACAGACCTGGCGGTGGTGGAGGGGGTGGCTCAGCCTGTGCTGGGCTGACTCCCTCATTCAGCCCTGCCGAAGCAGCCTGGTCCTGCCAGGGGGCCCGGGCTCCGGCCAGACCTCGGGTGTCACCTGCAGCCCCTCTCTGGGGAGCCTCCCAGCTTGCCCACCCACCTGGTCCTGTAGGGCTCTGTGGTCACACAGGGCGCCTCACACCCTCGTGTCGCAGTGTCCACCCCTGCTGGGTGGGGAAAGGCTGGCCACCCTCCCTGGTCCCACGCCCCACGTGGGCTTCCCCTTCCAGACCCCAAGCTTTCTTGGAGGTCACGGGGGGTGGCAGGAGACAGGGCAGGGGATAGGAGGGGTGGAGGGGGGAGGCAGGCAGGAAAGGTTCTCTGTGTACAAACACCCCAAACCCCAGCCTCCCCCCAGTGAGCCCCGGAAACGGGACCCAGAATAGAACGGGCTGCTTTCAAGCTCCAAATAGGGTTCCGGGCCGAGAGCAGGGGTGTTTGGTGTAAAAATAGAAAAGTGAGCAAGTGCGTGGGCCCGAGTCTTCCACCCACAGGCCGTGTTTTTAAATAGAACTTCCTAGTGCAGCCTAACTCACACTGCTTATGGCTGCAGAAACTGATCACCCAGACCTCCCAGAGGGAGGAGCCAGCCCTGGCCTGGGGGTGACGATGGCCAGTCGGGCAGGGGCAGGGCAGGAGTGCTGGTTCCGTCTTTCTTCCTGTGGTCCAGGTCATCGGGCTCTGTCCTCAGCATTCAGACCGCACCCTGGCTCGGGATGACCGAGAAGCCATGCCTGTCTTGGGCACTAGGGGTCGCAGGCGAGCTGGACACCAGCCCCGCCCTCCGGGAGCTCCCAGGCTGGGCCAAGCCCGGAGCTGCCTGAGCCCTGTCCTGGGGTGTGGCCGTGGGGATGGGGTGAGGGATGTAGGTGGACATGTGCTCCTGGCGGTGGGCGTCTAGGGAGGCCTCCTGCGGGGGGATGATCCCTAGCTGGCTCTCCAGGGCGTGAGCAGTCAGGCTACCCGGTGCAGAGCACTCTGGCCTGGAGCCTGCTCCAGACCTGACCAGGCCCCTGGACCCCCAAGTACCATAGCTTCCCTGCCAGTGACCCCTCTCTGGCCTTGACTCCTCCTCTGCCCTCTCCCCTTCGTTCTCAACAAGGAGAAAGCCCCCCCACCTCTCACCCACAGTAAGGCCCACGCTGCCTTCCACCCTGGCCTCCTGGCGGCTCCAGCACCCGGCTGTCCCTCCTCCTAGACCACCTGCAGTCCATCTCCACGCCCACAGCGCCCACCGGCCCCGAGGGCCCCCCTCCTGGGAAACCCCTGCCCCTAACAGTGATATGTGTCCGAAAGTACACGTGCCCCTCGCCCCACATCCCAACCAGGCTGCTGTAGGTGTTGGGGAAATGGAGCCTCGGCTGTTTCCTGGGCCTCGCAGGGTTGAGCCAGACCCTGGGCCAACGTCCCTCTTGGAAGTGGCTGGAAATGTCCAGCAGGTCGTTGGGAAACAGGCTCCCTGCAGGCCCCCTCCACAGGAGTCAGGCCCAGGGGGCAGGGACTGAGCCCGGACAGCGCCTTTTCCCCTGGGGGTCACCATGAGGCAGGCTGAGCACCTACTGTGCGCTGGTCACGGCGCCCACCCTCCCCTTCTCGGGCCGAGCACGGTACGGAGGGCTCCGCTCACCCTGGCCGAGGGCCCAGGCCCAGCCTCGCGCCAAGCTCGGAGCCACGGCTCTCGCGGGCGCCCTCGGTTCCCGGCCGGGCCAGGGCTGGGGGCGGGGCCTGGCCAGGAGGCGGGGCCTCGTTAGGAAGCGGGCGGGGCCGGGCGGACGGAGCTGGGGCCGGCCCGGAGCGAGGGGCCGGGCGCGGAGACACGGGCGGGCCCGCGGGCTGGGAGCCGACTCCGACGGGTGAGCCGCGGCGGCGGGGCGCGGCGCGGTTCCTGGGCCCCCGGGGTCGTCTCGGTGGCGGGCGGGGGTCGGCCTGGGCGCGACGGGCACCGCCTGAGCGAGCGAGCGGGGCGGGGCGGGGCGGAGGACGTTCGGCCACCCCGCTGGCGACCCTTGCTGGGTGCTCCCCCGGGACACGACCCTCCCTACCCGGCCCCGAGGGCTCCGAGGGCTCCGGCGGGGAACCGGCTCCCTCCTCCCCCGGGAATCCACGCTTTCTTCCCCCGACTGTCCGGTCCACGAAGGCGAAGGCGGGAGAAGAGCCACCTGTGGGCGCTGATTCACACTGAAGTGTGAGTGACTGACAGCCCGGGGCTCTGGGAGAGGCCTGCGGAGAGGAGGGGGTGGGGGGCTGGGGGCTCCTCTGCTGCTTCCGGCAGCTCCCTCCCACGGAGCCCCCTGCCTCTCTGGGTGACTGTGTGCCTCTTTGCGCTGACACTGGTGACAGCCGTGCCTCGGGGCCTGAAGTGGCCCTGGCCTGCGACCAGTGCTCCGTGAGGGACGTGGGGTCCGGGTGTGGACAGCACACCTGTGATCTTGCAGGCTGTGCGCATGGCCTGGCTTGAAGAGACTCTGGAAATGTCACCTGTGCTGGGGCTAGAACTTGGGTCACAACAGCCTTGGGGCCAGGCTAGGAGCAGGACTCACTGTAGGTGGCTCATGTGACCCTTGCCCCGTGGCTCTGGCTCTGCTCCACACCCCCTCCTGTCCTTTACCCAGACAGCGTGGCCGAGGACCCTGCGTCCAGTTCCTCTCCTGAGAGCTGGGCTGCCGAAGGGGTGACAGCTCTGTCCAGCTCCCTTCCCTCCCTGGCTCTGCTCCGGCCGGGGACACCCAGCCCAGTCCAGGAGCTGATGGTCAGGGCCGTCGGGCAAGAGGGGTGCCGACAAGGGGCCTGGCCTTTCCAGGAAGGAGCCCAGGCCGTTGGGGGTCAGGGAGGAGCCCGGCCAGGAGATGGCCGGGGACAGCGGGAGGGAGGGTGGCCCTTCTTGTTGACAAGTTTGGAGGAAGTCGGGTGCTGGGTCGGTCCCAGCAGCTCCCCGTCCACGTGGGTGTGCACGTACACAGACTGATGGCCAGTGGGTCACAGAGGGACGGGATGGGGGACAGACTCGGGCTGGCTTCCTGGGTTCACCGCCCACGTAGCTGAGCCAGCAGAGCCTCGTGAGGGTAGTGAGCGCTCTGCCCCGTGCGTGCGGCTGGGGGTCCAGGGCTGCTGGAGACACGCGGACGGTGCTCAGTGGCCTTCAGCCCCTGTGGGTGCTTCCCCTGGCCCTCAGGGCTGTGTGCGCTGGCAGACAGTGGGCACCTCTAGGCCACCTCTGCTTGGGGTGGAGGTGGGGCAAGGCCGGCCTGGGAAAGCCCGGGGCAAAGGGCAGGCTCCCAGGTTCCCGCCACCCCCACTGGTGTGCTGGGCAAAGACCCGGCTATGAAGCGTGGCCAGTGGCCGGAGCCACCGGAGACTTGGCCAGCACGGGCAGCCTGGGCAGCGGGGAGCAAAGGCAGGCTGGCTGAGGCGGGGCTGCATCAGGGTCAGGAGTGCGGGCTTGTGTGGCCAAGAGCAGTGCTCTCTGTGTCCCAGGGGACAGCCAGGAAGACTGGGACAAAGGCTGGTGACAGATGCCTGGGGGTGGGCAGAGAGAGGGCCCCAGGTGGGTGGCCCTTCCCCAGAAGGCCTCTTGAGCCCTCCGGTGGCCAGGCCTGGGCACCCCAGGACTGGGGACACTCCCACGGGCGGGCTGCCTGAGTCTGAGTCGCGGGGGGCGTTTTGGGCTCATTGCCTGGCCACCCTCCCTGGGGCACTGGAACCCTCCTGCTCACGGGAGAGCAGACAGCCTCATGTCCAGGGTGAGGCAGACACTGCTCAGCCGTGGGCCAGGAGACCCCAGCCTCGGCTTCCTATCCCGTACAACAGGGGCCGTAGCAGCCCCCAGTGTGGGCCACACCGCTGGGTCTGGCTCTGTGCCGGCTCCTGGCTGCGCTCCAGGGGTGATGTGAATGAAGTGTAAGCCCAGGCTAGGGGCTGCTGGAGCCATGGCGTGGCACAGGGGTTCAGGGCGAGGAAGCAGCGGTCCTTGAGTCTTCGTGGGTTCCCAGGAGGGGATGAAGGTGCCCCAGCTGCGCCCTCTCTTTCCTTCTCCCCCGACGCTGAAACTTCCAGGAGCCCAGCTCTCCAGGCTGCTGGCGGAGTCAGCCCCCGCTGTCACCTGCCCCAGGTCACAGTCCAGGCTGGATCTGCTGGTGACCCGCGGCCCACATGGGCTGGCCGCGTGGGCCTCTGGTCCCTGGTGTATACTTCACAGCTGGCTTGTGGGAAGAGTGTGGACCTGGCCGCCCGGGGCGCTGTTTAGGGAGGGCAGTGGGGCCCTGAGGGTTGGCGGGGCATCCCTGTGCTATCCACACCCCCTCCCCTGCAGCCAAGCTCAATTCCGGGAAGTGCCTCTGTTTCCTTGTGAATCACATGTTTACTGTGTGCCCGCTGAGCCCAGGGCGGGGCGGCCACTGCCAAGCATGCCTGCTCCAGGCGGCTGCGGCTGCGTGGCGTGTGGGGTGTGGGGCGCCTGACTGCTCCAGGCTGCTGAGGGAGCCAGGTCCTTGCCCCAGGGCCTGCTGGACTGGCAGGTATCAGGTGCGGGAGGGCCCTGCTGGCTCTGCGTGCCAGGAACCAGGGGGCTCCCCCATGGCCAGGGTGCTGCACCAGCCTCCGACCAGGGGCCGTGTGGGGCGGCACAGGGACCGGAGGGGCCTGCGGTCTGGGCCTGGGGAGCAGCCGTGTCCCCAGGCGTCAGCACCTTCCTGGGAGGTGGGATTGAGACAGGTCTCACTCCCTGAGGAGCCCTGACTGTGAGCTTCGCAGCGAGGAGCCCACGGGGGCCGGAGTGTCTGGCCCTTCCCTGTGAGGTGTGCAGCCCTATTGGGGCGAAGTTCCTCTCGCCCCAATGGAGGGGTGTTGCAATTCGCCTCCCAGGGCAGTCCCCACACCCTGGGCGGCCCTGCCCTGTGTCCTGAGCCAGGCAGGGGTCTGCTGAGCCCCCAGCTCTCACTGCTAACTGCCCCTAGCTAAGGCAGAAGAAGGTGGGGCCCATCTGGGTGCCTGGAACGCTGGGATGGGTCTAGGGAGCCTGGGACAGTGCCCACAGCCCTGGCCAGGGGGCTGGGCTTTTTGTCCCTGCCGCTGGGACATGGGCACACCCCTTCATTAGGCTGCTGCCCCGGCCCCTGCTTCTCCCTGCGTGCTGACGGCCATGTGTAGCTGGCCCGGGGCCAGGTCTGGGCCACAGGAGCGGACAGGCCCCGCAGGTGGGAGGGCGCGAACTGCGGGCAGGTGCTCGGCCTCCTGGCTCTCTCAGAAGGGACTTTTACTCAAGACGGCTGTCTGCTTCCTGCCTGGTTCTCCGGAGACCCTCCCTGGCCACGCCCCACCCAGCACAGGGCCTGCCCAGGGAGAGGTGAGGTGCGCTTGGCCCCGGGGAGCTGGCATTCCGGGGCGGGCTCCCAGCCTGTGCTCAGCTTGTCCGTGAGCCTGGGACTCTCTCTTCCTGGACCTGACGCCTGCCCGGGTTGGCGGAGTTTCCAATCAGGCAGCGGGTGGTGCCGAGGCCTCCCAGAAACTCTCTGTTTCCATCACAGCCCCCTCCCCCAGACCACCCCGCAGCAAGGACCCATCTGCTCCGCGTGGATGGGGAGACAGAGGCTGCCACAGCATGGGGGGTCCCTGTGGTCGCACCCCCAGCTGCGTTTTCCTCTCTCCGTGGGTGCTGGGGCCAGAGTTAGGGTCAGCTTGCCGGCCACGGGGGCTCCTGGGTGCTGGGTCCCAGCAAAGTCAGATTTCTCCGGTGGAAGGAGAAAGGCTGCCCTGGGCACTCCGGGTGTGTATGTGGGGAGCAGGTGTGGGGAGTGCAGCCCTGTGCTGTCTTTGGAGACTCCTTGACTGTTCGTGGTCCTGACCTACCAGGAACTGGACACAGCCCAGGATCTTAGAGCTGGGCCCACTCAGTGGCCGCCCTTCCCCACAGATCCCTCACCTACAGGGACCCCACCCCACCATTTGCTGCCTGGCACATGCCAGGGTTGGGGGACCTTCCCCGACAGCTCCTCGGTACACAGTGTGAGCTGCTGGGTTGGGGGCCTTGGGGACAGGAGTCCCCAACCCTCATTCCCCTCTAGGACCAAGGTGGGGGGCTGGGTGCTGCTGCCTGGGGCTCTGGGGCGGCTTGCTGTAAGGGGTGGGGCACAGGGACTACCTCTGAGCCCCAGGCAATCCGGGGGCCTGGCCTGGCTTCAGGACGCTTTGCCACTTGGGGCAGAGACTCCCCGAGAGCACGTTCCTGTTCTCCGGAGGATGTGACCAGAAGGGCGAAGTGCAGTGGTCGGTGGTGGTGGCCATGCCTGCTCTGGGGACAGGAAGTTGCTAGGGAAGGAAGTGGGTTGAGCAAGGACCCCTCACCCCCCGCCTTGGGGGAGGCCCTGATGGGCCCTGCTCCAAACCCGAGTTTCCTGCCAGCCTGGCATTGAGGCAGCCGCTGGCCATTTCAGGGCCTGGGAAGAGATGCGTTCTGGACCCAGACAGGACTGCCCAGAGCGCCCTCAGCCTAGCCCTGGGTGTCAGTGGACGTGGTCCTGGCCCTTCCAAGGAGGGTGCGAGAGGGGCCATGGGAGGCACCCGTGGGCCTCCTGAGGATGGGAGCAGCCGGGGGAAGGGGCATGGGAGGGGCGGAGTCAGGGGCTCGTCTGTTTTCAGAGTCCCTCTGGCACCTGGAGCCGGCCACAGCAGCCTCGTCCTCCTGGAAGTGGCCCTGAAGCTTCAGCGAGGGGCTTGGGCGGGGCACAGAGAAGCAGGTCAGTGTAGGTGTGGACAGGGGACCCCTGTGGAGGGGCCCTTGGGGGTGAAGAATAGGGGGGGCAGCCCAGGGACTGGGCAGCATTGGGCCTAGTAGTCCCCAGTCACTCCCCCCCCCCCCCCCAGCAGCCCAAGTGCTCTTTGCCCAGTTTCCTGGCTGACAGTGGCGTGGCCCCATGCCTGTCCTGAGGCTGTACCACCTTCCCATCCCCTGCAGCCTGCCCTGCTGGGCTTCCTGAACCACCCCATGGGGGCCCCCAGCCAGGGAGGCTGAGGCCCAGGAGTGTGGACCTGGGCCCTGCTGACCCCGGGAGTCTGAGGTTGGCCAAGCATTAAATGGGAGCGCTGCGACCACTGCCGGGCAGACAGCAGGGCCCAGGGGCACTTTGCTGGCTCTGTGCCAGAGTGGGTGCAGCGAGGCTGGGCGGAGGGGAGAACCCAGGTGTCGGGGCCCAGGGGCCCTGACTGGAGCCAGGCCTGGAGCATGGTCCCCGGGGAGCACCACGCTGGGCTCTGGTGCCCCTGGGCACTGCCTGAGGGCTTGGGGGCAGCATCCCTCGAGCTGCTCGTGGGCACTGGGGGGTCTTGGAGGCCCAAGCTGGGGCGCATGGCCGTGTGGGAGTCTGCTGTGAGACCGGCAGGGCCCAGCGCTGGCTCCTGGGGGGAGGGGCAGGGAGCTGGAGGCCTGGCCTTGGAAAGGGAGGGGTGAGAAGGAGGAGGCGGGGAGGCTCCCTCCTGCTCTGATGGCTGAGGACAGGGGCCAGAGTGCCCTGGGAGGGGCAGGGAGGCGGGGGGCCGGGCTCTTCCCGCCAGCCCCAGGCCCACTGCCAGACCCTTGTCCTCACTGGGCCTCTGAACAATGGGGCAGTGTGAGGGTGCCTGGGAACGTCCAGGTTGGCCTGGCCCCCTCTGGGCCCTGCGGAGGGGCGAGGACAGGAGCCAGCGGCCGTGACTCATCCCGTCCCCCAGCCAGGGCCCGGGGCTCTGGGATTCCCAGGCCAAGGAGGAACACACGGCTCTCAGTTCCCTAATCCTGGGCTGAGCCTGCTCGTCCTTCCTGCTTGTGGTCCCCTCTCTCCTCGTCTCCTCCTGTGGCCCCTTCCTCCTGGACCTGTCTGGTCCCCATGCCTGTCGGCTCCCTGCCCACCGCAGCCCGGCCAGGGGACTGGCCTGTCACCTGTACCCCACTCTGCTGGCCTGGGGGTGACCCAGGAGGAAGCTCGGGAGTAGGCCAGACCCAGCCTAGACCTGAAACCTCCAGAGGCCAGCCTGCAACTTACTAAGAGGTAAAAAGTGACAAAAAGCAGAAGACAGTGGAGTAAGATAGACTCAAGGGGCAAAAATTAGTCGGTAGCCTCGAAGAGCAGAAAAACACATTTTCAAACAACTTAAAAATAAGGAAAAAATGGGCCAAGCAAGTGGTTAAGCTAAGATGCTGGTGTGGGCAGAGAGAGTGACAGCCATGCCGGTCCGGCCTGCGGCAGGGCAGCCAGAGGCCAAGCCAGGCCCGAGGCCCCCATGGTGCGTGGGACGCCGGGACCACAGGCCTGGCGGCCTGGGAGATGCTCTCGATGCCCGCTCTGAGCACCAGGCAGGTGTCAGGAGCCCTAGGTTTCACGTGTTCTGAGAGAGGACGGCAGGGCACAGACGTGACTGAAGCGGTGAGCAGAGGACCACAGGGACCTGTCCCGGGCACATTGGCCGCCCTGCACCCCAGCACCCCACCTCCTCACGGCCTCACGGCCTTGGCGTCCCCTTGCCCTGGTGCTAGACTCTGGGCCATCCAGGGAGCCCTCCGCCTCCAGGGACCTGAGGCAGAGCCTTGTGAACCCTGTGGCTTGGTCCTCAGGCTGAGAAATGGCGTGTGCGCAGTCCCCGGAGCGCAGGAGCCGAGCTGGGGTTGGAGCCAGGCACTTAGCTCAGGCAGGGCTGAGACCCCGTCTGCCTCCACTAGGTTCTGCTGTGGACCCACTTCTCCGTCGAGTCTGAAGGCGTGCTTTCTCTTTGACCTCAACCCCAGGGCCTTTGCATAAGCTGTTCTCGGAGGCGCTCTCAATGTAATCCCTTTTGCGGGGTTAGTTCATGTGGAAGGTTGGTGCCGCCACGCTGGCTGACGTGTCGCTGTGTCTGGGTGGAACGAATATCACAAGGATGTGAGTCAGAGGTGGCTGCCTCTCCAGCACACGGGGGCCCAGACAGAGAGCAGCTTCGATCCTAGGGTGCAGAGTGGGGCGGCTGCCTGCAGGCGGCAGTGCCCGATGGCTCCAATACCCCAAGAAGCCGGGGTTGGGGGAGCACTGGGCAGGAGGGATGGGGTGAGGCTGCCCATCTCCACCTTGACTCCAACTGAGCAGGCCCAGCGGTGGGCTGCCGGTCACTCCCGGCCTCTCCTACTGAACCATGGCTCTGTCCACCCCAGTCAGGGTCACCATGTGCACTTTTGCTCCATGGAGCCCGCTCCATGCAGCCTCGGCTCTGAGGCCTTGGCCAGCTGCTCCTGGGACGCCGCAGGCCTGGGCTTCTGCCTCTTTGTCAGAGCTTCTTCTGGGGTAGGCACCAGACAGTGCCTCCCTCCCACCGAGGGAGCAGGCAGCACTCTCCTGTGCCTAGGAGTTTCCGGACCGACCTCCTGACTCTGCTGGGATCAGCTTGAAGCGGGACCCAGCCCAGATCCTCAGGGTAGGCCAGACCGGGGCCTCTGACCCGTGTCAGGCTGGGCTCCCTTCCTGAGCCCCGCGTGGGAGGCCGGGCTCGCCCTGCTGTCCTCAGGCTGCTGGGTTTTCTGCCCAGCTGGGGCCAGCATCCTTTTGAGGTGAGCCTTAGAGTGGCTCCTCGTCCCTGTTTCCCTCTGGGAGCAAAGCCTGGCAGGAGTTGCCTGGGAGGGCCCCGCATGGCTGATTCTGGGGCTTCCAGTGGGGCCCCCAGGCTGGAGTGTGGGCAAGGTGGCCCCAGGCTCCAGGTGACGCAGGCCATGCTGGCCGGGCGGCCGGGGTGGCAGCCTGCTCGGCTTCATGTCCTCATCAACAGGGCCGGACATCCACCAGGGCGGTGGGTGCTGGAGTGGACCACCTTGAGCTAACGCACGCTGTACATGGGGGTGTCCAGGGCGCCCGCCACCCGGCCCTCCTGTCGTGAGAGCTGACCGTGGGCGGAAGGCACCCCAGCCTTCATGACCCTGTGCCTGGCCTCAGCAAACGGGGGAGTCTGTCCCTAGGATGCACCTGTGACACAGCTATCCGAGGAGGGTCTGGCCGGTGGTGGCCTCTGCTCCTGAGGGGGCCGGCCTGTGTCCACCCCAGAACTGTGTTCGGGAGCCCTGCTGGGCCTGGTGGGTGGGCAGCAAGTGTGTGCTGAGGGAGGAGACTGGCGGGACCCGGGCAGCTGCCCTGTGGCCACTGAGAAGAGGGGGCACGGCAGGCTGGGTTTGGGGATGTCCAGTGGGGCTCAGCTTGGCTCTGCCTTCAGGGGAGCCCCCTTCCAGATGTCTCAGTGAAGGTCCCCAGTGGAGCCCACCTGGCCACGGGCCTCTGGCTGCTGGGGGGTGAGCCGTGATGTTGGGCTGGCCCAGCCCCATGCTGACCATGTAGGCATGGACACTGTGGCTGGGAAAAGTTACCATGGGAGCCAGGCCCCTGCGTGGGCCCCCCTCATGCAGCCAGGGGTCTCCCTGTGATGAAGAAGTTGGGGCACTTGAGGCTACAGGGATGGGGAGGGGGTGTTGAGCCACTGGGGTGTGGACAGAAGGTACCTGGTGCCTGCAGCACGCACAGGATGGAAACAGAGCTGACGTCGCAAGGTGGGCAGTAGCCAGAGGACAGGGCAGGCAGTGTGAGGGGCGCAGACAGCCTCTTTAAGGAGCTCTGCAGCTGGGGGCCCGGCCCAGAGGCAGGTGGGGGCCCGGCCCAGAGGCAGGTGGGGTCCGGCCCAGGGGCAGGTGGGGGCCCGGCCCAGGGGCAGGTGGGGTCCGGCCCAGGGGCAGGTGGGGCCCGGCCCAGGGGCAGGTAGAGGTCCTGCCCAGAGGCAGGTAGAGGTCCTGCCCAGGGGCAGGTAGAGGCCCAGGGGCGGGTGGGGGTCTGGCCCAGGGGTGGGTGGGGGCCTGGCCCAGAAGCAGGTAGAGGTCCGGCCCAGGGGCAGGTTGGGCCCAGCCCAGGGGCGGGTAGAGGTCCGGCCCAGGGGCAGGTGGGGGCCCGGCCCAGGGGCAGGTGGGGTCCGGCCCAGGGGCAGGTGGGGCCCGGCCCAGGGGCGGGTAGAGGTCCGGCCCAGGGGCAGGTAGAGGTCCTGCCCAGAGGCAGGTAGAGGTCCTGCCCAGGGGCAGGTAGAGGCCCAGGGGCGGGTGGGGGCCTGGCCCAGAAGCAGGTAGAGGTCCGGCCCAGGGGCAGGTAGAGGTCCTGCCCAGAGGCAGGTAGAGGTCCTGCCCAGGGGCAGGTAGAGGCCCAGGGGTGGGTGGGGGCCTGGCCCAGAAGCAGGTAGAGGTCCGGCCCAGGGGCAGGTGGGGTCCGGCCCAGGGGCAGGTGGGGCCCTGGCCCAGGGGCAGGTGGGGGCCCGGCCCAGAGGCAGCTGGGGGCCCGGCCCAGAGGCAGGTGGGGGCCCGGCCCAGGGGCAGGTGGGGGCCCGGCCCAGGGGCGGGTGGGGCCCGGCCCAGGGGCGGGTGGGGCCCGGCCCAGGGGCGGGTGGGGCCCGGCCCAGGGGCAGGTGGGGCCCGGCCCAGGGGCAGGTAGAGGTCCGGCCCAGGGGCAGGTGGGGCCCGGCCCAGGGGCAGGTAGAGGTCCGGCCCAGGGGCAGGTGGGGCCCGGCCCAGGGGCAGGTGGGGCCCAGCCCAGGGGCAGGTGGGGCCCGGCCCAGGGGCGGGTAGAGGTCCGGCCCAGAAGCAGGTGGGGCCCGTCCCAGGGGCGGGTGGGCCGGGAGGGGCCGTGGAGGGGAGAGTGGGGCTGAGGAGGTGGAGAAGGCGGCCCATGCACGGGGTTGGGTAGGATTCTGCTCCGGGGCTGCCCCAGGCCCACAAGAAAGTTAGAATGTTCTAGAGGCCAGGCCCACAGGGCGTGATGGGAAAGCACGGCTGGGCTTGGAGCACAGGTGTTTTGATGCTCTGCTTGGCCTTTCCCCCTTGGTGACTATGGAAACTTCGTGACCAGGTGCCCCTGGAGCGGGTGTGTCTGCCGCCAGCCAGGTGGTCCACTCCTGAGCTGTCGGCCTCACTCTTCAGATGAGGCAACTGAGGGTCAGAGTGTACCACCAAGCTGGAAAGAGGGGACGGAGCCAGGCCTGACACCGCGCCTGCGCTCTAACCACTGCACCACCCTTCCCACCTGTGCAGGGCCTGGTCCTCCGGTGCCCCGCTGACTGCTGGGAAGGGCAGGACGCCCCTTCAGGGGGGCTATGCAGGGCGGTGAGAGGGGCAGCCCAGCCCACACAGCAGCACCCTGGAGCCATCGGAAGGCGGACACTCGCCAGCGCGTGGGAGCTGTGTGGGCCCTGCACACCTCTGCTCCCGTGGCTCGAGGCAGGGCTCCAGGCAAGCAGGCGCCAACCTGCCGCGCCATCCCCACCCCGGCCTCCCCACAGCTGGCCACCGGTCTTGTCACCTCGTCCTGGAGTCCCTGCCCTGGCATTTGGTGGTGGTGGCCTGCCCCTTGCTGGTGGGCTTGACTCTCAGCCCCAGCCCGACCTTGACCCCGAGACAGCTCAGAGTGCTTGAGGGGACAGGCTCCAGGGATGGGCAGGCACTGTGAGCGCCTCTGGGGACACCACTCGAGGGCCAGGCGTCCCAGGGCAGAAGCCCAGAGCCATGGGGGCAGCTGTGCATGGAGGACACTTTCTGTACTTTCCCTTCCCTATGCCCTTGGACAGAGACTGACTGGGGACTGCCCCCTGCTTCTACCCTGGGCAGCTGTGTCTTCCGGACGCACTGGCTGGACTGACCCTCGGCCTCTCCCCAGGGCTGGCCGCAGCTCGTCTCACCCAGCAGAGCCTGGGCAGCTGTGTCTTCTGGACGCACTGGCTGGACTGACCCTCGGCCTCTCCCCAGGGCTGGCCGCAGCTCGTCTCACCCAGCAGAGCCTGGGCAGCTGTGTCTTCCGGAGGCGCTGGCTGGACTGACCCTCGGCCTCTCCCCAGGGCTGGCCGCAGCTCGTCTCACCCAGCAGAGCCTGGGCACGCATGTGCCCCAGCTGCTGCACAGCGGTTCTGTGCAAAACTCTTCCTGAGGGTGGGTTGGCTCTAGGTCACAGATTCTTCACTCTGCGCTCTGGGGGATGGGCTAGGCACGTGGCCTCAGGGGTGAGCGTGACACTGAAGCTGTCCGTCCGTCCGTCTATGCCGTGGGCCAGAGTCGCAGCTGGGTTCTGGGATGCAGTGGGAGCTGGGTGGTGGCGAGTGCTGGGAGCACGTCGGGGTGCTGGTGCCCTTGGCCTGGAGATGTCCTCAGGGGTCAGGGTCTGAGGCAGGTCCCTCTTCAAGGCATGCAGGTCCCGGAATAGGGCAAGGTGGTCCCGCAGGACAGGCCCTGAGTAGGGGCCCAAAGCAGGGAGTCAGGGCTCCCCTGACCAGAGAAGTGGCCTCTGCTCTGTGTGGAAATGCTGGGTTGCCGAGGAAGGGGCCTGGGGCGAGCAAGAGGCCGCAGGTCTGGTGGGTGTGGCCAGCTGTGGCGTGCTGGGCTGGCGGAGCCTGTGCAGGAGCTGGGGTGGGGGTGAGGGTGAGCCCTGGCCAGCACCAGCTAGACGCAGCCTCACAGGGAGCTGGGATCAGGCTGTGACTCTCGGGGACAGGATGTGGGCGAGTCCCCGTGTGGACGCATGTCCTGGGCTTGTCCGTACAACGTCCACACACGGGGTGAGCGGAAACCACCGAAAGTCACTGGCTCACGGCTGTGGCCGGACGTGCCGAGTCCAGGTGCCACAGGGCAGGATCCTACACGGGGCCCTCCTGCTTCCCTGCGGCCACACAGCCTTCCCCAGTGTGTGCCTTCTCTCCGCGATAGGTGTTTGTCTGCACTGGTGCCCACCCAGCTAATCTGGGATGAGCCTCTCCACCTAAGCCTTTTTCCAAGTGAGGTCGTGTTCACGGGCTCTGTGGCTTAGGACGTGGACATGGCTTTGGGAGGTGGCACCATCCCGCTCACCATACTGTGCAACCCTGGGGGCAGAGCCCTGTCCGCTGGGCACCCACTCCCTTTCCCCCCCGCTGGAGTGCCTAGGACCAAGTTCCTGGGAAAATCCTCAAAGGAGACAATGAGGCTGAGAAGGGAGTAGGCTCCTGGTCACCCGGGCCCTGTGGGAGGAGCGTACTCCCAGAGCGGAGAGCTTCCCCAGCGGGGGTGCCCCCACCCATCGCGGGCTCAGCATCCCTCCCCCAAGTCCACAGCCCCTCCCTGGCACATTCAGTGCTGACTTGGTCCTGAAGTGGACTGGGCATGGTGGCCCTGGGTCCCCATGCCATTGGTCCCTGGCGTCGGCCCAGTGGGTGCCCCCTCTCTGAACCTCATGCTGCTCATTAGCCCCGTGCCAGTGAGGACAGCACCAGTCTGGGCTGTGAGCGCCAGCCGAGGTGGGCAGGCGCCGGGAGGCTGACGGTGCCAGGGCGGGCCAGGGTCACCGCTACTATCTGCCTTCCTCCAGAGGAGGCTCGGGTCCTCCTAGGGCCCACAGGGAACGTGCTCTCCACTGGCCAGCCCACCCACCCTGGGAAGAGCCTGCCTGTGGCGTGGTGGGAGAGCCCCAAGCCTGGCAGTTTAAGCCACCACCTGCACAAGGCTGCGAGGGCTGGGGAGAGACGGGGGCTGCCAGCCACCTCTGCCTGCCTGGGTGGGAGGAGGTCAGGTCGTGGAGGTCCTGTTATGGGGAGGGGGTCTGAACGGCCTCTGTTTTCGGGAGTGAGAGCGTCCGTGGGGGTGGAATGCTGCCTCGGAAGATGGAAGGGGCTGGGAGGAACGGAGGTGCAGACACAAGGGGCCAGTGTGGCTCAGCCCCTCAAGGACCCCTCTGTGCAGCCTGCTTCTCTGCTCTGGGCATCTCCGTGCTGGACGGGGGTGGCGGGCCTGGGTCTGCCTCCTGCCTTGGCCTCGGGACGCCTTCCCGTCCTCTGGCTGCTAAGGGTGGTCGTTCCTGGAGAGAGCTCCAGTCACCGGATGTGCACCGTGGCCTGTGTGCTCGTCCCCACCTGGGAGTGGTGGCCCTGAGCCCCTCCCCTGTCCAGCAGACTTCTCAGACCTGGGCCCAGGCCTCCCCTTACCCGGCAGCCCGGGGCCTGTCCACTCTGGGCTCCACAGCATCTTACTGTTCCTACCCATTAAAAAAAACTGTTTCATTTTATTTGAAGAACAGAGAACAGAGGGAGAAATATAGAGTGAGACTTTTCTCAATGCCTACAATAGCCTGGGCTGGCCAAAACCAGGAGCCAGACACTCCATGCAGGTCTCCCTGGGAGGGCAGGGATCTGAGTCCTGGAGCCATCTCCTGCTTGCTCCCGGGTGCTCGTCAGCAGGAGGCTGGAATTAGGAGCCGGCCTGGACTAGACCGGGCAACCCTGCTAGGGATGCCGGTGCCCACGCAGCATCTTCACCACCGTGCCACATGCGCAGGCCACCTGGCTGAGCTGGCCCGTGGCTGCTCCTGCTGTTTGATGTTCCCCTGCCACTAAGGGGAAGCAGACCGGGAGGAGGTGCCCCTGACCCTCCCCGGCTGCTGTCTGTCTGTCTGAGGTCAGCTTTCTGCTCCCTTCGCCCCTGAGGGCACTGAGGCTGTGACAGGTTGGGGAGAGGCCAGAGTTGTTGTGCCCACCCTAAGGGTTCAGGCTCCTCACCCTCCAGGAGACAGTGGGGGACTCTGTGGCCCAGAACAGCCCCCAGGCAGCAAGTCTGGGGTTCCTAAGCCTGGGCGCCCTGACATGCAGGCCTGTGGCTCTTTCGGCGGGGAGGGGCGGGGAGGGGAGTAGAGGGGTGAGGGAGAGAATAGTGTCCAGGCCCATTGGAGCCAGAGCCACAGGCAGAGGTGGGAGTGTGGATCTGGGGACCATGCCTGGTGAAACCTAGGGAGCAAGATGAGGCCCCCACACAGCTCCAGGTCCCTGTCACCCCCAAATCCTGCCGTGAGGGGGTCCCAGCCCCAGAGAGCTCCTTTTTCCAGCTGCTTCAAGGCTTCCATTTCCCTGGGAGAGCCCTGACTTTGAGAATCAGGTCCATCTGTGGAGAAGGGAGGGGCTCAGCATCCAACAGCCTGGGTTGGAATCCCAGGGTTCCCCAGCTTCTGGGCTGGGGGCCCTGGGGAGGGAGGGTTCTGAGCAGGACTTCGGGCAGGGGCTGGGGTGGGGGTGGTTTGTATAAAAAGGTCGCATGGGAGAGTGATCGCGAATCGCCTGGGCTTGGCCTGTCCCTGGCCGCCTGGGGCCAGAGGCACACCCCTCTGTTGGGGGCAGGGTCCGCTCTGGTGGGTGGTGCTGGGGTAGTGAGCACCCTGTGTGGGCGTCAGCATTGGCTTTGCCTTGAGGTTTGCTGCAGAGCTGGCCAAGTACTCAGCGGCGGCCACAGCGGGCACCAGCAGGGAGTTTCCTCCCAGGGGACCCAGCCGGCTTTGCACTTGAGTGCCATGGTCTGTGACCACAGTGGGGGCGGGAGCCATGGTGGTTGGGGGCTCAAACCCACAGGCCGGGTAGCGCTGACGCGGCTTCCAGGCTCTCGCAAGGTGGAAGGCAGGAAGTGCTGGCCCAGGGAGCCAGCAACCGGAAGTCTCGGACAGGGAGGAAGCCCTGGTGCCACAGGCCCCACCTGCAGAGAGAGTGAGCTGCGGACGACGGCACGAGCCGAGCAGCACGTCCGGCAGCCTGGGCCTCAGGGCTCACATGCTGGGGAAGTGCGGACCACAGCTCTGCCCGGCTGCCCGGAGCCACAGGACCCCTGCCCCCAGCAGGTCACCGGGCAGGAGGAGAGCCATGTGTTGGGTCAGTGGTGTCAGGTCAGTGGGGTGGCCTCTCAGTTGGGGGCTTGGGAGGCCGTGGTAGCCTGGCACCTGCAGAACGGGGAGGGGGGCATGTGGGAGCCACAGCCCTCATCAGGGCTGGCAGTGTGGCCCGTGGGACCAGGGCCACAGAGGTGGCCGGCTACTGGGACTCTCCTGCCCCTGCCCCGTCACAGGGAGCATGGCCCCTGGCAGGGAGGAGGCAGGGCGTCCCCTGCACCCTGCCTGGGATGGCCTTGATGTCTGGGTCCTGTGTGCATACACACTGTGTGTGTGTGTGTGTCCACGTGGCCTGCCCGCACATGGAGAGGAGGACCCAGGGTGGTGAGCCCTCCCCTGGCTGACAGTGGGCTCTCTGGCCTGGCTGGCCACTGGGCCTTTGTGGGAAGCTTTCGGTTTTGATTCTCATGCAGAGACATGTTCTGGGAAGAGGAAGGAAGGGAGGGGAAACTGAAAGGGAACAAATGAGCCATGGTGAGGCCAAGCAGCCAAGGGGCTCCGTGGTGGGAAACCCCCACTGCCGAGCGCTGCACCCACCGTGTGCCCACGGAGGGAGGCTGGGCAGCGGCCATGCATGGTCCCTCATCTTCTGACTGTGTGACTCGGGCGCGGGACTCAGCTCCTTTGCCCCTTGGCGTCTTCCTTGGTGACATGGGGGTGGCTCTGCTTTGAGTTGTTGGGATGATGGCCTGGGGTGGCCCAGAGAAGCACGGAGCCTGGCCCCTGGCCCCTGGTGAGTGCCCTGGGTGCTGGGTCAAGTCCCGGGCCTCTCCCGGCCTCAGGGCCGTCGTTTGTAGAACCGGGGTGAAGCAGGGCGCCCGGGCAGGGCCCTGTGTGACTTCATGAGCTTCCCGGTAGAGCGAGGCCGTGGCTGGTGCGCAGGGTTCCGACCCGTGCCACGCTGCCAGCCCGGCACACTGGGATCACCCTGTGCAGGCTGTGTGTGTGAGAGCATGAACGCTTCCTGTGTGTAAGGATGTGTGTGTGCCTGTGGACGGATGCTTGCCTGTGGGACTGACAGCCTGCATGTGCACCAGCGTGTGAATGAGCACTTGGGGAACCTGGTCCCCTGTGGGCTGGGACCGCCAGCCCCAACCCGCCTTGCACCTCCG
Source organism: Lepus europaeus (assembly GCF_033115175.1). NCBI lineage: Eukaryota > Metazoa > Chordata > Mammalia > Lagomorpha > Leporidae > Lepus > Lepus europaeus. The sequence goes on along the minus strand of NC_084842.1, from coordinate 90,091,648 downwards.
CAAACAGGGCCAGCCTGGTCACCACTAACAGCATGTCTGCGATGCTGTGGTCACCTGCTTCCTCACTGCGGCTGGGGCCGTGTCTGCAGGAGCCCAGCCCTTCACAGCCTCCATTTCACTCTCATGCACAGGCTCACACCTGAGCACATGCCTGCTCACACGTGCACACCCATGGGCGTGTGCAGTGAGTGCACCGTCTGCAATGTGAGCTGGGTGTGCAGAGCCACAGCTCAGAACTGTGCGGGGAGGGACACACACCTCTCCGGGCCCCCGGGGGCCCCCCGGGCAGGGGGAGCCACAGGAGCAGACACCTGGGCGGTGCCTCCGAGGTGCCCACCTTCCCTAGTGCACACACACACGCGCACACGCACGAGCTCAAATGCATAGCCAGACGTGTCCCCACGGGCCACATACGTTCTGGAAGGGCTCCCGGAGCCCTGCGGTCACCCCACCAGCTCTGGCCACCTGATGCTGACCCCGGTGCAAGGATGACTGGTGAGAGCCTGCTCCAGCTCGCCGGGGGCGCGGAGCCCTCTGGGGGGGCTGTGCCGCTCTTGCCCCCTCTCCTGTGTTCTGGAAGCGTCTGGGAAGGGTTGTTCCTTCGAGTGGACTGGAGGGACTGAGTGTGGTCACTCGGAGCTGCAGGCAGTGGACACTGCGTCACTGAGGCCTGCAGGAAGACGCAGGGTGGATTTGGGACATGTCTGGCACAGACACACAGGAGGTGGGGAGCCTGTGACACACGTCCAGGGGGGTGGACAGGAAGGGCAGGAGGTCAGAACACTTAGGTCAGTGCAGTGTGGGGGGCTTGGGTGCCTGTTGAAGGAGCACTGGGTAGACAGGACGGAGGGGTGCAGCTCAAGGCGGCTGAACATGGGGCACAGTGGCTGGAAGAAGGCGGTGGAGAGGGGTGGGTGTGGGGCCCGGGTGTGGGAGGCTGCAGGCAGAGAGAAGAGTGGGGGGGCCCTCAGCCAGCCAGAACCCCGGTCAACCCCACCCCAGCCCATTCTACAGAGGTGCAAACTGAGAGGGCACAGGCGTGGCCTCGCATGTTGGGTCTGGGCGCCCGGCTACACGTGCAGACCCGGGCCTCCCGAGCCTCATGCCCACCACCCTCGGGTGGCAGCTGGGAGCCCGAAGCCCGGACCCGCGACCCGCGAGGGGGTGACGCGGCGGAGGGGCGGGGCCGCGTCCCTCACCTGCCCACTGGCCCGCCCGCGAGGGGCGGAGCCGGCCCGGCCCGGCTTGGGGCGCGGCGGGCATGGCGGGCGCGGGGCTGCGGCCGCCGAGCTGGGGCCGGCAGGAGGCGGGCGCCCGGGCCGAGGCGGGGCGGTGTCGGTGCGCGCAGGGGCGGGCCGCCGCCCGGAGACCGGCCGTGCCTGCCGCGTGGACGCCGTGAGTACCGAGCGCCGACCCGAGCTCCTGGACGCGGGGCCCGGCCGAACAAAGGCGGGCGTGGGCCGGTCCCGGCCGGGGTCTGTCCGGCTGGGAGGGTGGGCGTGGGCACGGGACGCCCTCTCCCCGCTGCCGGGCTTTGTCGGCGGCGTGGCAGCGAAGGCACTGGCCGCGGCTTTGTTCCGCTCCCCCACCTCCCCGCCGGGCGGAATTGGCCTCTCGGGCAGCGGATGGCCCAGGCCGAGGCGACTTCCCTCTGTTTGGTGGAGCTGCCCGTGGCGCCGAGCAGACAGTGGCTTTGTAAATGTGTGTTTGGGGTTGGAGCTGTAGCGGCTGGAGACTCACCCGGCCCCGCCTCTGGTCTGGGTCTGACCCTGGTCACTGAAGGGCTCAGCCGGACCCTGGACGCCTGCCTGCTCCACTGGGGCCCCAGAAAGACCTGCCGGGGTAGGGAGGGGCAGGCAGGGACGGTGTGTGTGTAGACTCTGACTGGGCGCTGGGGCTCTCGCAGGAGAGGAAATTTGTCATCTGGGTCCTGGCGGGACAAGCAGGAGCATTCCCTGTGGGCAGGGGTGCGGCTCGTTGTAGGCAGAGACTGGGAGTGGAACACGGCCTGGTGGGCGTGGGCCAGGCCAGCTGGGGTGGGGGCCGGTGCTGTGGCACAGCTGGTTAAGCCACAGCCTGCACGCCGGCATCACATGTGGGCACTGGCTGCTCCACTTCCGATCCAGTTCCTTGCTGATGCGCCTGGGAAAGCAGTGCAAGGTGGCCCACTGCACCTGCATGGGGGCCCCAGAAGAAGCTCCTGGCTCCTGGCTCCAACCTGACCCAGCCCCGGTCGTTGTGGCCATCTGGGGAGTGAACCAGTGGATGGAAGACCTCTCTCTGTCTCTCCTTCTCTCTGTAACTCTGGCTTTCAAATAAATAAATCTTAAAAAAAGGGGGGGGGGGAGCTGGAGTAGGGGGTGGATCCAATGCCGGGGCCTGAGTCAGCCCCAAGGCAGTCTGGTGTCCCCACTGTGAGTGCACATTGTGTGGGTCCCCGCTGGGTGACAGCCAGGGCAGGTGAGTGATGCTGCAGGCTGACAGGGTGGACACCACCCACCCCTGACCGTGGCTGTCATTGCCACTGCTGACGAGGGTGTGCTGTGGGCTATAGGGTGGACACCATCCACCCCTGACCGTGGCTGTCACGGCCACTGCTGACGAGGGTGTGCTGTGGGCTATAGGGTGGACACCAGCCACCCCTGACCGTGGCTGTCATGGCCACTGCTGACGAGGGTGTGCTGTGGGCTATAGGGTGGACACCACCCACCCCTGACCGTGGCTTTCATGGCCACTGCTGACGAGGGTGTGCTGTGGGCTATAGGGTGGACACCACCCACCCCTGACCATGGCTGTCATTGCCACTGCTGACGAGGGTGTGCTGTGGGCTATAGGGTGGACACCACCCACCCCTCACTGTGGCTGTCACAGTCACTGCTGACAAGGGTGTGCTGTGGGCTATAGGATGGACACCACCCACCCCTGACCATGGTTGTCACAGTCACTGCTGATGAGGGTGTGCTGTGGGCTGACAGGGTGGACACCAGCCACCCCTGACCGTGGCTGTCACGGCCACTGCTGACGAGGGTGTGCTGTGGGCTGACAGGGTGGACACCACCCACCCCTCACTGTGGCTGTCATGGCCACTGCTGATGAGGGTGTGCTGAGGGCTGACAGGGTGGACACCACCCACCCCTGACCGTGGCTGTCACAGCCACTCCTGACGAAGGTGTGCTGTGGGCTATAGGATGGACACCATCCACCCCTGACCGTGGCTGTCACGGCCACTGCTGACGAAGGCGTGCTGTGGGCTATAGGATGGACACCACCCACCCCTGACCGTGGTTGTCTTGGCCACTGCTGACGAGGGTGTGCTGTGGGCTGACAGGGTGGACACCATCCACCCCTGACCGTGGCTGTCACGGCCACTGCTGACGAGGGTGTGCTGTGGGCTATAGGATGGACACCAGCCACCCCTGACCGTGGCTGTCATGGCCACTGCTGACGAGGGTGTGCTGTGGGCTGACAGGGTGGACACCACCCACCCCTCACTGTGGCTGTCATGGCCACTGCTGACGAGGGTGTGCTGTGGGCTGACAGGGTGGACACCACCCACCCCTGACCGTGGCTGTCATGGCCACTGCTGACGAGGGTGTGCTGTGGGCTGACAGGGTGGACACCACCCACCCCTGACTCTGGCTGTCATGGCCACTGCTGACGAGGGTGTGCTGTGGGCTATAGGATGGACACCACCCACCCCTCACTGTGGCTGTCACGGCCACTGCTGACGAGGGTGTGCTGTGGGCTATAGGATGGACACCACCCACCCCTGACTCTGGCTGTCATGGCCACTGCTGATGAGGGTGTGCTGTGGGCTATAGGATGGACACCATCCACCCCTGACCGTGGCTGTCACGGCCACTGCTGACGAAGGTGTGCTGTGGGCTATAGGGTGGACACCACCCACCCCTGACCGTGGCTGTCACGGCCACTCCTGACGAAGGTGTGCTGTGGGCTATAGGATGGACACCACCCACCCCGACCGTGGTTGTCATGGCCACTGCTGACGAGGGTGTGCTGTGGGCTGACAGGGTGGACACCATCCACCCCTGACTTTGGCTGTCATGGCTACTGCTGGTGAGGGTGTGCTGTGGGCTGACAGGGTGGACACCATCCACCCCTGACCGTGGCTGTCACAGCCACTGCTGACGAGGGTGTGCTGTGGGCTATAGGATGGACACCACCCACCCCTCACTGTGGCTGTCACGGCCACTGCTGACGAGGGTGTGCTGTGGGCTATAGGATGGACACCACCCACCCCTGACTCTGGCTGTCACGGCCACTGCTGACGAGGGTGTGCTGTGGGCTATAGGATGGACACCATCCACCCCTGACCGTGGCTGTCACGGCCACTGCTGACGAAGGTGTGCTGTGGGCTATAGGGTGGACACCACCCACCCCTGACCGTGGCTGTCACGGCCACTCCTGACGAAGGTGTGCTGTGGGCTATAGGATGGACACCATCCACCCCTGACCGTGGCTGTCACGGCCACTGCTGACGAGGGTGTGCTGTGGGCTATAGGGTGGACACCACCCACCCCTGACCGTGGTTGTCATGGCCACTGCTGACGAGGGTGTGCTGTGGGCTGACAGGGTGGACACCACCCACCCCGACCGTGGTTGTCATGGCCACTGCTGACGAGGGTGTGCTGTGGGCTGACAGGGTGGACACCATCCACCCCTGACTTTGGCTGTCATGGCTACTGCTGGTGAGGGTGTGCTGTGGGCTGACAGGGTGGACACCATCCACCCCTGACCGTGGCTGTCACAGCCACTGCTGACGAGGGTGTGCTGAGGGCTGACAGGGTGGACACCATCCACCCCTGACCATGGCTGTCACGGCCACTGCTGACGAGGGTGTGCTGTGGGCTGACAGGGTGGACACCACCCACCCCTCACTGTGGCTGTCATGGCCACTGCTGACGAGGGTGTGCTGTGGGCTGACAGGGTGGACACCACCCACCCCTCACTGTGGCTGTCATGGCCACTGCTGACGAGGGTGTGCTGTGGGCTATAGGATGGACACCATCCACCCCTGACCGTGGCTGTCACGGCCACTGCTGACGAGGGTGTGCTGAGGGCTGACAGGGTGGACACCACCCACCCCTCACTGTGGCTGTCATGGCCACTGCTGACGAGGGTGTGCTGTGGGCTGACAGGGTGGACACCACCCACCCCTCACTGTGGCTGTCATGGCCACTGCTGACGAGGGTGTGCTGTGGGCTATAGGATGGACACCATCCACCCCTGACCGTGGCTGTCACGGCCACTGCTGACGAGGGTGTGCTGAGGGCTGACAGGGTGGACACCACCCACCCCTGACCGTGGCTGTCACGGCCACTGCTGACGAGGGTGTGCTGTGGGCTATAGGGTGGACACCACCCACCCCTGACCGTGGCTGTCACAGTCACTGCTGACGAGGGTGTGCTGTGGGCTATAGGATGGACACCATCCACCCCTGACCGTGGCTGTCACGGCCACTGCTGACGAGGGTGTGCTGAGGGCTGACAGGGTGGACACCACCCACCCCTGACCGTGGTTGTCTTGGCCACTGCTGACGAGGGTGTGCTGTGGGCCAGGCAGGAGACCTGGTTGTTTGACTTAGGAACAGAGAGCTCTTGGTTACCAGCTTACCTGCTGCCTGGGCCTGGGGCCTCTGAGCTGGTGGAGATGGTGCCCAGAGCCTACCCCGGCACCTGTACCTCTTTTAACTCCCTCCTTTGGGTTGTTCCCTCACCCCAGGAAGCCCCTCCCTCCTTCCTGGGGAGGGCAGCGTCCATTATGGACTCACCTGGTGCTGGGGGAGGTTATGGCCCAAGGCCTGACTTACCTGTGTTCATTCGTCACTGTCCTCCAGCCCCTGTGGGTCCCTGCACTCAGCAGGTGCGCTGAATGAACCAGGAACAACAGAGGGCCATGGGCCTCAGGGTCCTGGATGCCAGGTGTGTGGTCAAGTAGATCAGAGGCTGACCAGGTGGACCCGGCGCTCCTGTAATTCCCTGGGGTCCCACCTAGAAGCCAGGGCCTTCAGGACAGGGGTTCCCTCACTGCCTTACCCTCCCTGCTGCCTCTCCCCCAGGGGAGCTACCTGGCTGAGCTGTGTCCCTTCTGTTACAGCTTCATGGCGGCTGAGGAGATGCACTGGCCCGTCCCCATGAAGGCCATTGGTGCCCAGAACCTGCTAACCATGCCCGGGGGTGTGGCTAAAGCCGGCTACCTGCACAAGAAGGGCGGAACGCAGTTGCAGCTGCTCAAATGTGAGTGCCCGGGGGCAGCCTCTGCCTCCCCAGGTTCTGTGCTGCTAGAGTTCTGCTGGGCCAAGACATGGCTACCTGGGGTCAGCCTCCCTAGCCCCCGGGACTGTGGCGGGGCCCGGGGTGTAGCTGGGCCAAGAGAGGTCGGTGGGCATTTGGCCAAGGGAGCTCGGCTGGTGCAGCTCCATGTGCCGCCCCTGGTGCCACTCTCGCTCATGTGTGGGTTCTCAGTGAGCTTGTTGGTCACTCGGGCCACTTGAACCATCTGCCGAGCCAAGATCTGGCTGGACACTCAACTCCTGAGCTATGAGGACTCAGGCTGTGGCCCCCAGGACCCCAGGCTGGATGGGGAGGAAGCCCCCAGGCCCGGGAGATGTCCAAGTGTGGAGACCTGAAAGCAAAGAGCACCCGGGCCTTTGTCCCAGCAGCAGCGCCCTCGCCAGGACGCCTTGGTTGAGATGCCCCAAGCTAGACTTGGTTTCTGTGTGGGCGCTGAGTGAGGTGGTTTCGTCTTGGCCCAGGGAGCGTCCAAGGAGGGGCTGTAGCTGACCTCTCCCCAGGCCTGAGAGGGGCTGCCGGAGGCTGGACAGTGGGTTTGGGGGTTCTCAGGGCAGCTCCACCCCTGTGGCTCTCATCAGCCGTTCCCTGGGCCCCTGAGCCCTCCTCCGCCCTCTCCCCAGCCCTGGGTGGAGGTAGCCTCTGGCAGCCCCACCCAGCCCTCAAGTGTGCCTGTTCTCTTAGGTGGTCCGGCCTGCCCTGGGGGCGGTGCCTGGCACACCCGTTGTCCCTGTGTGGCCCCCGGGGCACCCTGGAGAGACAGCAGCAGGCTGGCTTAGCTGTCTGCTCCTCTCTTCCACGGAGGCCCCGTTCCAGGTGGCCCAGGGTGTGTGGGGAGGGTCCCGGCGGCTCACCCCACCCATGCCGCGCCCCGCAGGGCCTCTGCGCTTCGTCATCATCCATAAGCGATGCATCTACTACTTCAAGAGCAGCACCTCGGCCTCCCCACAGGGCGCCTTCTCCCTCAGCGGCTACAACCGGTGAGTGCCCAGCGCCCGTCCCGCCCAGCGCCAGCCAGTTCCCCTCCCAGGCGGCCTGACAGCGCTGCACTGGGCCCAGGGGAAGTCCAGGCTCGCCCCCAGACAGCCGTCCCTTGCGTGCTGGGGCCAACACCCTGCCTCCCGCGTGCTAGGGATAGGGCCCCATCCAGCAGGTGCCCTGAGCCTGCCCTCCAAGGGCCTCTGGAACAATGGACAGGTGTGCCCTGGGCCCGAGCTCTGTGGGAGGGAGAGGGCATGCTGCGCCGGCAGCCCTGTTCCCCACCTGGGTCCACCCTGGCCTTGGGGGCGGGCAGATCAGGGTTTGAGTGCTGGCCCCTCAGCACCGGTACTGGGGTTGTGCTCAGCCCCGCACTCTGACCTCTTTCCTGCCTGGTATCACGTGGCATCAGTGACACAGCCAGGACCCCCAGGGAGTTACCCTGGTCCAGAGCCAGGCCCTCAGACTGACCTCGGACCCTGGCTGGGTCAGTGAGGGGTCTCCAGGGCCCTGTGGGCAGCAGGCAGGCACTCGGGTGCCCTTGGGAGGGTCATTTCCTTTCCCTCTAGCCTCCGGTGTGTGCTAACCAAGCTGTGAGCGCCGAGCCCAGGGGCAGGTGCAGCCATGCCCTGGAGAATTGCACAGCCCCGTGACGGGCCAGATGAGCACAGCCACCCTGGTACCCCGCTGGCAGGGGCTGCACTGGGCTGTGAGGGCCCCCACAGATGGGTGGGGCCGAAGCAGGGCAGAGGTGGTGTAGGCGGGCAGAAGGGGTGAGCCCTGCACACTGCCCCCAGTGGCTTCCGTCCACTCCCCACACCCTCACTCTTCTGTCTGCCCCTTAGTCTGGGGCCTCGGCAGGCAGGGACCGTCCAGCTCTGTCCGTGTCCCTTGGGGTGCGATGCTGGGTGCTGAGATCCATCGGGCGTGGGGGGCGGTGGCGAGGCTGTCCCTGTGGGTGTGGACCAGGCGGTGCCCTGTGCCCTCAGGGTGATGCGGGCAGCCGAGGAGACGACATCCAACAACGTCTTCCCTTTCAAGATCGTGCACATCAGTAAGAAACACCGCACGTGGTTCTTCTCCGCCTCCTCTGAGGATGAGCGCAAGGTGATTGGGGTCACAGGGCCGACGAGTGCCCGCTGGGGCTGCGTGGGGGGGCTCGCTCGTTCCGGGACTCTGGCCGCCCGTCAGCCGCGGCAGGGCCCTGACATGGCCCCGAGAGATGTCTGGGCCACACAGGCTGGGCGGTCATCTCCCCTGGCCTTGCCGGCTCAGCGTACAGCCGCTGGGCTGGGAGGAGAGGAGGGCGAGGGGGAGGCCTTGCTCTGGGCGGCACCATGCCCACCGCAGCCCTGGCTGCCCCACAGAGCTGGATGGCCTTGCTGCGCAGGGAGATCGGGCACTTCCATGAGAAGAAGGAGCTGCCCCTGGACACCAGGTAGGTGAGGGGGTGTCCGCCTCCCAGCTCCTGGGGCTCGGCCCAGATCCCCTCCCTAAAGGTTTTTGTGGAGGCATCAGCCAGCCCACAAGCGTGTACCACACGTGTGAGCGTGTGTGCAGGAGCGTGTGTCTTTCTCTGTCCCCGTCTGTCATCTCTCGCCTCATCTCTGTCCGTGTCTTTGGTAGCTCCTGTGTGGGAGTCACGGGAGGTTTTTTGCCTTCCTCACCCAGGGGGCCTTGGCATTTGTAACAGCTCAGAGCTTTGGGTTCCCAGACCCTGGACGCCCACCCATGCCCGCCCCTCAGGGAGCTGGATCTGTCCTTGGAGTCTTAGCAGGCAGCAGGGTTCTCTGAGCGGGAGCCACAGCCTTTGCCTGCGAGGAAGCCGAGGCACAGAGAGCCAGGTACTCCCAAGGCTGCCCTGCACGCCCTGACTGACCCCCGGAGCTCCTAGCCCTGAGTCCAGGCTCAGCACTGAGGTGGCTGAGCCTCCTCTGGGCAGCAGCAAGTGGACAAATGGCCTGACCCTGAGGCAGGGCTCTGGCCGGTCAGGATGGCCACACTCATGGCAAGAACCCCCAGAAGCCCTTGTCTGTGCCTGTGACTGGGTGCGTGTGTATTGGAGGGCCTCGGGATGTGTGTGTGTGTGTGTATCCTGACATCTCTGTGTGTGTGTGTGGACCCTGACATCTGTGTGTGGGTGTGGACCCTGACATCTGTGTGTGTGTGTGTGTGTCTGGATGTCTGTGTGGATCCTGACATCTGTGTGTGTGTGTGTCTGTGTGGACCCTGACATCTTTGTGTGTGTGTGTGTCTGGATGTCTGTGTGGATCCTGACATCTGTGTGTGTGTGTGTGTGTCTGGATGTCTGTGTGGATCCTGACATCTGTGTGTGTGTGTGTCTGGATGTCTGTGTGGATCCTGACATCTGTGTGTGTGTGTGTCTGTGTGTGTCTGTGTGGATCCTGACATCTGTGTGTGTCTGTGTGTGTCTGTGTGGACCCTGACATCTTTGTGTGTGTGTGTGTGTCTGGATGTCTGTGTGGATCCTGACATCTGTGTGTGTGTGTGTGTGTCTGTGTGGACCCTGACATCTTTGTGTGTGTGTGTGTCTGTGTGGATCCTGACATCTGTGTGTGTGTGGACCCTGACATCAGTGTGTGTGTGTGTCTGTGTCTGTGTGGACCCTGACATCTTTGTGTGTGTGTGTGTGTGTGTCTGGATGTCTGTGTGGATCCTGACATCTTTGTGTGTGTGTGTCTGTGTGTGTCTGTGTGGACCCTGACATCTTTGTGTGTGTGTGTGTGTCTGGATGTCTGTGTGGATCCTGACATCTTTGTGTGTGTGTGTCTGTGTGTGTCTGTGTGGACCCTGACATCTTTGTGTGTGTGTGTGTGTCTGTGTGGATCCTGACATCTGTGTGTGTGTGTGTGTCTGTGTGGACCCTGACATCTGTGTGTGTGTGTGTGTCTGTGTGGATCCTGACATCTGTGTGTGTGTGTGTCTGTGTGTGTCTGTGTGGACCCTGACATCTGTGTGTGTGTGTGTGTGGACCCTGACATCTCTGTGTGTGTGTGTCTGTGTGTGTCTGTGTGGACCCTGACATCTTTGTGTGTGTGTGTGTCTGTGTGGATCCTGACATCTGTGTGTGTGTGTGTGTGGACCCTGACATCAGTGTGTGGGTGTGTGTGTGTCTGTGTGGACCCTGACATCTGTGTGTGTGTGTGTGTGTCTGTGTGGACCCTGACATCTGTGTGTGTGTGTGTCTGGATGTCTGTGTGGATCCTGACATCTGTGTGTGTGTGTGACTGTGTGTGTCTGTGTGGATCCTGACATCTGTGTCTGTGTGTGTATGTGTGTGTGTGTGTGTGTCTGGATGTCTGTGTGTATCCTGACATCTGTGTGTGTGTGTGTCTGTGTGGATCCTGACATCTGTGTCTGTGTGTGTCTGTGTGGACCCTGACATCTTTGTGTGTGTGTGTGTCTGTGTGGATCCTGACATCTGTGTGTGTGTGTGGACCCTGACATCAGTGTGTGTGTGTGTCTGTGTCTGTGTGGACCCTGACATCTTTGTGTGTGTGTGTGTGTGTGTGTCTGGATGTCTGTGTGGATCCTGACATCTTTGTGTGTGTGTGTCTGTGTGTGTCTGTGTGGACCCTGACATCTTTGTGTGTGTGTGTGTGTCTGGATGTCTGTGTGGATCCTGACATCTTTGTGTGTGTGTGTCTGTGTGTGTCTGTGTGGACCCTGACATCTTTGTGTGTGTGTGTGTGTCTGTGTGGATCCTGACATCTGTGTGTGTGTGTGTGTCTGTGTGGACCCTGACATCTGTGTGTGTGTGTGTGTGTCTGGATGTCTATGTGGACCCTGACATCTCTGTGTGTGTGTGTGTGTGTCTGTGTGGATCCTGACATCTCTGTTTGTGTGTGTGTGTGTCTGGACGTCTGTGTGGATCCTGACATCTGTGTGTGTGTCTGTGTGTGTCTGTGTGGACCCTGACATCTTTGTGTGTGTGTGTGTCTGTGTGGATCCTGACATCTGTGTGTGTGTGTCTGTGTGTGTCTGTGTGGACCCTGACATCTTTGTGTGTGTGTGTGTGTCTGTGTGGACCCTGACATATGTGTGTGTCTGTCTGTGTGTGTCTGTGTGGACCCTGACATCTTTGTGTGTGTGTGTGTCTGTGTGGATCCTGACATCTGTGTGTGTGTGTGTGTGGACCCTGACATCAGTGTGTGGGTGTGTGTGTGTCTGTGTGGACCCTGACATCTGTGTGTGTGTGTGTGTCTGTGTGGACCCTGACATCTGTGTGTGTGTGTGTCTGGATGTCTGTGTGGACCCTGACATCTGTGTGTGTGTGTGTGTCTGGATGTCTGTGTGGATCCTGACATCTGTGTGTGTGTGTGACTGTGTGTGTCTGTGTGGATCCTGACATCTGTGTGTGTGTGTCTGTGTGTGTGTGTGTCTGGATGTCTGTGTGGATCCTGACATCTGTGTCTGTGTGTGTCTGTGTGGATCCTGACATCTGTGTGTGTGTGTGTCCTGACATCTGTGTGTGTGTGTCTGGATGTCTGTGTGGATCCTGACATATGTGTGTATGTGTGTATGTGTGTGTGTGTGTCTGGATGTCTGTGTGGATCCTGACATCTGTGTCTGTGTGTGTATGTGTGTGTCTGTGTGTGTGTCTGGATGTCTGTGTGGATCCTGACATCTGTGTCTGTGTGTGTATGTGTGTGTGTGTGTGGATGTCTGTGTGGATCCTGACATCTGTGTCTGTGTGTGTCTGTGTGGATCCTGACATCTGTGTCTGTGTGTGTATGTGTGTGTGTGTGGATGTCTGTGTGGATCCTGACATCTGTGTCTGTGTGTGTCTGTGTGGATCCTGACATATGTGTGTCTGTGTGTGTGTGTGTCTGGATGTCTGTGTGGATCCTGACATCTGTGTGTGTGTGTGTGCTTGCGCTCACTCTTGTGTCTCGGTTTCCATCTGTGTGCATCCTTACATACGTGTGTGTGCACATGTCTGTGGTAGTGCTGGTGTGTGCAAGTGCGTGGATCCATTGTGTCAGCCTCCTGGGCCTGGTGCCCAGAGCCTGGCCCCAGCTACCCCCCTGCATTGCAGCGACTCCAGCTCGGACACTGAGAGCTTCTACGGTGCAGTGGAGCGGCCTGTGGACATCAGCCTGTTGCCGTACCCCACGGACAACGAAGGTGAGGCCTCCCCTTGCCCAGCACCCCTCCCTTCCACACCGGCCTGCTGCCAGTGCCGGGATCAGGACCTCCCCGGGCCGCGGTCCTGCCCTGCCCCTTGGATGGCAGTGGCGTCCCCAATATTCCGTAGCCTGGGTTCTGGGCTCAGCACTGTCACCCATCTGTGCCCTGGGCACTCAGCCCCCACGGTCGGAGCACGGCTGTGGCCCTGCCTGGCCCTCCCCACATCCTGACCCGGCTGGGCCCGGTCACCCAGAGCCTCACACTGGTCCACTCGCTTGCAGACTACGAGCGTGACGATGAGGACGACTCGTACATGGAGCCTGACTCCCCCGAGCCCACGAAGCTGGAGGGTAGGTGGGGCGAGTGGGCCCGTGGGGACGAGGCTGGGGCTGGGACCAGGGCCCCTCCCAGGCTGGCACTGCCTGGCAGCCTCAGTTTCTCAACTACAGCAGAGTTCCGTACGGAGCACAGCACACGTGGTGCCGGGGTGGGCAAGGAGGGCCACGGGGGGAGCAAGTCCAGGGCCGCTGCTTCCAGTGGCTGGGCTCAGTGCTCCTGGCTTCAGGCCAGGCCGTCACCCAGTGCCCCAGTGCCCCGCCACGTCCGAGGCCCAGGGCCTCGAGGGAGTAGGATGGTAGAGGCAGTCACAGGCGCAGGAGACGGGGCCGTGCAGGGCCGGGGAGGGTCTGCCTCTGTCCTGTCCTTTGTCACCTCACTCCCTGCCCCTGGGACCCGCCCTGATTCCCTTCCTCTCCAGCCTTCTCATCTTGCTGAGTCCGTTATATCTCCCTGGCCTCTGCCCACCACTGCCTCCCATCCTGCTCCTCCTCCCGTCACAGTGCACTCCTGGGGTCGGCACTTCAGCCCTCCAGGCCTGCCATTTGCCTCAGTTCCTCTCCGCCTGCGTGCTGTGCTGCATCAGCACAGTGGGGGTGGGTACACGGGATCCTCGGTGCCGCTGCTGGCTGACCGCACACCCCCGGCCCAGCCTCCCCCCTCCCCGCCTGTGGTCAGGCCAGCTTCCACAGCCTGCCCCCACAGCCTCTCTTATCGAGGGCTCCAGTGGCTTCCCCGTTGCCCATTGCAACACCATGAGCTGTGCCTGGCCTGGCACCTGCCCCTGGTGTCGTGTGCTCCCGGGCCCCTCTTGCTTCTCAGCATCTGCTGGCCCCTCAAGGGATGTCCACCCCTGTGACTGAGGGACACCCAGGGGTCAGGCCTCATTCCCTGGGTGACAGCCAGTGTCCTCCCTGACACACGTGTCCAGCAGAACCTCTGAACTCCGGGCCTGTGCCCCTCACTGTCCACAGACATTGCCCTGCCATCGCACAGCACCCTAACCCTGTCAGGGACAAACTCTGGCCTCTGTCTTCCCCCGTCTGCCCGTGCCCTGGCCTCTCACCTCCATCCTCGGGAACTCCGTCCTTTCTCTGGTCCAGGCCAAGCCCTGTGAGTCCTCCTCCCCCTCCTCTCGTGCTCCCACCTCTGGGGGTCTGCACTTCTGCAGGTTGCACAGGTGCTGTGTGGAGGACAGATGGGGCGGGTGGTCCGGGGCTGCCCCTGGATGCAGGGCCCTGGGCTGCGAAGGGGCCCATACCTGTAGGCCTGGCAGGCCACTGCCAGCAGAGGGTGCTGTTGGCCCAGCCTCTAGCCGGTGACACCAACCTGGATCTCTTTGCTCCACAGAGGCCCTGACCTACCCACCTGCCTACCCGCCACCGCCAGTGCCCACGCCCAGGAAACCAGCCTTCTCCGACTTGCCCCGTGCCCACTCCTTCACCTCCAAGGGCCCAGGCCCCCTGGTCCCACCCCCACCCCCTAAGCGTGGCCTCCCGGATGCCGGCCCCGCCCTGGAAGACTCCCAGAGGGACCTGCTGGGCCTGAGGAGGCCTGAGCCCAGCCTCAGGGTGCCTGCCACTCCCCGAAGGATGAGTGACCCCCCTCCAGGAAGCATGCCCACTGTGCCCAGCCTCCGCAAACCCCACTGCTTCCGGGAGAGCGCCAGCCCCAGCCCGGAGTCCTGGGTCCCTGGTCACAGTGCCGGCTCTGCCTCCAGTTCAGCCACCTCCAGGAACTGTGACAAGCTCAAGTCCTTCCACCTGTCTCCCCGGGGGCCACCCACCTCGGAGCCCCCTCCTGTCCCGGCCAGCAAGCCCAAGTTCCTGAAGACACCTGAGGTGGCCCCCCCGGGGGAGGCAGCCAGGCCTGGACTCTTTGTGCCCCCGGTGGCCCCCAGGCCTCCTGCACTGAAGCTGCCCTTGCCTGAGGCCACAGCTCGTCCCGCAGTGCTGCCCAGGCCAGAGAAGCCACCGCTCCCTCGCCTCCAGTGAGTCTGCGCTGCTTCCCAGCCTTGGGGACCCCTCCCTGGCCTGGTCCCTCCCCCGCCCCAAGCTCTTGCCCAGGCATTGCTGCAAGGGTAGGAAGGTTCCCTGTTGCCCCGAGGTGCGCCCGCCCTCTGCTTGAGGACTGTCCACCCCATGGGCAGTGGCCTTGGGGCCAGTGGGTGCCTCGGGAGCAGTGGTCAGTGTGGCCTCAGGGATTCAGGGCCAGCTGCCTGCCCTGGGACGGACCGTGGGGGAGGCAGCGTGGGCTGTGAGCTCTGAGCCAGCAGGCCCTACCGTCTGGGGCTTCCCTGCCCCACGTGGGGCTCTTGCTGTGTTTCCTGGTTCTGGGGCCATGAGCGATACCTCTGTGCCTTTCCGGATTGGGAATTCATGTGCTGGCTGCTTGAAATGCTCCCTGCTTCAATGCTGGTGGTGCCAGGGCACCAGGGTGTCCCCCACTCCATAGGGTCTCCCACTTTGATGGCCCATGGTCAAAGGTGTTTGGGACCCCCCTGGGGCTTTGTGCCTCCCGTGGTGTGCTGGCCCAGCACCCCCCAAATGCCTCGACCATGGCACCCCTCACCCCAGGTTCTGCTAGCCTCTGCAGGACCCCCGCTGTCTCAGTGGCAGGGAGCAGTCCTTGCCATGCTCACGCTGTTCACAGGGGCCACAGAGGGCTCGCGAGTCACTCGCTGTGCTGAGACCCGGGTCCGGACCTGGCGCCGTGGGCTGTGTGTGCTGGCGTCCAGGCTTCGGCCTTACCCACAGCCCAGTGGGCAGGGCTCTGTGGGATTCAGAATTCAGGCTGCGGCAGCTGCCTTTGGTTCTCCCCAAAGCCCTGGCCACACAGCGGCCATGTCCCCTGGGAGCACTTTGCATTGTTCATCCCACACGTGCTCTATTGCGGCTCTGAGAGGGAGTGGCTCGGCCAAGGTCACAAAGCTGGTCAGCCGCAGAGCTTGGGCTGAGATGCCCCTCCCTCCGCGGCTGTTAGAGCAGCATCCAGGCTGCACCACCACACAGGCGTGGGTGCCCAGGGCCGGCCCCCGTGCCTCGGGCAGTTCCTGACGCCCCGGACAGTCAGCACGGGTCTCTTTCAGAACTGCTGGCCTGGGCCTTTTAGACGCCAGAAGCCCCCTGTGGGTTCTGATGCCGACCCAGGGATGTGGCCTCACCTTCCTCTCTCTGCCCTGCAGGCGGTCGCCCCCCGATGGGCAGAGTTTCAGGAGTTTCTCCTTCGAAAAACCCCGGGCGCCCTCGCAGGCTGACACTGGAGGGGAGGACTCCGACGAGGACTACGAGAAGGCAAGGCTCAGCGGGCCCTGGACCCTGCCTGGCCAGCAGGTGGCCAGCAGTGGGGAGAGCTGCCGGCCTGAGGAGCCCCTTGCTGGCCCTGCTGAGCTAGGAGCCCCCAGGACCCTGGAGCGAAGCCCTGAGCCGGGGGTGGGGGTAGGGGCACTCAGGCCTCGACGGTGACCATGCTGGCCTCTTCCAGGTGCCGCTGCCCAGCTCAGTGTTCATCAACACCACGGAATCCTGTGAAGTGGAAAGGTCAGCGCACGTGGGGTGCCAGGTCCCCATCTTCCTGCCTCTCTGTCCCTCTCGCCTGACTTGGCGTTGGGCAGCCGCTGGCCTGAGTACAGTGGGAGACCCGACAGCCGTGGGTCCCCCCAGCTGTGCCCTGACCCTGCTGGCCAAAGTGCAGGAGGCCCAGAGGCAGAGTCTGGGTGTGGGACAGGGCAGGGCAGGAAGGGAGGGCTCACCCGTCGATGCTTGTGTTTCAGGCTGTTCAAAGCCACAGGCCCCCAGGGAGTACCCCAGAATGGCCTGTACGGCATCCGAAACTCTTCCACCAAGTCTGGGAAGGTAGGCACTGATGGCTGCGGTGCCCCTGTGGGCCCTCGTGGCTCTGCCCCGGCCCTGGCCGTTGGCGGGCCAAGACTTCCTGGGCCGTCCATCACCTCCAAGTTCTGCCCAGCAGTACCCCCATCAGGGAGCAAGAGGGCAGTGTGGGGCTCTGGGGGTGGGGCGTGGCGGGGGCAGGAAGTTGGCCAGCGCAGCCTGTGTCCAGCTGAGGGTGAAGTGTGTGACCTCACCAGCTACCGTTTCCCCGTGGGTATCAGAGCTGCTTTCAGGTGCACCTGCTCCTGCCACTCGGGCCTCATCTCAGGCTCTCCGAGAGCAGGAGGAGCCCCAGGGCGAGGGGCCGCACAGGGCGTCTGGAGCCCTTCCCACCCCACCCTGCAGGACTGCAGGACCCAGCCCTGGTGCTGCTGCCTGCCCCCAGCAGGCTTTCCCAGGCTAGGCCCTTCTGAGGTTGGTCCTGCCACCTCTGGGCTGAGCTGTCCACTTCTCGCTTCCCTCCTGTAGGTTCTGGTCGTGTGGGACGAGACGTCTAACAAAGTGAGGAACTACCGCATCTTTGAGAAGGTCAGGGGGCTCGACCTCACTCAAGGGCCTAGGTTGGATGGGGACCCTGGACCTGGCTTGGCCAGGGCCAGAGCAATGCCCTGATAGGGTGCAGGTGGTAGGTTAACTAAGACTGGCTGCTGTGGGACACCCGCCCCTTAACCCAGCTCCTACTGCCTCAACGTCCCTTCTCGCCTTGGCCGGCTTCCCCTTTACCCAGAGGAGGCTGGTGGTCGCCCTAGATCCTGGGTTTATTTACATGCTTGTCTGCTGTCCCTGGATGCAGGCTGCAGGTCGGACACTTGGGGATGCAGGAGGAAGTGTGGCAGGGATGTGAGGCACGCAGGCTGATGCAGAGGACCAGGGAGCCTGGGGTGGCGGGAGCTGAGCTGACCGTGTCAGCATCCCCGCTGACCACCGGGTTAGGGAGAGGGACCGAGGTGAGGACCAGCGGGCTGACTCTCGCCTCCCGGCCTGTAGGACTCCAAGTTCTACCTGGAGGGTGAGGTCCTGTTCGTGAGCATCGGCAGCATGGTGGAGCACTACCACAGCCACGTGCTGCCCGGCCACCAGAGCCTGCTGCTACAACACCCCTACGGCTACGCCGGGCCCCGGTGACACCTGCCCACACGGCTGCTGGACGAAGGTGGCCAAGGGTGCCGCGGCCCCAGAGCTCGCAGGTGGAGACCGAGTGGGAGGGTGAGCCTCTCCTGCGGGCAGCTTGCTGAGTTCGGCCAAGCCGCACCCAGCGGGCTCCAGAGGACCGGAGGACTCTGCTGCCCCACTCAGCCCTGTACTGTCGTACCCTCCGGAGCTGAGGCCCGCACTGAGCCCTGCCTGGGCATTGAGGACAGGAGTCTGGGCAGGGCTGGGCAGTTGACAGGGGCCAGGGCTGGCCCTGGGACCTCATTGGAACACTAAGACGCAGGCTCCAGGAGGGGCCGTAGCCTTCTAATAAATCAGAGTTGACCTTTGTCGCCGTGGCCAGGGCCTGACTGGGAAGGAGTGGGGGCTGCTTGGCTTTCCGGGAGGCCCACCGATGTCTAACCTGGTGACCGGAGCGGCTCCCAGGAACCCCAAGAGGTGGTCTCCACATCGTCCAGGGCACAGGCTGCTGCGTGACTTGCCCGGGGACGCAGCTCTGGCAGTCTGGGCTCGCAGCCTGCCCTTGGATGTCAGTTCTGGGGCCCCAGGTGGGGCCCAGAGAAGGAGGCTACGAGGCTACGAGGCTGGAGCGTCTGCAGTTGGTTCGTTCTCTGCATTAACCAGGGTTTGAGTGCATCCTGTGAGCCAGGCCCATGCTGGAGCTGTGCGGGGGCCATGGCCTGGCCTGGCTGAGAGCTCAGGGGGGAGATAGTGGAGTGTGAGGGGCTCAGAGCTCAGGATCCAGGGCAGCTGGGCATGCGGGGGCTGGGAGCCTGCAGCCCAGCCGAGGGTTTCAAGAAGCCTTCTTGCAGGAAGTAGGGCAGGAAGGGTGGGCCCTGCTGCAGCCGAGCTTGTGCGGGTGGGCCCTGCTGCAGCCGAGCTTGTGCGAGGATATCTGTGCCGATCCCAAGTCCTCCAGGCAGTCCCCGACTCAGACAGCCCCGGCTGGTCCCTTTTCCCGCTGCCAGTTCAGCCCAGCAGGCCGTTCCCTTGGCACAGTCATTTGGCTGGAATTTTATTTTCTTTTTAAAGATTTATTTATTTATTTATTTATTAGAAATGCAGCATTACAGAGAGAGGGAGACAGAGAGAGAGGTCTTCCATCTGCTGGTTCACTTCCCAAATGGCTGCAGCGCCTGGAGCTGAGCAGATCCGAAGCCGGGAGCTTCTTCTGGGTCTCCCACGCAGGTGCAGGGGCCCAGGCCTTGGGCTGTCTTTCCCAGGCCATAGCAGAGAGCTGGATTGGAAGTGGAGCAGCCGGGACATGAGCTGGCGCCCACATGGGATGCAGGTGTCACAGGTGGCGGCTTTACCCACTACACCACAGGGCTGGCCCCTGGGCTGGACTTTGCACGAACACAGACTCAGCTGCGGGTCAGAGCGGATCAGGGCTAGCAGGCTCCCTAGGATCATGTGATCTGTGTTGTGCCTGATGTTGGGGAAAGTGTTATGTAAAACTCATACTGAGAGCCGCACTTGTGCCCACCAGCCAGAGGTTCACGGTCCAGGGAGCAGGCCCTGTGTTGCCCCCTCCCCCCACCAAACCCCGGGAGCCTGTGGTTCCCTGGAGAGGGAGTGACGAGGAGAGCTGGTGGGCGTGGGGTGCAGTGTGCAGCAGGCCCTGTGTCCAACGTGGCCATCTGCCTCCAGGCCAGGCTTCTAGCACAGGTCTGCGGCCGGGCTGTCTCTTCAGCCAGAGGAGGCGGAGCACCACGTCGGCTCTGGGGCACGGGGAGTTCCTGGTGTTCATCCTCTCTGTGGCTGGAATGCTTTGCCGTTTGCCCCAAACTCGCCTGGCGACCTTTGGCCTGGAGTGGGTGGTGGTGGGAGGAGGCCCCGGCACCCCCTGAGTGGTTTTCTTCCTGTGGAATTGTAACGTTGGGGGTTGGATGAGAGAAGTGCGTCCCAGCCAGTGCCTGGCGCCCTGCCAAGCTGGGGACGTGCTGCACAGTGCTGTGGCGGTCCTCTAGCTCAGCGGTGACCTCGGCCAGCTCATCCGCCAGAGGGTATTTGAAGATCCCTGGGCTGGAAGGTTTGAGGGCTGGAGGGCCCAGAGCCAGCTGGACAGGTGCCTGTGGCTGCACGAGGCCCACCCTGGCGCCTGGCCCAGCCTCGTCTCCCCTCCCAGACCTGGGCTTCAGTTGCAGGAGTGTAGGTGCTGGGGTGCGGTGGGGTGGCCACAGTCCTGCAGCATGAAGGGGGGGCTGAAAGGCACTCCCCCCCCCCGAGACCGGCCACAAATGTTTTATCCACGTATGGGGCTGGGGGTGTTGCTGCTCACCAGGCGCTCCTGTGTTCAAGGTGCTTGCCTAAATTTGCTTGGCGAAGTATCCGCCATTAGTCTCGTCTTACAGGTGAGAGAACTGAGGCTCAGAGAGACCTGGGTTCAAATCCCAGCCCTGCCACCCCCTCATGGGACCCCTTCAGTCCTTCAGAACTGCTGCAAGCCCAGGCCTTGGCCCTTGCCTGGCTCCTACCACCTGTCGCAGCCTCTTCACCACCGTGGGGGTGAGTGGTCAGCTCTGCTTGCCTCCCAGGGGTCTTGGGGTGCCCTTACCCACCCCAGGGGGCCGCGGCTCTGCCCTCCAGGCCACAGTCTCTGAGGCTAGGTCCACAGCAGGGCTAGCCAGGCCCTGCCCATCATGATGAATTCAGAGACGGCTTTGGTTCTGGGCCTGGGGGAAGGACCCCTCTGCCAGCCGACTGTCACCGTAGCTTGAGTCCGCCTACCCTTGTTCTCTAAGTGGGCAGTGCCCACTAACAGCTTTTTATCCTAGAAAGATGTTTTTAGAATTAGAAGCGACCTCACCGTCTTGAGTTCCCATTCCAAACCCTCAACTCTGGGTCATGCTGCTGGTCAGGGCACAGGAGGTCCTTCCTGCATCCCTGGAGTGGTCCGGTGGCTCTGAACAGGAGGTGGAAGGAAAGGCCGGAGGTCTGGGGCTTGGTGCTCTGTGCTAACATCCCCAGCGTGGCCCCTGACCGTCCCCGTGCTGCAGACAGGCTGACAGGCCCAGAAGAGAAGAGGGTTGGAGTGTGGCCCAGGCTGGGGTTGGAGCGGTGACCTAGAGGACGCCAAGGTCACACAAGGCACATGGGGCCAAGCTGGGGCTTGAACCAGACCTGTGTCTCTGGTGAGGTGGGGGAGCCCCAGGCTCTGTCTGTGCTGCAGCGGCATCGAGCCCTCCTGGGCTCCTCACACACACCCTGCCCGTCTCTGCTCGCACATCCTGTTCCCATCCACCGGATTGGGGCTGGGGCTGTCTTTGGACAGAGCATGGCAGACAGGCTAGTGCTGTCACAACGCGGATGCAAGTGGCAATGCCTCTGCCAAGTGCTGTCCAGCCACCCCCCACCCCGAGCGCCCCGGCCCACCCTCCTCCTTCCTAGGGGCCTTCTCGGCATCAGAGGCTGCAACCGCTGCCCTTTGGCTTGGCTCTGGCTCCACCTGGGGCCGTGCAGAGCTGGGACATGTTCCTTTTCCCTTCATTTCCCATGGAATAAAACACTTACACAGGGGCAGGTGTTATGGCACAGCGCTACTTCTCGGGACACTCACCGTACACATGTCAGAGTACCTGGGATTTAGTTCCATCTCCACTTCCTATTTTTTTTTTTTTAAGATTTGTTATTTGAAAGAGTTACATAGAGATAGAGACAGAGAAAGAGAGAGGTCTTCCATCTGCTGGTTCACTCCCCAAACAGCTCCAATGGCTGGAGCTGAACTGATCTGAAGCGTCTTCCATGTCTCCCACGTGGGTGCGGGGGCTCAAGGACTTAGGCCCTCCTCTGCTGCTTTCCCAGGTGCATTAGCAGGGAGCTGGATTGGAAGTGGAGCAGCTGGGACTTGAACGGTCATCCATACGGTTTGCTGGCACTGCAGGCTGGGGCTTTAACCTGCTGTGCCACAGTGCTGGCCACTCCATCTCTACCTCCAGTACAGCTTCCTGGTAATGTTCCTTGTGGGGGGACAAGGGGGGTTGAGTGCCCAGATGGAGCTCCAAGCTCCAGGCTCCTGGCTTTGGCCTGGCCCAGCACTAGCTATTGTGGGTGTTTGAGGAGTGAACCAGTGGATAGAGGATCTCTCTGTCTCTCTCTTGCTCTGCCCTTCAACTAAATAGATTTTTAAACACACACACACATACATGCAAAGGGCATCAGCCAGACACGCAGCGTAACACATCACTGTGCAATAACTGTGCAGCCTCCACCAAAAATAGCCTTGCTAGGAACTCCCCTCACGGTACCACCGTTCCTTTGCCGGGGTTGTGAGTCTCGTGTTCCTGTTTTCTCAGATCACCGGATTCGCATCTATCATAGTGTTTTCCTGTTTTTTTTGAAGGGTTGACAGAGATCCGTTTTCCATTTGCTGGTTCACTTCTCAAACGCCCACAAGGGCTGGTGCTGGGCCAGGAGCTGCCGCCGGGTCTTGCCTGTGGGCGGCAGGAAGCCAAGTTGTCAGGCCATCACGCTGACTGCCGGGGCATTAGCAGGAAGCAGAGCAGGAGAGACTTGAGTCACGCGGGGTGGTGGGGCGCAGGGACTTAGTTACTGAATCAGGCACCTGCCGCACTGGCCCTTTTATAAGGGCGCCAATCCCTCCTACCTCTTAGTATTCCTTGCTATGGTTTGAATAATAATTTGGGTTCCTCCCAAAGGCCCTTGTTTTAAAGACCTGGTTCCTGGAGTTTTGTGTTTTTTTTTTTTTTAATTATTTGAAGTGTGTGTTGGGAGGGTGACCATTCACTGGCTCACTCTCCAAACACCCCCAAAAGGCAGGGCTGGGCTGGGGCCGAAGCCAGGAGCAGGGAACACGACCAAGGTCTCCCTGACAGGACTGTGGTTCGAGCCCTGGTAGGCAGTTTAATCGCCTGCCTCTCATCACAGCCGGGTTTCTTTTCCCACGTGTTCAAGCTCAGAAGTCTGTTTGTTTGTTTGTTTATTTCAAAGGCTGAATTACAGGGGCGGGGGTTTCCATCTGCTGGTTCACTCGCCACAACAGCCTGGAGCTTCTCCTGGGTCTCCCATGAGGGTGTGGGGGCCCAAGCACTGGCCATCTTCTGCTGCCTTCCCAGGTGCATTAGCTGGGAGCTGGATCGGAAGTGGAGCAGCCGGGACTCCAGCAGGTGCCCAGATGGGATGCTGGGTCGCACCAGCTTTGCCGGCTAAGGCACAGGACCCCCCCCCCCCCAGTCTGTCTTCCGTCGTCCTGGCCTGGTCACTTCATTCTCCTTTTCGCTGGACGTGCCCTCGCTCTCATGCCTCTGCGCGGGTGACCACTCACCGACACTTCCCCCCTCTAACCCTCAGGGTGCCTCTCTGAGCCAGACCCCTTCGCTGGGCGCGGGGTCTTCTCAGAAACGTCGTCTGGGAAAGGCCAAGGCCAGGCGGGGTCCCAGGACGGGGGTCACTGTCTCCCACCCCCGCACTCCTGAGCAAGGTCAGAGCCCGCATCCACACCCAGCCCTGGTTCGCCTTCTGTGGACACGAAGGGAACAAGCAGCCCTGGCCTTTCCGGCTCTCCGGAGCGGCGGCGGCGGCAGTGAGCGTGCAAGGTGTCCAGGCGTTGGCCGGCGGCCAGCAGCAGCAGGCCGGGCCGGGTTCCCGGAGGCATTCACTCCTGGCTGCCCAGCCTTATCGGGGCCCACAGGCCCAGCGCTCCCGGCCCCACCCTGCCGCCACCGTCTGCAGACCCGCACTCGGGGGCCCCTCCAGTCTGCAGGACGAGGGGCCTAAGCGGGCGGCGAGAGGCCGCTGTGGCCGCGTCCGGACTCGGGCAGCTCGACCCTGCGCGGGGCGTCGACGGACCGCCTGACCAACGACACCGAAGGGGGCCGAACGGTTCCGGGGAGGCGGGGCCGGCCCCCCTGACCAGTCTGGCCGCAGCCTCCTCGGCCGCCCGCAGGGTCCGGGCGGGACCGCCCCGCACCGAGGCGGCCGCATCGCCCGACGGCCGGGCCCGCCCCCGGCCCCGCCCCGCATGGGCCCGCCTCTCGGCCCAGCCAATCGCCGCGCCCGTTGCTTGGCCGTGGCGGCGCGCGCCGGGCCAATGGGGCGGCGCGTTGTTGGGCTGCGGCGCCGCAGGCCGCACCCAAATCTGGCGGGCGGAGGCGAGGACGCTGGACTGAGAGGGTGGGCGGCGGACAGGGGGCGGAGCCGGAGCCTGGCGTCCCGCACTCGGACCCGGAGCCGCGAGCGCCGCGCACGACCCGCGCCTGAGGTGAGGCCCGCGGGGGCCGGGGCCGGGGCCGGGGCCGGGGCCGGGGCGCGGGCCGGGCCGCAGTGGGCTCCCCGCAGCGCGTGCCGGGCGGCCGGCCGAGTGGGCGTTGTGCGGCGGGCGGTGGCGTGGTTGCAGGAAGGGGTTGACCGACCGCTGGGTGCTGTCCCCGCGCGTGGGAGCGGCCGCCGGCCGGGTGCAGCCCGGGTCGCGGGCGGAAGCGAGATGTCCGAGTTGTCGCCGTTTTCCTGTAGGGTTTTAGTGCCCGGGCCCTGGGGAGGCCGCTGCGGCTCCGGCCCTGCCGCGGGCCCGGGTGCGCGCCCTCCGCGCTCGGGGCCGCCTGCCCACGCAGCTGGGCCCCAGCCCTGGCCTGGCCTGCCCGACGACGCCCCGCCTGGCGCTCGGTTTCGTGGCCCTCGGTTTGCCGTGAAAACCATTTCTTGGCACGGTTGTCAGTGTTGAGTGTGGAGACCTGATGGTCGCGATGCTTGAAGAAGCACCAGGTCAGAGGTCGAGGCACCGCCTGTGGCCTCCCCCGCGTTCCTGATCCCCTTCACTACTCAGTGTAGACGGAACCGTGTCCGGTAGTCCCGCTCCGACGACTGTAGCGTCCAGCCCGCCTTAACCACACGCACTGTGTGGACCTCAAGCTTTTGGAAGAGGTAAACACGACTGCCGGCGTGCAGTACTGCTCCATCGCCCTAGGGTTCTCTGACAGTTGGAGTCAGGACCCAGGTGCTGCAGTACGTGTGACTGGTTTCAACCTAGATTGCTCCTAAGGCTTTGGTTTTCCTGAAATTTACTTGTTGATGAAACCTGGAAGTTTGCCCTGCGGAGCTGCGGGTGGTGTGGGTTTGTGTGGGTTTGTGTGGGTTTGTCCTGATTTGTGGGTTAACGATGCAGTTACTATAAACTGGTAATTAGGTCCAAGGTGTGATGAGATTCGGGCGTGATTGGCTCTGGCAGGTGAGTAGACAAGTAATGATACGCAGCCCTTTCTTGTTAGCAGTCCCTAATACTCAGTGCCTACAGGAAGTTCATTAGGCTCGGGAAAATGCTGATATTATAATTCTGTAACTTCATTTATTGGACGGAATAGTTCTTCTGCTTTTAAGATAGAATTTTTTTTAAAGAGAAAGTTCTCTTCATCCACTGCTCTGTTGTGTTCAAGTATAGCTCTTTTTTTTTAAACATTTATTTATTTGAGAGGCAGAGTGACAGATCTTCCATCTATTGGTTCACTCCCCAAATGGCTGCAACAGCCAGTCTGAGCCACGTGGAAGGCAGGAGCCAGGAGCTTGTTCTGGTCTTCCACAGGGGCCCAAGCACTTGGGCTGTCTTCCCCTGCTTTTCCCAGGCCACAGCAGGACGCTGGATTGGAAGTGGGGCAGCTGGGACTTGAACTGGCATGTCTGTGGATGGCAGTGCCTGGCAGCC
Source organism: Lepus europaeus (assembly GCF_033115175.1). Classification (NCBI taxonomy): domain Eukaryota; kingdom Metazoa; phylum Chordata; class Mammalia; order Lagomorpha; family Leporidae; genus Lepus; species Lepus europaeus. The sequence goes on along the minus strand of NC_084842.1, from coordinate 90,066,176 downwards.
CAAAGTGTGGCTCCTAGGAAAGTAGGGTAGGGGCCAGCTTTGTGGCACGGAGGGTTAAGCCACCACCTGCATTGCCAGCATCCCATGTTGGAGCCCTGGATGCTCTGTTTCCAGCTTGGCTTCCTGCCAGGATACCTGGAAAGGCCACAGGAGATAGCCCAAGTGCTTGGGCTTCTGCCGTCCATGTGGAGACCAGGATAGAGTTCCTGGCTCTTGCTTTGGGCTGGCCCATCTCTGGCCATTGTGGCCATCTGGGGAGTGAACCAGATGATGAAAGATTCTCTCTCTCTCTCTCTTTCTGTGTCTTGACTTTAAATAAAGTTTTTTTAAAAAAGAAAAAAAGATGGATTCTTCTCCATTACTTACTGGGCATGAAATAGTGAATTGGTTTACTGACATATTTGTTTTTTTAAAAGATTTATTTATTTACTTGAAAGGCAGAGTTACAGAGGAAGAGAGAGGGAGAGAGAGACAGAGAGAGAGAGAGAGAGATCTTTCATCCTGGTTCACTCCCCAGATGTCTGTGATGGCTGGAGCTGCGCCAGTCCAAAGCCAGGAGCAGGAGCCAGGAGCTTCTCCTGGGTCTCCCATGCGGGTGCAGAGGCCCAAGGACTTGGGGGCCATCTTCTGCGGCAGAGAGCTGGATCAGAAGTAGGGCAGTCAGGACTCAAACCAGCGCCCATATGGGATGCTGGTACTGCAGGTGCCAGCTTTACCTGCTATGCCACAGTGCTGGCCCCCATATTTATTTTTTGCTAAAAAATTTTAAGCTTTATTATTATTATTATTTAGATTATTTATTTATTTGAAAGGCAGAGTTCCAGAGAAGAAGAGGCAGAGAGAGGGAGGGAGGAGGGTCAGCCTTGATCATTGGCTCACTTCCCAAATGGCTGCAACGGTCACAGCTGGACCCATCCGAAGCCAGGAGCCAGATTCTTCCAGGTCTCCCACGCAGGTGCAGGAGGCCAACCATTTTGGGTCATCTTCTGCTGCTTTTCCCAGGCCATTAAGTGGGTAGCTGGACCCAAAGTGGAGCAGCTGGGACATGAACCGGCGCTCACATGGGATGCTGGCATCACAGGCAGTGGCTTTATCAGCTGTGCCACAACACCAGTCCTGAACTTTTTTACCTTAAAGATTTGCTTATTTGAAAGGCAGAGTGCAGAGGAGGGAGAGACAACAAAGGGGCTGTAGGGAGAGAAATGTTTCCAGTCTGTTGGTTCACTCCCCAAATGGCCACAACAGCCAAGGCTGGGCCAGGCTGAAGCCAGAAGCCAGAAACTCCATCCTGGTCTCTCACGTGGGTGGCAGGGACCCAAGTACTTGGAGCTATCTTCTGCCTTCCCAGGCACATTATTAGGAAGCTGAATCCAAAGTGGAATCCACACTCTTGTATTGGATGCCCACATCACAAGTGGCAGCTTAACCCATGTGCCACCATGCTGGAAAGAGAGAGAGAAAAAGGGAGGAAGGAGGGAGAGGTCTTCTGTCTGCTGGTTCACTCCCCAATTGGCCGCAACGGCCGGAGCTGGAGCCAGGAGCTTCTTCTGGGTCTCCCATGCGGGTGCAGGGGCCCAAGCACTTGGCCATCTCCACTGCTTTCCCAGGCCACAGCAGGGAGCTGGACTGGAAGTGGAGCAGCCGGGACGGGAACCGGCGCCCATATGGGATGCCGGCACTGCAGGCGGCGGTTTTACCCGCTGTGCCACAGCGCCGGCCCTGGTATTTCAGGCCTGGAGGGCAGATGGTGTTTGTTGCAGCTCTTCACCTCTGCTGTTGCTACCATAGACAATACATGGATAACAGACACGACTATCCAATAAAACTTCATTTGTAGATACTGAAATTTGAGTTGATTTTCATGTGTCTTATATTATGTTTCATGTAGTGTTCTTTTGATTTTTCCCCAGCTTTAAAAATGTTTAAAAACCATCTGTAACTGTGGGTTTTTAAATAAAAACAGGGGCAGGCATGGTGGTGCAGCAGGGTAAGCCCCCGCTTGGGATGCCTGTATCCCATGTTGGAGTTCTGATTTGAGCCTGGCTGCCCCTCTTCCATTCCAGCTTCCTGCTAATGTGCCTGGAAAAGCAGTGGGTGATGGTCCAAGTAGGTGAGTGCATCCCACCCATGTGGGAGACCAGGATTGGGTTTTGGCTCCTGGCTTTGTCCTGGCTGAATCCTGGCTGTTGGTGTGCATTTGGGAAGTGAATCAGGGATGGAAGATATGTCTCTGTCTCTCTCCTCTTGTCACTCTGCCTTTCAAATAAGTAAATAGTTTTATTTTTTTCAACAGGCAGATTGGACAGTGAGAGAGAGAGACAGGGAGAAAGGTCTTCCTTTTACCATTGGTTCACCTTCCAATGGCCGCTGTGGCCAGCGCACCGTGCTGATCCGAAGCCAGGAGCCAGGTGCTTCTTCCTGGTCTCCCATGGGATGTAGGGCCCAAGCACTTGGGCCATCCTCCACTGCACTCCCGGGCCATAGCAGAGAGCTGGCCTGGAAGAGGGGCAACTGGGACAGAACCGGTGCCCCGACTGGGACTAGAACCCAGGGTGCTGGCGCCGCAGGCAGAGGATTAGCCTATTGAGCCATGGCGCCGGCCCGTAAATAGATTTTAAACAACAAGAGGTCTATGGGATTCATTGTTGGTTGTGGTGGGGAGTGGGATGTTGATTTATTTTTTTAAGATTTATTTTATTTGAAAGGCAGAGTTAGAGAGGGAGGGAGGGAGGGAGGAAGGGCAGAGTTAGAGAGAGAGAGAGGCAGAGACTGAGCAAGAGGTCTTCCATCTGCTGGTTCACTCTCCAGATGGCCACCATGACTGGAGCTGGGGTGATCTGAAGCCCGGAGCCAGAAGTTTCTTCCAGGTCTCCTACATGGGTGACATGGCCCAAGCACTTGGGCCATCTTCCGTTGCTTTCCTAGGCACATTAGCAGGGAGATGGATCGGAAGTGGAGCAGCCGGGTCTTGAACTGGCGCCCATATACAGATGCCGGCATTGCGGGCAGCAGCTTTACCCACTGTGCCACAGCACCGGCCCGTGTATTGATTCTTGCCCAAACAGTGTAAATATTGTCATTAGATCAACCAGACACCTGGCTCCTGGACTGAATTATGTTCTCTGATGTCTTTCTTTTCTTTGAAGATTTATTTGAAAGAGTTACAGAGAGAGAGAGAGAGAGAGAGAGAGAAAGACAGAGAGAGAGAGATCCCATCTGCTGGTTCACTCAGATGGCCGCAGCGGCGGCACTGGGCCAGGCTGGAGCAAGGAGCCAGAAACTTCATCTGAGTCTCACATGAGGGAGGCAGGGGCCCAAACACTTGGGCCATCTTCTGCTTTTTCCTGGGCCATTTGGAGGGAGCTGGATTGAGAGTGAGCAACTGGGCATGAACTGGCACCCGTATGGGATGCTGGCATTGCTGGCAGCAGCGTTACCTGCTGTGCCACCGTGCTGGCCCTGATTGTCTTGTGTTGCAGTGGTCTGCATTAGGGAAGTGCCCTCACGCTGCATGTTGGAGTGGGTGTAAGGGAGTTGTTGGGGGCCTTGTCCAGGGTAATAAATCCGTAAGTTCTGTTCTTCCTTTTCATCCAAAAATGTGCTGCTCTTCGCGTGGAATTCTGTTGCTGAGTGACTATTTATTTATTTACTTTTTAAAGATTTATTTATTTGAAAGAGTTTCAGAGAGGGAGAGAGATCTTCCACGTGTGTTCAGGAGCCCTAGCACTTGGGGCGTCTTCCTCTGCTTTCCAAGGCACATTAGCAGGGAGCTGGCCTGGAAGCGGAGCAGCCGGGACTCAAACCAGCCTCATAGGGGAGGCCAGTATTACAGGTGATGGTTTGACCTGCTGCGCCACAACGCCAGCCCTGGTTTTTGTTAATAAGTTTGTTTGAGTGGCAGGCACTCCTCAGTGCCTGGGAGCTGGGAACTCCCCAGGTCTCCCCCATGGGTGGCAGGGACCGAACAGCTCAGTCGTTGCCCACTGCTGAAGGAGAGAATTGTTTTACGTCGTTGACAGAGGACGTGGGAGAGGGAGGGAAATCTGTTATAAAACGAGCCTGGGCAGGTCCGTAAGCAACGGGTAACAGTGCAAGCTGGTTTTAATGGCTCACTTGTTTTCCTGGATAGGGCGTGGACCCTGGTTCCAGAACTCCCTGGCCTGATGGGTCCAGCAGTGAAACCTGCAGAGTAGCAGGTTTATATATGTTGTTTTTTCAGGGGACTGATTTTAAATTAGTCCATCTTCATTTACTTTATAGTATTTCTCAGAATGTTAAAGCATAGTAAAATGTACTTTTTAAGCTGAGATAATATACAATAAGATACAATTTAAATATTTAAATTTTAAGTCATATTTCCAAAAGAATTAAGAGATTGTTTTGATTCCTTGTCCAGTTTATTTGCCTGTGCTATCACACATTTAATATTTTCTTCCGATGTGATTTACTTGGAAGTTCAAGACGTATTGGGAGCTTGAGTTGTAGGTTGAGAACCTGAAGAGTGATTGGAGCTGGTGTTGTGGTACAACAGGTTGAGCTGCTGCCTGTGACACCAGCGTCCCACATCTGGTGGCCATCTTGAGTCCTGGCTACTCGGCTTCCTGTCCAGCTCCCTGCTAGTGTGCCATGGAGGGCAGCAGTTGGCGCAAGAACTGGGGCCCCTCTGGCCATTTGGAGAGTGAACCAGTAGCTGGCAGGTTGTTCTGTTGATGTGTCTCCCTCTCTACTGATCTGCCGTTACAGATAAATAGTTTTTTTAAAAATGTGGAGTGATTGCCGGCGCCGCGGCTCACTAGGCTAATCCTCCGCCTTGCGGCGCCGGCACACCGGGTTCTAGTCCCGGTTGGGGCGCCGGATTCTATCCCGGTTGCCCCTCTTCCAGGCCAGCTCTCTGCTATGGCCCGGAAGGCAGTGGAGGATGGCCCAAGTGCTTGGGCCCTGCACCCGCTTGGGAGACCAGGAGAAGCTCCTGGCTTCGGATCAGCGAGATGCACTGGCCACAGCAGCCATTGGAGGGTGAACCAACGGCAAAAAGGAAGACCTTTCTCTCTGTCTCTCTCTCTCTCACTATCCACTCTGGCTGTCCAAAAAAAAAAAAAAGTGGAGTGATTTGGTGTTAAGCTGTTCGCACCTTCATGTGCTATTTATTCCCTGTGTGAATTTGTGAATACAGTGTCTGATAAGTAGAATCTGTAACAAATAGCAACATGGAAAAAATAAATAACCTTTTTTTAGAAATCTGAGATTTTGCCTTTTTAGACTTTACATTTCTGCTTTCCTGGCAGAAACCATCTGGACTCAGTGTGTTACTTATCAGCATGTGCCTCTTGTGTCATGTATGTGAGTTCTTGTTCACTTTCTTATTTTTAAAAATTCTCCTCTCATTACATGAGCAACAGAAGTTAAGATTTTTCCTGTGTCACAGATGGTGAATATCAACATTTTTAGACAATATTTCCCTCTCCCCTCCCTCTCCCCTCCCTCTCCCCTCCCCCTCCCCTCCTCTCCCCTCCCTCTCCCCTCCCTCTCCCCTCCCTCTCCCCTCCCCCTCCCTCTCCCCTCCTCTCCCCCTCCCTCCCCCTCCCCTCCTCTCCCCTCCCCTCCCCTCCCTCTCCCCTCCCCTGCCCTCCTCTCCCCTCCCTCCCCTCCCCCTCCCCTCCTCTCCCCTCCCCTCCCCTCCCCCTCCCCTCCTCTCCCCTCCCCCTCCCCTCCCTCTCCCTCCCCCTCCCCTCCTCTCCCCTCCCTCTCCCTCCCTCTCCCCTCCCTCTCCCCTCCCTCTCCCCTCCCCCTCCCTCTCCCCTCCCTCTCCCCCTCCCCTCCCCCTCCCCTCCTCTCC